>NC_054826.1:99191196-99515490 GCF_018345385.1 Vulpes lagopus | reverse complement strand
TGTCCTCATCACCAGGCAGCTGGCTTCCCCAGACAGTAATCCAAGAGAGAGCAAGAGTGGAAGCCACATGTCTTTTATGACCTGATCTCAGATATCCCTCTGTCATTTCTGTAACACTGTAGTGGGCCCCACAGGCCAGTCCTCTTCAAAGTGGGCAAGGCTTCCAGAAAGATATTGAGTACTGGGAGGTGAGAATCACTGGGAACCATTTTGAAGCTGGCTACCACACCCTTAGAAACTTTTGATTCCTTTCCATTATCTACAGAATAAACCTCCCAGCCTGATGCCCTGACTTCAGCCTGCCTCTCTCTTCTCAAACTCTAGAGCCCAGCTAGCCGCCTCCCCACAATACCATTTGTATTTTTACCTTTTGTTTGCAAAGATAGCTTTGCTGGAGTGTTTGTCCCATGTTTCTGAATGACCAAATCCCATCTACTCCTCTGTTCCAGACTTTTCCTGTGCTTCTTCCCAATAGAAAGTGATTTTGCTCAAAACTGCTTTCATCATACTTATCACTTTCTATTACGTGTATTAGCATGTATTCCTTCCTACTACACACATATATAATGTGTATAAATTACTTAATCTGTTTCCAGGTCTCAGCTTCTCCACCAGGTGGAAAATTCAGTCCCAGCAGAGACCCAAGAATATCAGACCTTAAGTCTAGTGGGTACTTGGTCAAGATTTATCACTTGAATGATATTAGTGGTCACTTTTATTTTTATTTCTTAGTTGAAATATGGTCATACAGTGTTACATTAGTTTCAAGTGTACAACACAGTGATTCAACAACCCTGTACATTATGCTCTGCTCCCACAAGGGTAGCTATGATGTGTCACCATACTGCCCTGTTGCCACGCTGTTGACTATTCCCGATGCTGTGCCTTTTATTTCCGGGACTCACTCCATAGCTGGAAGCTTGTATCTGTCTCTCCCCTTCACCCATGTTGTCCAACTTCCCCTCCTTTCTTCTGCTCTGGTAACCATCAGTTGTCTGTATTCATGGGTCTGTTTTTTTGCTTTTCATTTGTTTTTTAGATTCTACCTAGAAGTGAAATCGGATATTTGTCTTTATCTGACTTATTTCACTTATAGTACTCTCTAGGTCCATCTATATTGTTGCAAAAGGCAACATTCCATTGTATAGATGTGTATGTATTTATGTATATACCACATTTTCTTTTTTCATTCATCTATGGATGGACACTTGGGTTGCTTCTAAATCTTGGCTCTTGTAAGTAATGATGCAATAAACATGGGGTGCATTTATCTTTTCAAATTAGTGTTTTCATTTCCTTTGAGCAAGTATCCAGTGGTGGAATTGTTGGATCATATGGTATTTCAACTTTTAATTTTTTGAGGTATCTTCATATGGTTTTTCAGGGTGGCTGCACCAATTTATATTCCCACCAACAGTGCACAAGGGTTCCTTTTTCTCCACATCCTTACCAATACTTGTGTCTTGGGTTTTTTTTGTTTTTGGGTTTTTTGTTTTTTTTTTTTGAGTCTAGCTATTCTGACAGATATGAGATGGTATCTCACTGTGATTTTGATTTGCATTTCCCTGATGACAAGTGATGTTGAGCATCTTCCCATGCATCTGTTGGCCATCTGCATGTCTTATTTGGAAAAATGTGTATTCAGGTCCCCTGCCCATTTTTTATTTTTATTTATTTTTAATTTTTTTAAAAAAAATTTATTTATTTATGATAGTCACACACACAGAGAGAGGAGAGAATGAGAGAGAGAGAGAGAGAGAGAGAGATTGAGGCAGAGACACAGGCAGAGGGAGAAGCAGGCTCCATGCACTGGGAGCCCGATGTGGGACTCAATCCCGGGTCTTCAGGATCGCGCCCTGGGCCAAAGGCAGGCGCTAAATCGCTGCGCCACCCAGGGATCCCCGCTGCCCATTTTTTAATGGGCTCATTTGTATCTTCGGTGTTGAGTTGTATAAATTTTTAATATATTTTATAAGTTAGCCCCTTATTGGATATATCATTTGCAAATATCTTCAGTAGGTTGCCTTGTTTTGTTGATGGTTTCCTTTGCTATGCAAAAGCTTTTTATTTTGATGTAATCCCAACAACTAATTTTCACTTTTGTTTCCCTTGCCTGAGGAGTCCTATCTAGAAAAATGTTGGTATGGCTGATAACAAAGAAATTACTCCCTGTGTTTTCTTCTAGGAGTTTTATGGTTTCAGGTCTCACATTTAGATCTTTAATCCATTTTGAGTCTGTTTTTGTGTATGGTGTAGGAAAGTGGTCCAGTTTCATTCTTCTGCATGAAACTATCCAGTTTTCTCAACACCATTTATTGAGAGACCACCTTATTCCCATTGTATATTCTTGCCTCTTTTGTTGTAGATTAATTGACCATATAAGTTGGGTTTACTGGGCGTCTATTCTGTTCCACTGATCCATGTGTCTATTTTTTTCCCAGTACCATATTGTTTAGATTACTACAGCTTTGTAGTATATCTTAGAATCTGGGATTATAATGCCTCCAGTTTAATTCCTCTTTCTCAATATTGCTTTGGCTATTCAGTATCTTTCATGGTTCCACACAAATCTTAATATCATTTGTTCTAGTTCTATGGAAAATGCTGTTGGCAATTTGATAGGGATTTCATTGAATCCGTAGATTGCTTTGGGTAGTATAGACATTTTAACAATATTCTCACAATGAATGAGCATGGAATATCTTTCCATTTGTTTGTATTGCCTTCAATTTCTTTCATCCATGCTTTATGGTTTTTGAGAGTACAGGTCTTTCACAACCCAGGTTGAGTTCTTAATTGCTCTTTCTGCTATTATTAGTGTATGGAAGTGTGACCAATTTCTGTCAGCAGCCGTTTATTAATGAGCTACCACGGACCAGCTCTGGGTTGAGCACTATAGAAGGATATTAAAAAGTAGGAAATATGGTCTATGTAGGCAGCACATAATTATATTCTACATTGTGCTCTTTCTAGAAAAACTCAGCTGAGTGTCAGCAGTATGCTCTTAGTTGAGGGAAGGTGGAGCCTGGGGTTACCCTGTTGTGGGAACCATAGGAGTTGAATATCCTGACATCAGGGTGGTCCGGATCCAGGCCAGGAGCACCTGGAGACATATATGTGGTTTGGGAGTGAGGGGAGGTGTCTATACCATTGAATGGTATATGGCTTCTTTAAAAAAAATCCCTGAGGGACGCCTAGGTGGCTCAGGTGGTTAAGCGACTCCCTTTGGCTCAGGTCATGATCCCTGGATCCTGGGATCAAGCCCCGTGTTGGGCTCCCTGCGCAGCGAGGAGTCTGCTTTTCTCTTTCCTTCTCCCACCAGCTCATGTGCACACACGCGCTCGCTCTCTAAATAGATAGATAGATAGATAGATAGATAGATAAATAAATAGTTTAGTCTTTCCCTCCACCATATTCCAGTTTCCTCCCATGGGTTGCCACAATCTCTCATGAATTAAAAGAAAGTCTTGGGGTTTTACAGGTAAATAATCACACAATCTTCCAGTTAAAACAATTGCCTAACTCTTGTCAATATTTATGCAGATTGCTTAAGTTTCCTGAGTTCTCACATGATGCAGAACCTCTAAAACAATATCGAATAAATAGTGGGAAGAGGAGGCATCCTGTTCATGTTCCTGATTTTCAGGGAGTTGATCTTGGTATTTCACTCTCAAAAATAATATATGCTATCTGTTGCTTTTTCATAAGTAGTCTCTTATGTTTAGGTAGTTCCCTCACATTGTACTGTAACTAGAATTTTTAAAGAAATGATTGCAGAATTTTATCAAATACCTTGCTGGCATCCTGCTATAAACCTACAGTCTTTTTCCTTTGATTTGCTGATGCTATGAATTGTGTTTATAGACTTTCTTTTTTTTTTTTTTAATAGACTTTCTAATGTCAAATCTTCCTTGGATTCTTGGACAAAGCCCAGTTTGGTCATGGCTGTCACCTGATCATTTTTCACCTCTCCTACCCTAGAGCTTAGGGCTGAGTGAGATCCTGAATTGCATGTTATCCACCCAGTTCTGAACTCAAAATCTGAGCACTGTTCTGAACCTCCCACTTCTCCAAAGCCAGCACATCAGCAAACTCTTCTGGCCCCATGTCTAGAATATATCTTTAAAAAAATTTTTTTTCTACATTATCCAATAAAATACACCTAACATAGGGAGTGCCTGGGTGGCTCAGTGGGTTAAGTGTCTCACTCTTAATCTCAGTTCTTGATCTCAGGGTCAGGAGTTCAAGCCCTGTTCTGGGCCTGCTTAAAAGAAATACACATAGAATTTCCTATTTTGACCATTTTAAGTGTACAGTTTAGTGACATTAAGTGTATTCACCCTATTGTGCGACCATCAACACTATCAATTTCCAGAACTTTTTTCATCATTCTGGACACTGTCCAGAATAAACTGTCACCTTCCATCTTCACCCCTCTTCACTCTTTCCTTTGGCTCTTAGCTCTTTACACAGTCTTTGGCACATAGCAGCCAGCCAGAGTGTTCTTCTGATGTTAATCTGACCTTGGCCAACTCCCTTCTTAGAACCCTCTCCAGATTCCTCCTAGAGCTCTGGGTTTTACTGTGGCCCTCTGGCCTCTCCTCTTGCCCTCCTGTGTTCCAGCTGGGTCACCCTCCCTTCTGTTGGCTGACCTTGAGCTGTCAGGTTCTTTACTGCCTCAGGGCCTTTGCATTTGCTGTTCCCTCTTCCTGGGATCCTCATCCCAGGGTTCTTCATAGGGCTGTTTGTTTCATGACCTGAACATCTCAATTCAGCTCTCATATCCTCTGAGAAGCCTCTGCCTTGACCTCCTGTACACAGCAGCCTCCTCCTACTTATTCCCTGATCACGTCTTTCACAAAAGCTGATCAGGATCTGGAATCATCTTGTTTGTTTGTTTCCTTTGTGTTGTCTGTCTCTACAGTGAACTATGAGCTCCCGAGAGCAGGAACTTTCCTGTCTTGTTCAGACCAGGGCTTAGAAAAGGGCACAGGGACCCTCGGGGCATGTTTATTGAGTGAATGAGTGTGAGATGTCACTTGGACTTCCTCACTGATGTGAATTGTCAATTTAACTGTCACTTAGATTTGCTTATGCCACTCATTGCCTTTAGCTTTATTTCTTTGTAGCTATGAAGGTGAAAAGGTCCATGGACTATATGAGGGAGAAGGCTTTGCAGTCTTCCAAGGATGTTGCACCTACCACGTGAGTTACCCATTTTGGGAACGGGCTGGGAGGAAGGTCAGAATGTCCTGTGAGAGTTTTAGATTAGTACTTTCAGGGGCACCTGGGTGGCTCAGTGGTTGAGAGTCTGCCTTTGATTCAGGTCGTGATCCCGGGGTCCTGGGATTGAGTCCTGCATCAGGCTCCCCACAGGGAGCCTGCTTCTCCCTCTGCCTGTGTCTCTGCCTCTCTGTGTCTCTCATGAATAAATAAATAAAATATTTAAAAAAAGAAAAGCTCGTTGGTTCTTCAGAAGAAATTAGAAGTATTTTCTGTTCATTTTATTGCGAATCCTGATGACCTATTTTTACGGTAAAAACACGGCTCCATACAACTGAAGTCATCATTTTAGATTTTCTTTTCTTGATTTGTACTTATACAACATTAAGGTGACTAAACGAAATAAGGAAGAGGAAAATCCCAGTATCATCATCATCCTTTCCCAGGAAATGTTTTGGGTGTGCTGTGTGTCATTTTTGTTCCTTGAATGGAAGTATCAGCATTTATGTGGGCCTATTGGTTTGGCAGATAAACTCTTGAATCTTTTTCCACTTATGAATACTTTGCTATATTGCTGCATGGTTTTCATAACCTAAATATTTTGTGGTAAAACATATATAAAATTTATTGTTGTAATGATTTTTAAGTGTAGAGTTTAGTAGTGTTAAGGGCATTCACATTGTGGTATAATCCTCCCCACCATCCATTTCTGGAACTTTTCTTGTTTCCAGGCTGAAACACTGTCCCCATCTAAACACTAACCTCCATTTCTTCCTCTATAAAAACAAAATGTATTTTATTTATATATTATTTAATTATATACTGTATATAAATATACATGATATTTAATTATATAACATATATAAGTATATATACTATATATATATAGCACAGTGTTCTGACTTATTATTCATTACATACCATAATTATTACTTTTAAGGTGTTTTCATTTTTTGCCATCAATAATGATACAAAGAAACATGTGCTTATAATAAGAACATGATTATCAAAGAAATGTGCTTATAATAAGAACAAATTTTTGTGGTTGGGGTCATAGAGCATGGGTTTCAGTACCCTGATTTTTTTCCCCACTAAATATATGACATGTTCTTATTCCTGTGTCATAAAAACTCCTAAAAATGCCATTTTTATGGCCAAGTGATACTAAAATGTCCCATATGGCCTTTGCTAGTTTTGGAATAAGCTGTCACGTTCATTCTGATCAGAGTCTTCTTTCAGCACCATGGCACTAAATGTAGCCCTGGTGTGTGAATACTTCAACAGGAACCTTAGTTCTTTCCTTTCTTTCTTTTTTTTAAGATTTTACTTATTTGAGAGAGAGGGAGAGGGAAAGAGAGAGAGAGGAGAGGAGAGGAGAGGAGAGTACGTGAGCAGGGGGAGGGGCAGAGGGAGAAGTAGACTCACTGGTGAGTAGGGAGGTCCACTCAGGACTCAATCTCAGGACCCCAGGATCATGACCTAGCTGAAGGCAGACGCTTAACTGACTGAGTCACCCATGCGCCCAAGACACCCAGTTTATTATGTGGGCCAATCCCTCCCAGGCTGCTGAAGTCGCAGTATCAGCTCCTCCTACGCCAGAGGGTTTGCCTTGGTTACCTAAAGCTCAAGCTGGACCCAGTGGCCTTGCCCTTCCCATACATGTGGGGACAAACACCCTCTGTTTCTAGATGATCTTTTCTCCACCCATTGCCTGCTACATGCCCTGTAAGCTCTCCATATTTTCCTCAGACTCAAATTATTTTGATTAAAAATCATCATCAGGGGATACCTGAGTGGCTCAGCAGTTTAGCACCTACCTACCTTTGGCCCAGGGTGTGATCCTGGGGTCCCGGGATCGAGTCCTGCATTGGGCTCCCTGCGTGGAGCCTGCTTCTCCCTCTGCCTGTGTCTCTGCCTCTCTCTCTTTCTCTCTCTCTCTCTGTCTATCATGAATGAATAAATAAAATCTTTTATTTATTTATTTATTTATTTTTAATTTTTATTTATTTATGATAGTCACACAGAGAGAGAGAGGCAGAGACACAGGCGGAGCGGAGAAGCAGGCTCCATGCACCGGGAGCCCGACGTGGGATTCGATCCCGGGTCTCCAGGATCGCGCCCTGGGCCAAAGGCAGGCGCCAAACCGCTGCGCCACCCAGGGATCCCTAAAATCTTTTTTTTAATTAAAAAAATTAAAATCCTCATAAGTTACATCTCCTTTAATTTGTGAGAGCGGCAAATCCAGCAGAATAACTCTGTAGCCCCAGGCCCCACATCATCAGACCTCGGGTTTGTCACACATTTAGATCACCATCCCCTAAAGATAATAAAACCAAACACTTCTTGAACCCTTTGCCCTTACCCTGTAGATGCAGCGTGATCCTTTCCAGTCTAATTTGTTAAAACACTGGTGGTTGTGACCATCATCAGTTCCATAATAACAAACAAGAACCAGCCTATGGTTAGAAAACCGCTCAGTGGCAGCCTGCCTGGGGTGAGCCCATATTAACCCTTGCTGGTCAGTAAGGGCTGTCATTCTCCAGAGAAGCATGGTCAAGAGGATAAGCAACATTACCTGGGGGATTTTTTTCAAAATGCAAGTTCTTGGGCCCCAACCCAGACCTGCTGATGAATCAGTCTCTGGGGTGGGCCCAGAAAATCTGTGTTTCCACAAACCCCAGGCGGCTCTGAAGCACAGTAGAATCTGAGAACCAGAGTTAGAGCACTGTTTACTCAGGGTGTGTCCCCAACACCCATCCCACATCTAACAAGATGATTCTAAGGCAAAACTGGATGTATTCTTACCTTTCTTTTCTCTGATAGCATTTAGACATTCAGGTGTGCTAAGTTTTTAGTGATTAGTTTTATATATTAACAGTACACACTAAATATAAATGGACTATACTGACAATAGTATATGATGTACATACATGAATATGTCCATAGACACAGAAACACCAACACCAATAAATCCTAGTAAGTAGAAATGGAGTAGTTGCTGATATCCAGATAATGGTTTTCACCGGGTTTGTCTAGTTTAAATAATTTTTTAGGGGATCCCTGGGTGGCGCAGCGGTTTGGCGCCTGCCTTTGGCCCAGGGCGCGATCCTGGAGACCCAGGATCGAGTCCCACATCGGGCTCCCGGTGTGTGGAGCCTGCTTCTCCCTCTGCCTGTGTCTCTGCCTCTGTCTCTCTCTCACTATCATAAATAAATAATAATAAAAAAAATTAAAAAAAAATAAAAATAAATAAATAATTTAAAAAAATCCTTGCATTTGGAAGTGCAAAACCAAAAGTGTATGAATTCTTTTGAACTACAGCATTTTTCACTACTTAATTAGGAGAGGACGACACAGAGTGAATTTACAACTCATTTCACCACTGCATAGGACTGCATGGTGTACATTTTGGGGAATTTGGACAAGTATATTCATGCAAATGGAAAGGGGATAAGGCTCCATCCTAAGAACTAAAACCACAGTGGCAGCTGTTGTGTAGAATCAAGGACTGGTGCTAAGGGTTTGTTGTTCTGTTTTGAAGGGTATGTTTTCAGAAGGACTCATGCATGGACAAGGGACTTACGTTTGGGCTGATGGTCTGAAATATGAGGTAAAGCACGTAATAGGTAATAGTTTTTAAACTGTAATTAATGAAACTTAATGTCCAGCTTCTGACTTACTATTCATTACATACCATAATTATTACTTTTAAGGTGTTTTCATTTTTTGCCATACTACCCACTACTTTCATAAAAGTAATTCAGCACATGAGTTTAAGAAAGTCCATAGTACCAGAGAATATAGACGAAGAGCCTTGTTACTGCACAGGCTCCTCTGTTGATCGTTACCCATTTCATCTGTAAATTCTAGAGGTCCCTGTGTGTTCTGTGCATGTACAGCACACATGCCTATATTTGGCCTTTCTTACTCTTTACAAATACAAATAGTTCATTATACATTCTCTTCTGTACCTTTATTTTTTTGGAGCTCAGACTGTATCCATTCATCCAGCTTCCCCTATTTTTATTGGCCACTTTTATTCCTTTTTTCAAGATGGGTTGTGGGTCTCAACCCATCTTGATGGTTTAAAGGAAATGTATATTTTTTAAATCAATAGCTGGAAGGCTATTCTAGATATTGCAGTTGCAGAGCTGCTAGTGATGGCATTTATAAGTGGTAATGAAAATAAAAGGGGGATCCCTGTGTGGCTCGGCGGTTTAGCGCCTGCCTTTGGCCCAGGGCCTGATCCTGGAGTCCCATGATCGAGTCCCATGTCGGGCTTCCTGCATGGAGCCTGCTTCTCCTTTTGCCTGTGTCTCTGCGTCTCTCTCTCTCTCTGTCTCTCCTGAATAAATAAATTAAAAATCTTTAAAAAAAAAAAAAAGAAGACACATGCATGTAATGTACATATTCAAGTAGCAGCCAAGTGAGGGAAACAGACAAGTTTGGGCCAGGTGGGCAGCTCACTGGGGCTGGACAGTGGGAGACAAGCACTCAGAGGCTCAGGGGAGCCTGAGGATCTGGTGGTTTGGGGCCAGCCTCTCCAGGGAAACTTTCCCCGCAGCACCCTGCCTTCTAACCTGTGAGTTTCTGGAAGCTCTCAGGTGGGAATCCTTCTGGTAGGCATAGACCCTTCCATACCAGCTTAGATAGGAGGGTTGATGGACAGGATTTGGGCTGTCACAAAAGTACCTTCAGGGAGGTCAGCTAGCCTCATGCAATATGGCCCATGGTCAGGCCAAGCCACCCTGTCCTCCTCTTCTGCTGGCCGGATGCCTCTGGTGAGTTCATGTTCCTGAGAGAGAATCCAGTGGCTCAGGGCTATGGTGCTTGGAACTGCGTGCTGCCCACTCAGCTGAAGTCCTGGCCCCGAGCAAAGCAGATTCTCTAGAAGGCACCCACAGGGATGTGGTTGGCTGATGTGTCTGCAGAATATTTTGATGAACCACAAACATAAAGAGGAGTTTCCACCAGTTGATCACCAAGCCAGGCTAATCACTGGTGTCCTCTGAGGAGAACACTGGAACCCAGGGCAGTAAGCCTCCTCTGAGTGGGTTCCAAGACTCTAAAGTTCCTAAGGCCAGGAGAAAAACCAACACCTTTTCATGTTACCCATTTGCCTCTTGGAACCTTGTCTACACACAGCTTCCAGCTGTTTTATCCTGCTGGGGCTTCCACTCCAGGGAGGGGAGGTGAGAGAGGACAGGGTATGTTAGAGAAGGAAGAAGGAGGGTAGAAGCTGGTGGCCGGGATACTACACTGTTTCCACAGAGGAGAGACAGGAGCGTGTGCAGTAGTCAAGGAGATGTTGCAAACCATCCATGGGATTAGGGGTCTCGCCACTGCTTTTTCTCACTGAGCTTTCTTATCCTAGGGGGAGTTTGTGAAGAACATCCCCATGAACCATGGTGTGTACACGTGGCCAGATGGCAGCACCTATGAAGGAGAAGTGCTACACGGTGTAAGGCAGGGGTTTGGTATGTTCAAATGTGGCACACACCCTGTGTCCTACATCGGCCAGTGGTGTCACGGCAAGAGACATGGGAAGGTGGGTGAGGCGGCCACATGACGTCTGCCTGTAGATAGGGTGAACAAATACAGGGGGTGGGAAATGGGGGTCTGTTGTAAAAGTATATTCAATTGTTGATTGATGTGAAATTCACAGCATGCAAAACTGACCATTCCAAAGTCAGCAGTTCCGTGGCATATAGTGCCCTTGTAGCCTTGTGAGACCTGCACCTCTGTCTAGCCCCAAAAACTTTTTGTCAACACTCCAAAATAAAACCCTAGGCAGATATTTCTCATCCCGAACCCCAGCAGCCCCTATCTGCCTCTCTCTATGGGTCATCTATTCTGGTTGTTTCGTATAAATGAGACCCTACAATATATTACCTTTCGTGTCTGGCTTCTTTCACTCAACATCATGTTTTTTTGAGATTCATCCATGTTGTAGGTACTTAATTCCTTTTGGTGACTGAATAATACTGCTCCAGTGTATGGATGGACCACATTCTGTTTATCTGTTCATCCTTTGATGGGTATTTGGGCTGTTTTCATCTTTTGGCTTCTGTGACTAGCACGGCTATGAATGGGTGTGTAAGGATGTATTGGGGTACTTGTTTCCAGTCTCTGGCGTATAAACCTAGGAGTGGAGTATGGTAACTGGGTGTTTAACATTGTCAGGAACTTTCAAACTGTTTTCCACAGCAGCAGGACCAGTTTATACTCTTTCCGGTAATGCACATTATATTCACTTTTAAGTCAAGGTTGCTCTTCCTGGCACTGCTATTTCCCTTCTGTATAGGATTATAAAATACCGTAGCCATGTTCTTGGAAAATGTAAGAAAAGAGTCTACCATTATAATGATCACTCTGCTCAGATTTAGACTGTTCTGTCAATTGTATTCTGTTTTCTTTTCCTCCTCCCCCCTCCCTCTCCCCTCCCCTTTTCTCCCCTCCCCTCCCTTCTCTTCTCTCCTCTCCCAGCTCATAGCAGTTCAGACTAGGATGGGGGTGGTGACTTCTAGACCATGGCACCTGGATGGCTGCACAAAGGAGCAAGTCAGCTTGATGATGGGGAAGAAAAGAGAAAAATTGCACACTTCCTCTCTCTCTCTCTCTCTCTCTCTCTCTCTCTCTCTCTCTCTCTCTCACACACACACACACACACACACACACACACGCAGTGAGATGAACCAGTGGATAAACAAGCAATCTGAGGCCACTTGGTGTAGATCCAAATACATGGTAGCTAGTACCATTCCCTAAGAGGAGTCACCAAAGAAAGGTTACTCCATGGTCACTTATACTCGGAAATAATACAATTTTACTTTATCACAGGTAGAACCCATCTTTCTTTATACTCAGAGGCAGTAAGATAAGTATGATGATGAATGGATAGAACAAAAGTGGTTTGGGTACTGACATGGGGTTCCTGAGTGGCTCAGTCAGTTAAGCGTCTGACTCTAGATTTCAGCTCAGATCTAAGCATCTGACTCTAGATTTCAGCTCAGGTCATGATCTCAGGGTCCTGAGATCGAGCCCCATGTCAGGCTCCCACTGGGTATAGGTGGAGCCTGCTTGGGATTCTCTCCCTCTTCCCCTTTTGCACCTTCCTCCTGCTTGTGCAAGCACTCGCTCACTCCCTCTCTCTCTTTCCCTCCGTCCCTCTCTCTCTCTCAAAAAAAGGAGCAGGGAGGGGGACTGACCTTTACTTGTACAGAAGGATCTACTGCTCACTTTAGGTAACAACAGAACAGGATTGTTTAGGTACTCATCTGACTCAAAGTTACCAAGTAGAATGGATAGACCGAATATAATGGATGTGGTCATTCCACACCTTACTGTGATACCTCATCATTAGGGAGTAATTGATCTGTGATGTGATGGCTACTTTACCATATCCTTGATTACAAAACAGAGACATACCATGGGTTAGGTGTCTTGCCCATGTATGACATTGACTTCCACGGGGTTAGATTCCTTAAATTCATGTACTTTTTAATCTTTACCTTTAATAAACATTTGTTTTATGAGGCTTGATATTTTTTAATGATATTATTTGTTTTAGGGCTCTATTTATTACAATCAAGAGGGTACCTCCTGGTACGAGGGGGACTGGGTACACAACATCAAAAACGGCTGGGGGATAAGATGGTAGGTATCGCTGTTGCCACACATGGGGTGTGGGTGAAACATGTGTTTGGGGGCCCAAATAATTTTCACTTAGGTGACTTAAAGATAAGGTGCAGAGGGGTGCCTGAATGGCGTAGTCTGTTGAATGACCAACTCTTGATTTTGGCTTGGGTCATGATCTTGGGGTGGTGGGATCAGGCCCCACATCAGGCTCTGCACTGGGCATGGAGCTTGCTTAAGATTCTGTCTCCCTCTCCCTCCCCCACCCCAGCTCATGCACGTGCTCTCTCTCTAAAATAAAATAAAATCTTAAAAAAAAAGATAAGGTATAGAAATTCCAGGGAACACATTTCCTATATAAACAGGGTGGAATATCTAAATTCACCCCAATATAATCTCCATAGTGATGAAAACATTCTATGGAAAACTTAGAGAAACATTATATTAAGTGAGGTTTAATAATACAATTTCACTTTATCACAGGTAGAACCCATCTTTCTTTGTTCTCCATTAATCACAGATATCTATTTCTGTATGTTTTCAGAAGACTCTTGACATGTTTCTTTGATTTTGGATCAAGCTGATAGAGTCAAATATTTTAAGGACTGGAATATTCAGGGGAGAAATGTTAAGTAATAATGATTCCATAGGGAGTTAGCTTTAAAAGACTTAAAATCCCTGTTCTTATCTACTTTATCACCTTATTAAATGATCAGAGGATTTAATAAAGTGGTTTATCCTACTCCTAAGATGATTATTTTTACTGACCACATGCCTCTCCATTGAATTTAAGAAGACTGTATGGGCACAAGGGTTGGATTTTTCAAAGGTGTTTAGAGAAGTTTTTTTTTTTTTTTTTAAGATTTGTATTTTTTTTTTTAATTTTTTTTTAAGATTTGTATTTATTTGAAGAAGAGAGAGAAGGATAGGGAGAAAGAAAATGATCAGTGATGAGGGGCAGAGAGGGAGGCAAAAGCAGACTCCCTGCTGAGCAGGGAGCCCAGAACCCTGAGATCCTGACCTGAGCCGAAGGCAGACACTTCACCAACTGAGCTACCCAGGCACCTGTAGAGAAGTTTAAAAGTCTTCCTAAAGATAAGTATAGTATGTAAAATAACTGACTGTTTTCCGTTTTTTTTCTTGTTCCAGTTACAAATCTGGAAACATATATGAAGGTCAGTGGGAAAACAATATGCGCCATGGAGAAGGCAGGATGCGGTGGCTGACAGCCAATGAGGAGTACACGGGTCAGTGGGAGAAGGGGATCCAGGTACTGTGCCAGCTGGTGTGACCGGAACACACCCCCACGGGGGCACTGATCTTCAGCGCATGCGTCACTCCATATATTATCTGGTGACCTAAAACTTAAGCTCTGTGAAATTTAGAAACCCGAAATATGATTTACTGGTCTAAACCATCTTTTTTTTTTTTTTAAGTACATTTTATCATTTAGGTTCCTCTGAAGGTCTTATGCATACCAGTGAGGTCATGGCATTGGCAAATCCATCATTCCCACAGCTCACGTGTGGACCAAAACAGTTCTTTGTACCTTAGAAGCAATGTATTTAAAAAAAAAAAAAAAAGAAGCAATGTATTTCCTGCACAGAACAGAAAGGCTTTATTGATGTGGTGAATTTCATATGGTTTATATAGTTAGGATTTTCTAATAATAACTTCATATTAATCTGGTAATTGGGAGCCTTGCTAAGAAAGCTTTGTCTGTCTTTCTCACCTGTATGCTTTTTCTTCTCCTCCTTTGCACTGGCTCGGACCTCTTGGTGTGGTTGGTACTGAGTGGAGAGAGCAGCCAGCCTTGCACTTTGCCTGAGCCCTAGAGTATAGCACTTGGTCCTTGAGTGATGTTTGCTGTGGG
This sequence comes from Vulpes lagopus, assembly GCF_018345385.1. Taxonomy (NCBI): domain Eukaryota; kingdom Metazoa; phylum Chordata; class Mammalia; order Carnivora; family Canidae; genus Vulpes; species Vulpes lagopus. Next base: position 99,500,759 of record NC_054826.1, on the reverse strand, counting down.
GTTTTCATGGGTGTTCTTGATCAGGCCAAGGAAACTCTCTAATCTTAATTTGCTTATAATTTTTATCATGAATGGATATGAAGTTTGTCTAATGCTTTTTCTTTTTCTTTTTTTAAGATTTTATTTATTCATGACACATAGGGAGAGGCAGAGACACAGGCAGAGGGAGAAGCAGGCTCCATGCAGGGAGCCTGATGTGGGACCTTATCCTGGGACTCCGGGATCACATCCTGAGCCAAAAGCAGCCGCTCAACTGCTGAGCCACTCAGGAGTCCCATCTCATGCTTTTTTCTGCCTCTAGTTAGATAATCATGTGGTTTTTCTTTTCCAGTCTATTGTTAATGTTGAATTACATTGATTGATTTTCTTTCTTTATTTTTTTAGGGGCACCTGACTACTCAGTCAGTTAAGTGGCTGCCTTCGGCTCAGGTCTTGATCCCAGGGTTCTGGGATTGAGTCCCACGTCAGGCTCTCTGCTCTGCAGGAAGCCTGCCTCTCCCTCTGCCTGTGCATCTGCCTCTCTTTGTGTGTCTCTCATGAATAAATAAGTAAAATCTTTAAAAAAGAATCCATTTCTTGCTTTGACTCTGTCTTTCCCCCACCTTTGCTTGTTTCTTAAATTCCACATATGAGTGAAATCATGGTATTTGTCTTTCTCTATTTGACTTATTTCACTTAGCATTATAGTCTCCAGCTCCATCCATGTTGTTACAAATGGCAAGATTTCATTCTTTTTTTTTAAATTTTTTTATCCATTCATGAGAGACAGAGAGAGAGAGGCAGAGACACAGGCAGAGGGAGAAGCAGGCTCCATGCAGGGAGCCTGATGTGGGACTCGATCCCGGGTTTCCAGGATCAGGCTCTGGGTTGAAGGCAGGCACTAACCCTGCCCACTAAGCCACTGGGGCTGCCCCCCTTTTTTTATTAGTGTTTTTTTTTTTGAGATATTTATTTATTTATTCATGAGAGACAGAGAGAGATAGAGAGGCAGAGACACAGGCAGAGGAAGAAGCAGGCTCCCCACAAGAAGCCCAATGTGGGATTTGATCCCGAACCCCGGGATCATGCCCTGAGCCAAAGGCAGATGCTCAAATGCTGAGCCAGCCACCCAGGTGTCCCAATTTCATTCTTTATGGCTGAATAATATTCCATTGTATATAATTACCACATCTTCATTCATCAGTTGATATGCATTTGGGTTCTTTCTATAATTTGGCTATTGTAAATCATGCTGCTAAAAATATGGGCAGGGGTGCACAAATCCCTATGAAGTAGTGTTTCTGTATTCTTTAGATAAGTACTTAGTAGTGTGATTGCTGGATCATAGGGCAGTTCTAATTTTAATTTTTTGAGGAAACTCCATACTGTTTTCCAGAGTGGCTACACCAGTTGGCATTCCCACCAACTGTACATGAGGTTCCTTTTTGCCATATCCTCATCAACATCTGTTGTTTCTTGTGTTGTTGATTTTAGCCGTTCTGGCAAGTGTGTGGTCATATCTCATTGTGTTTTTTTTTAAGATTTTATTCATTTATTCATGGCGGGGAGGAGGGAAAGAGAGAAAGAGAAAGACACAGGCGGAGGGAGAAGCAGGCTCCATGCAGGGAGCCTGATGTGGGACTCGATCCCCGGTCTCCAGGATCATACTCTGGGCCGATGGTGATCCCTGAGCCACCCAGGGATCCCCTCATTGTGGTTTTGATTTGTATTTCCCTGATGATAAGTGATGGGCATTTTTTCATATGTCTGTTGGCCATCTGGATGTCTTCTTTGGGAAAATATCTATTCATGTGTTCTGCCCATTTTTTATCTGGATTATTTGGCTTGTTTTGGGTGTTGAGTTTTATAAGTTCTGCATGTACTTTGGATACTAACCCTTTATCAGATGAGTAATTTGCAAATTTCTTCTCCCATTCTGGAGGTTATTTTTTAGTTTATTGATTGTTTTCTTCACTGTGCAAAAGCTTTTTATTTTAATGAAATCCCAATAGTTTATTTTGTTTCCCTTGCCTCAGGAGACCTATCTAGTAAGAACTTTCTATGGGTGCTGTCAAAGGGGTTACTACCTGTGTTCTCTTGTAGAATTTTTAGGATTTCAGATTTTACATTTAGGTCTTTAATCCATTTTGAATTTATTTTTGTGGTGATCTAAGAAAGTGGTCCATTTTCATTCTTTTGCACATAGATATCCAGTTTTCCTGACAACATTTGTTGAAGAGATTTTTTTTTTCCCCACTGGATGTTCTTTCCTGCTTTGTTGAAGATTAATTGGCTGTGGGACACCTGGGTGGCTCAGTGGTTAAGTGTCTGCCTTTGGCTCAGGGTATGATCCTAGGATTCCAGGATCAAGTCCTACATTGGACTCCCCACAGGGAACCTGTTTCTCCCTCTGCCTGTGTCCCCGCCTCTGTGTGTGTGTGTGTGTGTGTGTGTGTGTGTGTGTGTGTCTCATGAATGAAAAAATAAAATCTTTTTTAAAAAAAGATTAATTGGCTGTATGACTGTGGGTTTTTTTCTCGATTTTCTGTTCTGTTCCATTCATCTGTGTCTATTTTTGTGATGGTACCAAACTGTTTTGATCACTACAGCTTTGTAATATAACCTGAAGTCCAGAATTGTGATGCCTCTAACTCTGCTTTTCTTTTTCAAGATTGCTTTGGCTTTTGGGGTCTTTCATGGTTCCATGCAAATTTTAGGATTCTTCTAATTCTGTGAAAAATACTGTTGATATCTCGATAGGGATTGCATTAAATGTGTAGATGGCTTTGGATAATATAGACATTTTACCAGTGTTTGATCTTCCAATCCATGAGCATGGAATGCCTTTCCATTTCTTTGTGGCCTCTTCCGTTTCTTTCAGAAGTGTTCTATAGTTTTCAGAATATAGGTCTTTCACTTCTTTGGTTGAGTTAATTCTTAGGTATCTAATTATTTTTGCAGTTGTAAATGGGTTTTCTGACTTTCTCTTTCTGCTGCTTCATTATTGGTGTATAGAAATGCAGCATATTTCTATAGATTGATTTTGTGTCGTGTGACTTCACTGAATTTGTGTATCAGTTCTAGCCATTTTTTGGTGGAGTCTTTCAGGTTTTCTATATTGAGTATCATGTCATCTGCAAATGGCAAATGTTTTACTTTTTCATGGTAAGAGTGGACTTGTATGTCTTGTTCCTGGCCCTAGAGGAAAAGCTCTGTTTTTCCCCAATAAAGATGATATTAACTGTGATTTTTTTTCCCATATGGCCTTTATTATGTTGAGCTATGTTCCCTCTAAACCTACTTTGTTGAGGGTTTTATCATGAATGGATGTTGTACTTTGTCAAATGCTTTTCCTGCACCTACTGAAATGATAATGTGGTTCTCATCCTTTCTTCTATTGATGTGGTATATAACATTGATTTGTGAATATTGAACCACCCTGGCAACATAGGAATAAATCTCACTTGATTGCAGTGAATGAGGTTATACTTTTTTATTTTTTATATATTTTTTGAGGTTATACTTTTTTAAAGAGAGAGAGAGAGAGAGAGTAGCGTGTGGGTGGGACACAGGGAGTTGACAGAGAGAGAGAATCCTAAGCAGGCTCCACACTCAGCACAGAGCCCAACATGCAGCTCAATCTCATGGCCCTGAGATCACGACCTGAGCTAAAACCAAGAGTTGGATGCTTAACCAATTAAGCCACCCAGGCACCCCTGTCTGTTTATTCTTGAGTAAGTTTTAGAGGTTTGTATTATTGAAGGAATTTGCCAATTTCATAGTGATTTGTTGGCACAAGGTTGTTCGTAATAGTCTCTCAGGATTCTTGTAGTATATACTATATGGGATCTATAGTGTTGTTTCCTATTTCTTTCAGTACCAGTTATCTATGTTTTCTCTATTTTCTTCAGTCTTGCTAGAGGTGTATCCATATCATGAAATTCTCTAAGAGCCAGTCTTATTTATTTTCTCTTGAGGTTTTCCAGTCTTTAACTTGATACCTACTCTTTGTTATTACCTTCCTTCTGCATGCTTTGGGTTTAATATTCTCTTCTTTTACTTGGGTTATAGGATGGAAGCTTTATTGACTTGAGACATTTCTTCTTTTCAAACATAAGCATTAAATACTAAAATTTTTCCTCTTAGCACTGCTTTCTCTGCATTCCATGAATTCTTTTTTTTTTTTTTTAGGATTATTTATTTGTTCCTGAGAGACCAAGAGAGAGAGGCAGAGACATAGGCAGATCCTAGGATCCTGATATCATGACCTGAGCCAACCACTGAGATACCCAGGCGCCCCTGCATCCCACTAATTCTGATATATTTTAATTTTTGTTCAGTTCAAAATATTTTCTAATTTCCCTATGACTTCTCTTGGGTGTATTATTTTGACATATGTCATTTAATTTCCAAATAGTTGGAGATTTTTCCAAATATCCTTTTGTAGTTGATTTTTTGGTGTAATTCTCCTGTGGTCAGAGTACATATCTTGTATGATGACATTTCTTTTTTTTTATTAGAGTTTAATTTGCCAACATATAGCATATCACCCAATGCTCATCCCATCAAGTACCCCCTTCAGTGCCCGTCACCCAGTCACGCCCACCTCCCTTTCCACCACCCTTTGTTCGTTTCCCAGAGTTAGAAGTCTCTCATGTTCTGTCTCCCTCACTGATATTTCCCACTCATTTTCTCTCCTTTCCCCTTTATTCCATTTCACTAGTTTTTATATTTCCCAAATGAATGAGACCATATGTTTGTCCTTCTCCAACTGACTTACTTCACTCAGCATAATACCCTCCAGTTCCATCCATGTCAAAGCAAATGGTGGGTATTTGTTGTTTCTTTCTTTCTTTTCTTTTCTTTTCTTTCTTTCTTTTTTTTTTTGGTATTTGTCATTTCTAATGGCGAGTAATATTCCACTGTATACATAGACCACATCTTCTTTATCCATTCATCTTTTGATGGACACTGAGGCTCCTTCCACAGTTTGGCTATTATGGATATTGCTGCTATAAACATTGGGGTGCAGGTGTTCTGACATTTCATTGCATATGATGACATTTCTTTTAAATATGTCGTGGTTTATTTGGGCCCCAGGATATGGTCTGTCTTGTTAAGTGTTATATGTATTTCTGCTTTTGTTGAACGGAGTGTTCTGTGGATGCCAATTAGATCACACTGGTAGTATTGTTTAGCTTCCCACATCACATTACTCATTTTCTGTCTACTTTTTCTACCCATTTCTTTTTTCTTTTTTTTTAAGATTTATTTATTTATTTATGATAGACATAGATAGAGAGAGAGAGAGAGAGAGAGAGAGAGGCAGAGACACAGGAGGAGGGAGAAGCAGGCTCCATGCAGGGAGCCTGATGTGAGACTCGATCCCGGGTCTCCAGGATCGCGCCCTGGGCCAAAGGCAGGTGCCAAACCGCTGAGCCACCCAGGGATCCCCTCTACCCATTTCTGAGAAGAGTGATGAAGAGTCCAAGTATAGATTCATCTATTTCTTTCAAATCCATCAATTTTTGCATCATACATTTTTAAGTTCTGTTGTTAGGCATGTACATGTTTAGGACTGTTATGTCTTCTGGGTAAATTGACCATTTTTATCATATTGTCATGTCCCTCTTTAGTCCTGATCATTTCTGTTCCTCTGAAGTCTTTCTCTGGTGTGAATATAGCCACTCCAGCTTTCTTTTTATCTTTTTAATTTTAATTGTGGAAAAATACACATAACTGAAAATTTATCATCTTAACCATTTTTAAGTGTCCAGTTTAGGGGCATCCACCCCCACCATCATCTTCAGAACTCTTTTCATCTCCTCAGGCTGGGACTTTGTCCCCATCACTCACTCACACCCCTTCTCCCAGCCCCCTCATCCACCCCTGGCACCCACCATTTATTTTCCTGCCCCTATGAATCTGACTCCCTTAGATATCTCATATAAATAGAATTATATAGTATTTATTCTTTTGCAACTGGTTTATTTCACTTAGCATCATGTCTTCACGGTTCATCCATCTTATCCATCTTATTTTTAAGGCTGAATAATATTCTGTTGTATGTTTATATCATCCATTTGTTTATGTGTTCATCCATTGATGAACACTTGGGTTGCTTCCACCTTTTGGTTATTGTAATAATGCTGTTATGAACATGAGTGCACAAGTATTTGTGTGATTCCTCACTTTCAATTCTTTTCAGTATATACCCAGAAGTTCTAGGAAGATATATACAGAGTCATCCCATTGTGAAAAAATTGTGTCTTTCTATGTGTTCTATGTACATATGTGTAATACATTGACTCAGTACATACAATTGCATGTGCCTGGGGAAAATACAGATGAATTCTCAAACTCTCAAGTAGTGGTTATCTCTGCTAAGTGGGATTGAAGAGGGAGCATTTTTTTTTAACGAGGTTGTATGTTAAAAATAAATAAAATTTAAGGTAATGATTTATCAGTATCAAGTCAGGCATTTTATATATACTATATTCAGTCTTTATATCCAACCTGCAGGATAAGTGTTATTTTCATTTTATGGATGAAACCCAGAGGGCTTAAATAATTTGCCTTAGGTCAAAAGGCTGGTTAGTAAGTAGATGACACAGAGGCTGAACCCAAGTCTGTGTGACTCTAAAATCCATGTTCTTTGTCCTTTGAAGTGAGTCATTGTATTTCATCTATTGACTGAATTTTATTTTAATTTTAAAAAATTTTATTTATTTATTAGAAAGCAAGAAAGTGCAAGTAGAGGGAGGAAGAGGTATAAGCAGACCCTGTGCTGAGCTCAGAACCTGATGTGGGGTTCCATCTCATGACCCTGAGATCATGACCTGAGCCCAAATTAAGAGTTGGAAGCTTAACAGACTGAGACACCCAGGTGCCCCTATTGAATGAATTTTAAATGGATTCAGGTAAAAAGAGGAAATATTTTGAGTATTTCCCATGGAAATTTGTTTTGTTTTCAGAATGGCTTTGGAACACACTCATGGTTTCTAAAGAGAATCCCCAACTCCCAATACCCTTTAAGAAATGAATACATAGGAGAGTTTGTGAATGGATATCGTCATGGCCATGGAAAGTTTTACTATGCCAGTGGAGCCATCTATGAAGGAGAATGGGTGTCCAATAAAAAACATGGCATGGTAAGTGCAGACGTGTGAAGAGCACATTTTAAAGATTTTGTGAAGCAACTAGAATACCATAAAAAGCATGCCATTCTTTGGTAAAGTGCATAACCCATTTTTGCATAGGATAACTTACTGTTTTATTAAAATGATTACATGAAATTTAAAACAACTTTCAACATAACATCAGTGTCCTATATATTTAGAAGTTATTTACTTAGTTTATGTTATGTACATAGATATGTGTGTTAGGGTGGTTTTGTTCACAAGTAACGGAAAATCTAGCTTACTCATCCACAAACAATAAAGAATGAATTGGTGTTTTTCTTTCTTTTTTTCAATAAATTGGTTTCAAGGTTGGTTTGATTCAGCAATGCAGTGATGTCAGGAGTTTTCTTCCATTTACCCATGATGTCTGCTACCATGTTGTCAGCTTTACCCTTAGGCTGCCCCTCCCTCATGACCACAAGATGGATGCTGTGGTTCCAGGCTTCACATCTACATACCACACTAAGTATAAGGAGAGAAGAATCTCTTTTCTGAGAAGCTTTCCACAAATATCTTCAGTGTGGCTGAGCTGACTTGGATCATTTACTTACCTCTCGATCAGACTGACTGTTGGCCTGCGTTGGACAAATAGCTAGAGAGCTGCTATTTGGTGATGGGCACTCTGCTAGTCATTAGTATAGTGCTTTAATAAGGCACCTTCTGTGGCCTAGAGGTAGCTGAGGAGAGGTTGTGGGACAGACAGAGGAGGAGGAGGAGGAAGAGAGAGGATTCACACAGTGACTTGAGAATCTAGGAGCCTGATTCTATGTGAGCTAAGTGCATGCCTTAAAAACAAAAAACTCCAAAACAAAACTCCAAATCCTTGAAAATAGTACAGAAGTAGATTAGCAGTGACTTTCCTGAACTGTAAATCTTTCTATCTGCAGGGCCAATTAACTTTCAAGAACGGGCGTGTGTATAATGGTGCATTTTCCAACGACCACCTAGTGGAGTTTCCAAATCTTGAAGTTGAGTTCTTAAGTCACCTGGATCTGTCTTCAGAGTCTTCCATCAAGAGCCAATACCCTGGATCCTCCATCAGTGCTGGTAGGGGGTGTGCACCTGTCAGATGCATGCAAATTAACTTAAATTATCAATAGAATCTACTCATCAAGACACACTGAATATTTCAGAAAAACAGAAGTTTCTGTTTGTGGGGGTGCGCCTGGATGGCTCAGTCAGTTGAGTGTCTGCCTTTGACTCAGGTCACCATCTCAGTGTCCTGGGATTGAGGCTGGGATCAGGCTCCCCGCTCTGCAAGGAGTCTGCTTCTCCCTTTCCCTCTGCCCATCTGCCCTGATTGTTTGTGTGCTCCATCTCAAATAAAATAAATAAATAAACCTTTTTTTAAAAAAAGATGTTTCCGGGGGAGAAACTGCTTTCTTAGTAGGTTTTTGAAATACTTTTATATCCCACTTTGGTGGAAAATAATTTTGACCTAACATTGAAAACAATTTTTTTAACTTCCAAAAGCATTTTATTTTCTTTTTCCAAAAGCATTTTAATTTGCTAGATGCAGTGGTAACATTGACAACTTTTAACATTGCTTTTCACCATTATCCCCTCTATTTGCCTTTATTTGCTAGAAATTGTCAGAAAGCTCGATAGCAGTGAAAGTAATTCTGTGTTAGGATCAAGCATTGAACTGAATCTCAGTTTGCTGCTGAGTATGTACCCTGAGAAAGATCAAGCAGAGGAAAAGAAGCAGGTAAAAACCTTTCATATTGTTATACATTTATATTTTAAGCTTAAATATCAACAGTCTCCACAGTCTTGGGAAAATATAGCCTTAGGGTAGCTGTCCTGTGTTGAGTGTCTTTCATAAGCCCAATAGATGCTTTGTGTACCATCCCATTTAATTTGCAAGGCAACCCTAGTGAAGAGGCTTTGTAAGTAAACAGAAGCCTAGATAGAAGGACTCAGTGAATTAACTAGGCCCAAGTTATCCTCACCTCCAGCTTTGGTCTGAAGGCCAGGGCTGTGGCACCCCAACTACAGGACATTAATTCTGCTGTGAATTATTATGGGCTGCTGGGATTCGAAAGAACTTTAAACTCCTAAAAATCATTAGAAATCTAGAAATCTGGGCAGCCCGGGTGGCTCAGTGGTTTAGCACCTGCCTTCGGCCCGGGGCATGATCCTGGAGACCCAGGATCAAGTCCCACGTCGGGCTCCTGCGTGGAGCCTGCTTCTCCCTCTGCCTGTGTCTCTGCCTCTCTCTCTCTCTCTTTCTTTTTCTTTCTCTCTCTCTCTGTCTTTCATGAATGGATGAATAAAATCTTTAAAGAAAAAGAAATCTAGAAATCCTAAGAGACAGGGAAAATTATGTGTATGCAGACTTCATTTGATTAACATTTGGAAAATCCCATCCACCAAATTACATGTTAGTATCACGATCCCTGCTTTGACTGGGGTTTGGTATGATTCTTCTGTGAAACCATTGTTGAAGATACTGCTTGCTACAAGAGTACCTCGAAATTGCAAGGTGTGTGCCCCTTTGCTCTTCCTCTTTCTTGTCTCCTCTGGCCCCAGTTCTGTGGGTCTCAAAAACGATGACTCTCCATCCCCCATTCTCCCCTCTTCTTGTCCCGGCCAATGTTGTAATTCAGGCTACAGACATCATTCACTTCATCTGCTGCCAGATTCTTGTTAAAAATAAGAACCTTGGGGCACCTGGATGGCTCAGTTAAGCAGCTGCCTTCAGCTCAGGTCATGATGCTAGGGTCCTGGGATTGAGCCCCACGTGGGGTTCCCCATTCAGCGGCAGTCTGCTTCTCCTGCTGCTCCCTCTCCTCATGCTGTCTCTCTCTCTCTCTCTCACTCACTCTCTCAAGTAAATAAATAAAATCTTTTTAAAAAGCTAAAACAAAACTTCTATGATATTCTCTTTGTTATGAAAATAGTACACAATACATGTAGAAAATTTAGAAAAATGCAGATAAGAGTTATGAAAATAGTACATGATACATGTAGAAAATTTAGAAAAATGAGATAAGAAGAGTTATGAAAATAGTACACGATACTTGTAGAAAATTTAGAAAAATGCAGATAGGAAAAAAATGGAAGAGAATCTCCACCCAGACAAAATCTGGTGACCATCTTTCCAGTTTTGTTCTGAGCAAACATAATTAGAATTGGAGCATTCTGCTCATATAATCTCTTTTTTGTGTGTGTATTTAATCATAGCTCTTCAGTGCTATTAAATATTCTCCTACAATATAATTTTTAGGTGGATAAATGAACATGCATTGATTCACTCCAAAGGGAGCTGTATCCTTATAGTTTTTTTTCTCTCTCCCCCCTTTCTTTCTTTTTTGGTTTACATATGTATCATTCACTTTCCACTTTAGAGTTCTTCCCATGACAAAACAGGTAAACAACTACAAGTTTAAAAATAATATTGACTATTTTATGATTATAAAAGCACATGCTCTTTATAGAAAATTCAATTATAGAAATAGGACCTAGGAAATGAAAAAAATCTGTAACTTGACATTTTAGAAATGCCTCTAAAAATGTTTAATGGTTACATGGTATTTCATAATATAGATATATTACAATCTAGTTAGGAAAACTTCTATTTTTTTTTTTCTGAACCTTTTGAGAGGACTTGAGCCCTACAGAAGAGCTGCACAAGCGAGGTTTCTGCATCCCTGCCACTAGCTCCTTGGCACATGAGCATCTCCCATTGCTGCAGATTGGAGACTGAAGCTGAGACATGGCCCTCACTTGCCACCAAAACTAAGCCATGGATTTTAATTGAATTTCGCTTTTTCTCGCAGTGCTCCTTCTCTGTCGCAGGATTCCACCCCAGGCCCCACGCCGCATGCAGCAGTCACATCTCTTTAAGTTCCTCTGTCTGTGATGGAGCCTCTGCCTTCCATGGTACTCCGTGACCTCCAGAGCTTGGAAAAGTCTCGCTCGCTTACTATGAAGAATGTCCCTCCATGTGGACTTATCTGCTGTGTTCGTTATATGTATTCGTTATTGTTATTGGATCATTTTGTCAAGATGCAGTATCTTTTTTTGAGCAGGGGTTCTGGACAAGCTCTCTTGCCCTTCTAGCTCTGGCCTCTTCCATCAGGTAGTTGCCTTGGCTACCCATGTCCTGTTCCTGAGTGTGTATTCAGAACCACCTTGGATCTGATATCAGCCTCTTGCCAACCTGCCCCTGTCAATCTCCCTCCTCCTTACCCTGCACTCACATGGTAATAATGTCCAACATGTACACAGGAACATGCGCTGGGCATGTTCCCAAACACCTTTATTTTGGTAAATCCCCCCAACAGCCTATGGGGCTGGAACTGTGGTTGTCCTCCTTTGCCCGTGAGGCAGCTGGGGCAGAGAGCAGGGATACCCTTTATCCAGGTCAGGCAGCCCTCCTGGAATTCCAAAAGCACCTCAACCTCTCTGCTTCCCCCACCCCAGCTTCCACTGGGGGGGCCTGATGTCTGTGAAGTTCTCATTTTTTTTCTGTGCTATGAGGCTCAGTTCAAGTACAGCATCCTCTAGGGAACTTCCTTGGAATCCACCTGTCCATTCTCCATGGCTCTGTTCTACCAGTGGCACTTCCTTATGGTGTCTTTCCCAGGTTTTAAGCTTCATGAAGAAAATTCTGTGCTTACTCTAGAACAGTGCTTTAGATAGGGCAGTCTATATATGTTTATCCAATTGAATTAAATTTTTAAAAGCAGGGGTTAATGCTAAGAAGAATCAGATGCCTGATGCAACTGCCAGGTGGGACACTTCCATCTCCTTGGGGGCCCCAAACACCAGTCCTCACATTTCCTGAATATTTCATTTGGGAGGGAGAAACAGAGCGTAAGTGGTTTTGGAGAACAGGGCACTGCATATGCTGCAGGGTTACATGTATGGGGAAGTCAAGGTAGCATAAGGGTATTGAGAGTTGGGGAAAATTATAGAAGGTGATTGGGGACAGAGAGGGAGGTTAGTAATGAGTGTGAGTATCTTCTATTTCAGACTTTTAGCAGGAAGTATGATGTTAGTTGCATGTTTTAAATCAACCAAGGCTGGGTGTCTCAGTCAGTTGGGTGTCCGACTCTTGATCTCAGCTCAGGTCTCGATCTTATGGTTGTGCATTCCAGCCCCACATGAGGATCCATGTTGGGTGTGAAGTCTACTAAACAACCAACCCACCAACCAACCAACCAACAAAGCTGGTTGAACCAGTCTTGCGATCCCAGGATAAACCCCACTTGGTGTTGACTTATTATTTGTTTTATATATTGCTATATTTCATATACTCCTATTTTCTTGAGGATTTTTGTGTCTGTTTTCATGAAAGATACTGCTTTGTAGACTAGAGGATTTTATTGCTGCCCAAATAGGATGCTACCACATAGCAGTATGAAAGCAATTCCATTGTACTGATAACAGCACTTTTTAAAAATGTTATTCAGAAAATGCATTTTATTAACTGGAGATGAGTGGAGAAAAATATAACATTTGTTGAGCTCTTACAGTGATAAGAGTTAAATGCTATTACTTCACATATGTTATCCCATTTAATTTACAAAACAGATGTTGTTTCTTTTGCTTTTGTTCTTATTAGGCAAGATTAAGACATGCATGGTTTTTTCTTTGTAGGTAGAATATGCTGTCTTAAGAAATATCACAGAATTGAGAAGAATCTATTGCTTCTACAGCAGCCTAGGATGTGATTGCTCTCTGGATAATACCTTCCTGATGACAAAGCTTCACTTCTGGAGGTTTCTAAAAGACTGCAAATTTCATCACCATAATATAACTCTTGCTGATATGGACAGGGTATTAAGTAGTGAGTATTCCAGATCCACATATTTTGTGTTTTTTAAATTAAGATTTTATTTATTTATTAGAGAGAGAGAGAGAGAGAGAGAGAGAGAGAGAGAGAGAGAGAGCATGAGTGGGGAGAGGGGCAGAGGGAGAAGCAGACTTCCTGCTGAGCTTGGAGCCCAACACGGGGCTTGACATGGGGCTTGATCCCAGACCCTGAGATCATGACCTGACCTGAAGTCAGATGCTTAACTGACTGAGCCACCCAGGTACCTCAACATCTTTTGGTTTAAACAGTAGTATAACATCATGTCACCATGAAACCAGTCAGAAAATGTGGAGGGAGTGAGGAAGACAGATCTTGGGAGAGGTGTTCCAGAAATCAACACATGGTTGTCTTCCCAAGGTGCTTAAAATGTACTTGAGACAATTTTTTGAAATAATGGCAGCAGTGAAAGATTATCTACAGCAGGGCCTATGGGCTGAATCCAGCCTCCTGCCTGTTCCCATAAGTAAAGTTTTATTGGAACACAGCCATGCCCATTTTCTCATGCACTGTCTGTGGCTGTTTTTGTCCTATGATACCAGAACTGAGGGGTTGTGACAGAGATTGTGTGGCCTACAAAGCATAAAATATGTACTGTCTGGCTCTTGACAGATAAGTTTGCCTGCCCCTGATCTGTAAAACCCACTAAAATCGTGAGATCAGAAGCAGAGAGGATTAAGGAGGGCTTGTCATAGCCGAGAAAACACTTTAGGTTGTCTTGGGCTTGGGCTTGATTTCAAATGAGAAAGTTCATGTGATAAACTTAATACCTTTGAAGATTTTACTCCTTACAGTTGAATTCTGGGAAGCAGGCCTTGAAAACCTCAAATTATCTACTTGAAAAATAAAATATTAGAACCTAATACCTAAAAAAAAAAAAAAAAAAGAACTAATACCTATTTACCTGAAATGTAAGTGTTTGATACAGATTTAGAATATATTTAGAATTAGAATCATCAGGATCCCTGGGTGGCTCAGCAGTTTGGTGTCTGCCTTCTGCTCAGAGCATGATCCTGGAGTCCCAGGATCAAGTCCCACATTGGGCTCCCTGCATGGAGCCTGCTTCTCCCTCTGCCTGTGTATCTGCCTCTCTCTGTGTGTCTTCATGAATAAATAAATAAATAAAATCTTAAAAAAAAATTAGAATCATCAATCACATGTGGCTCAGACCACTTTGAAAAAACACTGGCACACGGTATCTTGTAAGTTTCTTGAGCAGTGACCAGATCGAGATCTTTTGAGTGGTACTTAAGTTTTAAGTGGATGTGTATATGCTGCTCATTGGTATTTACTAGCAAAAAAGATACTCCATCAAACTCAGTTCTTTGTATTGCATACCAGGAGCAAAATAAAAAATAAAAGGCTTTAGAAAATACTAGGCATCAAAAATGAAATCTTGATATTTGCAACAAATATGGATAGACCTTAAGAGTGTTTTGCTAGGTGAAGTAAGTCGGACAGAGAAATACAAAGAGTGTATGATTGAACTTATAAATGGAACCTAAACAAGAAGCTCACAGATATAGAGAACAGGCTGGTGGTTGCCAGAGTGGGGAGGGGTGGATGAGATGGGTGAAAGGGGGGTCAAAAGATACAAACTTCCAGCTATAAAATAAACGTGTCACAGAGGCTGTGACTATAGTTAAAAATACGGTGTTATATGTGAAAGTTACTAAGAGGGGGTGCCTGGGTAGCTCTGTCAGTTAAGCTTCTTCCTTCTGCTCAGGGTCATGATCTCAGGGTCCTGGGATCAAGTCCCATGTCAGGCTTCCTGCTCAGTGGGGAGCCTGCTTCTCCCTCTCCCTCTACTTCCCCTGCTCCTGCTCTCTCTCTCTCTCACTCACTCTCTCAATAAATAGAATCTTAAAAAAAAAAAAGTTGCTAAGAGGGTAAATCTTAAAAGTCCTCATGGCAAGAATAAAAGAGAAATTTTTGTAACTGTGTAGGTGAAGGATATCAATAAGACTTATCGTGGGGGTCAATCTGCAACATATGGTGAATCATGTCGCAACACTTGAGTACAATGTTGTATTGTCAATTATACTTCAATTTAAAAAAATACTTAAATTTCCAATTTTCTTTATTTTAGCCAATAGTGACATGCCAGTTGAAGAAATTCATTCTCCGTTTACAACAATACTTTTGAGAACGTTTCTGAATTACCTCCTGCACTTGGCTTACCACATCTATCACAAAGAATACCAGTAAGTACTACTTCCAGGGCTCTGAGTTCATCAGGTGCCCCATGTTTCACAAATATTAACTACTCAACCATGAGATACCAGATTAAAATTTAGAAGACCCCTCAGATGCGAGTTATGTTTCCATATTGAATACTGTTCTCAGGATTTTACTCAGAAATGGTCACCACCAACTCTTCCATAGGCTAGAATTTCCTGTCTTTCTCAGGGAAAAATGGATACTTTATCTTTTTAAAAAAAAAAAACTTTTTATTTTGAAATAAATTTAGTTTTATAGAAGTGTTGCCATATTAGTACAGTGAGTTCCTCTCCATCCATCACTCAGCTTCCCTGAACAATAACGTCTTGCACAGCCACAGAGCACTTATCGTAGTGAAGAAACAAATGTTGGTTAATACTAATGAAATCACAGACTTTATTTGGGTTTTCCAAGTTTCCCCTGATGTCCCTTTTCTGTTCCATGTTCTTTGCGTTTTGTTATCCCATATCTTCAGTCCCTACAACCTGTAATAATTTCTTATACTTTTTTTTTATGACCTTGACACTTTGGAAGACTACTGGTCAGTTATTTTGTAAATATCCTTTGATTTTGGTCTGCTGATATGTTTTCATCATTTCCCTGAGGCTTGGGTTTTGGAAAAGAATACATGGAGGTGAACTGCCTCTGGCATCACATCACATCACATCACATCACATCACATCACATCACATCCATCACATTAGGGGTATGTGATGTTGGATTGTCTTATTACTGGTGATGTTAACCCTGTAATGTTTGGTTACTGAACATTTGGCTAAAGGGGTGGTGGCCAGGATTCTCTACCATAAATATATTGTTTCTCCCTTTCTGTACACTCATCATTTGAAGCAAACTACTGACTTCACTCTGTAGGGAGAGGAGGGAATTACGTTTTATCTCTTGGACAGAGGGGTGACTGAATCTGTCTTGGCAGAAACAGAAGCCCATCGCTCTTTCTGTGTTTTACCAAACTGATGACTGAGAACATTCACCCGAATGCCTGCCGTGTAAAAGGTAAATACAAAACTAACAGCATTATATTTATTAACTGTTTTTCCCCCAGAATGTAGCTTTGTAATCATCTTTTAACTGTTTATCTTTCCATTATGTCTTTAGGCAATTTATTCAGTGGACAGCACCGAACACTCTATTCCATGAATTATATCGACAAGACCTGGGAGATTTATACACTTTACAGCAGACCACACACAGCTCCTCCCCACGAGCCTTCCATGAAGATGCGACACTTCCTCTGGATGTTGAAAGTAAACACTCATGATCGAGACTGGTTTTATATTAATAAAGAATTTTGGCTATTTTTTTTTTTGAGAAAGAGTGAGAGACTGTGTGCACACAAGTAGGGGGAGGTGCAGAGGGAGAGAAAGAATCTCAAGCAGGGTCCATGCTCAGTGCAGAGATATGGGGCTCAATCTCACGACATTGTGATCATGACCTGAGCTGAAATCAAGAGTTAGATGCTTAACTGACTGAGCTACCCAAGCACCCTAGCATTTTGGTTTTCAGTAAAGAAAGGGGCACCTGGGTAGCTCAGTTGGTTGGGTGTCTGCCTTTGGCTCAGGTCATGATCATAGGGTCCTGAGATTGGGCCCCACATCAGGCTCCCTGCTCAGTGGGGGGTCTGCTTCTCCTTCTGCCTCTGCCCTTCCCCCTATACACACACACACACACACACACACACTCTTTCTCTCTCAAATGAGTAAATAAAGAAAGAAAGAAAAAGAAAGAAAGACAATGTATTCTAGCTGTGATACACAATGAGGTGAAGATCAGGGATCTTCATAGCCATTGAATGTTTGCTGAGCCTCTTTGGGAAGAAGTGAGTAATTCTGGGATCCATAATGGAGGAAGGACCTGAGGCAGAGGGAGCACCACCCCATGTGCTTCCCAGTGAGGGGAAGGCACAGGCAGCCTCATTGCCTTTGCTAATGCAGACCTTGCCATGTAAGAGAAGATGAGGTGGGGGTGGGGAAGCAGATGTCATTTAAAAAAATGTTCATCAAAAAGTAATTTAAAGAAGCTAATAGTTTATAAAATAGTGAGGATAGTCCTACAATATCCTTGTACTAACTCTTGGCAGTTTTTGTTTTAATTTACACCATGGGAAGATAAATGAGAAAATGAGTCAAATACTCATAGGGAATAGAGTGCTTTCAGGAAGTCTAACAGTGTCGTGTGTGTGTGTGTGTGTGTGTGTGTGTGTGTGTGTGTGGAAAAGGGACAGTGACCTAGTGTCTACTAGAGGAAAGTAGCTTGTTAGAAGTATGTGTGTTTGGGGGAGGAGTATTGTATCCTGTTTATTTGTTCACTTTCCTCCTTTCTCCATGGCCTCATATTGAAGAGACGAGGTCATCGTCCCTCTAGATGGGTCAGCCTTCCAATTTGGGCTGGCGGCATCCTCCCAAAGTTCATTACCATGTTCTTCTCTTCCCCCGCACATCCACTGAAGCAGTACAGTTAGAGGCTTGTCTGGATTCTGGGTTTCTTCCCCTGACAAAGCCACAGGTGGTTCTGTGTTGCATCGCCTCAGGAATGTTCCCGTTGAGTGATACTGAGATGGATCAGTGGGTTCACGTGGTGTCAGTACGATTCTTCCAGTAGAACTTATGAGCCTGGTTTGCACGCAGCTTAGGAGAGAGGAGGGTCGGCCAGCACAGAGCCAGGCCCTGCGAGGTGCACTTTCACTTAATCCTTAATCTCGGCAGCACTGACTTTAGGAGAGACAGTGTGTCCTGGGCCAAATGCTCTCTGGTTCAGTATCTCTGAGAGCAAACCTCCTGTTTGCAGTGTTGATGTGGACAGGGTCTATACCTGGACTTTCAGGGAGTCTTCTTGTGTCCAGCCTGGCCTGCAGCATTACTTCCAGCGGGGTCTCCTTCCTGAGTACCCACAGCACCCTGATTCTGTGGCCCCCAGTGCACCATTTCCCTACTTGTACAGCTGGGCCGATAACTCACATCTGAATCATCTACTCTTCCAACCCCTCGGCCCTTTGTTTATCCCTCTAAAGACACTTTTCTTTTTGGAGGGATTAGGGAAGGTCTAGAGAGGTAAATACCAATGTTAATCTAGAATGCTTTTCAAGAGGATCAGTTTCAAAGATACGCATTTCTAGAACATCTCCTTAAAGTGTCATATGGATATAAATTGACACTAAAAATATGTAACTATTTGTAATTACAGGCCATTGTGGTTTAATTGGTTGATTCTTTTGCAGGACTTTAAAATGATAAATAAAGAATTAACAGCAACCAAATTTGTGGAGGTCATCGCAGAGGATAATCCTTTCATACATGATGGTGTTGACAGCAATTTTGAACTTGAGGTTTGTAAAGAGGTGTCACAAATAGTGCAGATATGGTTGAGGCTGTCCTGCCTTGGATACAAATAAGAACCAAGATTTGACTGAAAAGCATTCTAACCCCATACATAAATATGTGAATGTCCATATGCATGTGTGTGTATACATACATGTGTGTATAGCTGTGTGTATCTATATAGCTGTATCTCCTTGATTGTTAGAAAACTAGAGTTAATATAACAAAGAATATTTCAGATGTCAAGAAGTAGTGAATGAAGTCAAAAGGATATGAAACTACAGTGGATCCTTGAACAACACAAGTTAGGGACACTGACACCCCCATGCAGTCAGAAATTCAGGTATAACTTTGACTCCCTCAATGCTTTACTACCAATAGCCTGCTGTTGCCTGGAAGCCTTACAGATAACATTAACAGGCAATCAACATGTATTTTGTATTATATACTGTATTTTTTTTAAGATTTGTATTTATTTATTCATGAGAGACATAGAGAGAAAGGCAGAGACATAAGCAGAGGGAGAAGCAGACTCTGCACAAGGAGCCTGATGTGGGACTGGATCCCAGAACCCTGGGATCACGACCTGAGCCCAAGGCAGACATGCAAGCCCTGAGCCACCCAGGTGGCTTTATATACTGTATTCTTACAATAAATAAGCTAGAGGAAAAAAATTTAAGAAAATTATAAGGAAGAGAAAAGACATTTGCAGCACTTGTATGCATAGAAAAAAAAAAATCTGCATATCGGTGGCCCCACACACTTCACACTTGTGTTGTTCAAGGGTCATCTGTATGATGCTATTTCTTGGATAATTTAGCAATTTAATACACGTGTGTGTTTTTCTGGGAGATGAGTCCTATAACCTGTCAAAGACACTGATGGATCTCTAGTGACTTAGTCTAAGTGCCTTCAGTTTTCAGCACTCCTTGCAGAAGGGCTTTGGCCAGTTTGGCCTCCCCAGGCCCAGTCTTTTCTTCTATAAACGGAAGTGGTGCAAACCAGTTAATCCTTCCTCCTGATTTCCCCTTGCCCGACCCCTGCCACCAGGAATCTACTCCTTGACCTTGAGCATTTGCCTCTTCTGGACAGGTCCTAAAGGGTGGGATCTGTGTGGCTCCCCCAACTCAGCTAACACCATTTGCGTTCAGGCCACAAGTGACTCTGCAATGACCTACCCCGGGGGGCATTGCCGTGGCACCTGAAATACCATGTCTCCCACCTCAAACATGTTCTTCCCCTCTTTCCCTGGTCTTCCATTTCCCTCACTGCTGGTTCCTTTCCGACTTCTGCCACACTCATCCTGTCCAAGTGCCCCAGACTTAGGCCTGGGTCCTTTTCTCTAGCTACGCCCACCCTTTGTCTCATAATCATTCTGAGGACAAGGCCAGTGTTTGTATCTGTAACCCAAATCATGCGCTCCAGCTCCAGATGGCCTAGCCAGAGTGGCCTCTTGGGCTTCTAACAGCCCAGAGTGTCCCACACTCCAAACTACAGCTGTGACCCTCATCCTCCCCCTGTGTACCCCCTGTGTTGATGGCACTCCACCCTCCAGTTGTCAGGCCCCCTCCCTGTCTCGATGATTCCTCTCATAGGCCACATTCAAATCTTCAGGAGATCTTGTTGGCTCCACTTTCAAGTATATCCAGGATGTGGCACCTCCCACCACCTGCACTGCTTCCACCCTGGCCGAGCCACCCATCGTCACCTAGAAAGCCGCTCACTAATCTTCCTGATTCATCTCTTATCCTCCCACTGCCCAGGGCAGCAGCCAGGTCACTCCCCTGCTCACACCGTCCAGCTTCCCATCTCACTTGGAGTAAAGGCCCTCAAGACACGGATGGTGCCACCTTGCTGAGTCCTTGTCTGACCACTGAGTCATACTTGCCTCCAAGCTGTTCCTGCAACACACCCATCATGCTCCTACCTCAGAACATTTAAACTTGCTGTGCCCCACCCCGCCATTTTTGTGGGGGCTTAAATAACAGAAATGTAGTGCCAGTAGTCACTGAGTTAAGGTAGAGCTGGTTCCTTCTGGGGCTGTAGGAAAGGCTGTGCTCTGGGCCTCTCCCCTTGGCTTGTTAGGCGGCCATCTCCCCAGGTCTTTTCATATTATCTTCCCGCCATAGGTCTGTCTCTGTGTCCCAATTTCCCTCTTATAAGGACAGTGGCCATGTTGGATCAGGGCCCACCCTAATGATCTCATTTTAACTTGATCTCTAAAAACATTATCCCTAAATAAGGTCATATCTGAGGTGCTGGGGGTTAGGACTCCAACTTTTTTGGGAGACATAATTCAGCCCATAACAGTCTTCCCTTTGCTCTCTCACCCCCCCATTCATGTCCTCCTTAAGTGTAAAATATACTCATCCCATCCCAGTGTCTCCCAAGGACTTTGTCATTCCAGTGTCTATACTGGGTGAGCTCCCCATCTGCCACTGTGCTGCTTCCACCTCACGATGCTTGTGAGTTCCCTTCAGATCTTATCCAAAGTGTAAGAATAACTCCATTTTGAACAAAAACTTTAGGCTGCTTTTCTCAAGCTGACAGGCAAAATCATAAGCCAGGATACACAGAGTAGGCTAGAGCTATTAATTGTAGGCACTGTTTCTATCTGTCTGATGTTTACAGAACAC
This sequence comes from Vulpes lagopus, assembly GCF_018345385.1. Taxonomy (NCBI): domain Eukaryota; kingdom Metazoa; phylum Chordata; class Mammalia; order Carnivora; family Canidae; genus Vulpes; species Vulpes lagopus. The sequence continues at coordinate 99,479,587 of NC_054826.1, read as the reverse complement.
CCACAGTGCGAGGTGGGGTGCTATGTCTTCAAAGTTTGCTCTCTGCTAGGGGAGGAAGATGTAGGACTGACATGAGCAGAACAGCTAGTAAGAAAGCAAGATTCTTCTTGTTGTGGGTCATGCTTACAAAGTGGATGTTTGGTATCACCTCAAGGCCAGTGACAATGGGTGCCTGGGTAGGGGCAGGAACCCACTGGCCTGTGCTTTTACTTAAGATAACAGCTACAAATACCAGCCACTAATGATTCAACAAGTGGGGTGACAGGCACTTCACACCAGGATCTCATTTTATCCTCATGTATATGTATTTGATCCAAAGTATATGGTACTGACGCATCTTACAGACGGAGAAATTGATGCTCAGCGTGATTCAATTCAGCAAATAGCAAAGTCTTTGGGAGGTGCGGTCTGGCATAGTGGTAAGACAGTTTATGAGCTTGGTGGGTAGTGAGTGAGAGTTAGGTGGGGTCACAGGAAGAGTCAAATTTGGGGATAAGAAACTAAAAGTGTCCTGCCCTTGAGCTAATCAAATGTCTCATTTACCAGCCATCTTTGGACAGGTGTCAACCAACTGTTAGCCTAGAGGACACTGAGGTTTCAGGGATGCTAAGCAGATCCCTGGCAGCAGGCAGGGGCTGCCCTGGCACCATCGGTCAAATGAGCAAGCCTGTTCCAGCTCAGACTCACAGGGCTCTGGGTTTAGGACCAAGAGACAGGTGAATGATCAAAGTCCAAGCAAGCTGTCCCTGCTGCAGGTGCTGCTCGGGTGGAGGCAGGCCCGTGGTCAGGTGTGCACACAGCCGGGAGGGGCATGGCTGCCAAGTGGGTAACACCTGCACTTGTCACTTTAGATGCCACTGGTCTAAGTAGCTTAAGAAAAAAGGAAACCCTTTCTAAAATGTCCTCAATTAACTAATATAAAATAAAATTTCCATCAAAATAGAAAATGGCTTATAACTCTAATAATCGAATGCACATAATCTTTTAAATATTGTAGTTTTTATTTCAAAGAGGCATGCACCCATGATAGGTGGGTGTTGAATGAGGTGGCATCCTCTGGAGGAAGAAGCCAACACCCAGGTGACTCACTTGTCTACCTCAGAGTATGTCAGAATGAATAAGACCCTTTATACTTTCTTATGTTTCAGCTGGTTTTCCTGGAATTCTTTGAAGCTCTCTTAAGCTTCGCACTCATCTCTGTTACTGAACAAATGATTAAAGAATATTTAAATTTTCCAAATGAGGACCTGTCTGGAAACAAACATGGAAGCCCTTATATGATGAATCAGGTAAAGGTGTCTTAGAATCTACAGAGCAAGAAATGGTTTCATTGTGGCATGGTTAAACCAATATCAAAACTATCTTGGGTTTTTGTCACCTTTCAGGAAATAATTTAAGACTTATGAAAAAACTTGAGACTTCCTTTCATATTTTGAAAGAGTATATTGTATTTAAGTTAAGTCCTTGGGACACGCCTGGGTGACTCAGTGGTTGAGCATCTGCCCTCAGCTCAGGTCATGGTCCCAGAATTGAGTCCCAGGTTGGGTTCCCCTCACGGAGCCTGCTTCTCCCTCTGCCTACCTCTCTGCCTGTCTCTTATGAATAAATAAATAGAATCTTTAAAAAAAAAAAGTTAGGTCCCTGGTCATGACCCAGGGCATCAACTCCAAACCACAGTAGCAGAGATATCCTGATGAAGGTCAGAGTGCCAACCAACACATTGGGTGGACAAGAAGGGCTAGAATGAAATGTTTCATTACATGATCTAGAGTTTACCAGAGTGGAGAGCCTGTCCCAGAGTGAAGATGTTAAGAAACAGCTCCTGAGTGTGCATGAGATGTTAGATGGGTCCCTTAGGATGTGGCCGGCTCATAGGACAGGCCTGCTGGACTCAAGGCCCACTGCCAGACCTTGGTGGAGTAGGGGCAGTGTCAGCCACCCTGTTGAAGGATCCAGCTGCTGGGGCAAATTGATACCAAGTAGACGTGGGTGAGGCTGTCTTAAGTAGGCTTAGAGGATTTCTGAGTTTTGAGCCATTCATTTGGAGCCATAGGGAGAGTCTTGGGGGCCAATGGAACTCTTCAGACCTGCGCACACAAGCACATTATTTATTGTGTAAAGAGCGACTCTTTTTTTTAAAATTTTTATTTATTTATGATAGTCACACACACACACAGAGAGAGAGAGAGAGAGAGAGGCAGAGACACAGGCAGAGGGAGAAGCAGGCTCCATGCACCGGGAGCCCGACGTGGGATTCGATCCCAGGTCTCCAGGATCGCACCCTGGGCCAAAGGCAGGCGCTAAACCGCTGCGCCACCCAGGGATCCCAAGAGCGACTCTTTCCACAATTCTCTGATGTGTCTCAGACTCCTTGTGTGCTGGAGAGAGCTCCATGTTCAACCTTACCTCACAGTCTACCTAATAACCAGATAGGCCTCTTCTAAATTGAGGATATGACTGATGGCTTTTCTGGATCACTGGAGGCCTTATCATGGGCCGTGGTCTGGGGCTTGGCTCTGAGGGAAATGAATGTCTGCCTTGAATTCATCCGTGATTTCATGGATGGCATCACATGGATTCCAATAACCGAGTGTGAACACTGGTCTAGGGGGTCATCCTCAGAAACCACTGGACCATGTGCACTTCAGTTTTTTAAAATGTCATTCCAAATGTCCAACAAGGTAAGTCCTATTATATCCATACAATAGAGTATGACTCAGCAATGAAAGAACTCATGATATAGGACAAGGATGAATTAAAATAATTATGCAGGGTGAAAGGACAAAAAAAGTACAATTATATAAAATTCTAGAGAGTGCGAAGTAATCTGTAGTGACAGCAGATCAGTGGTTGCCTGAGACTGAGGGAAAAGGGGGGATTCCCAAGAGGCACAGGAAGCTTGGGGGTGATGGATATGTTCACTGTCTTGACTGAGGTGATTGTCTCTCAGGTATAGACATGTCAAAAATCATCCAATAGTAAGTATACTTTATGTGTAGCTTAATTGTAAATTATACTTCATTAAAATCGTGTGTGGGGGCACCTAGGTGGCTAAGTAGGTTAAATGTCCGCCTTTGACTCAGGTCATGATCTCTGGGTCCTGGGATGGAGCTCTGCATTAGGCTCCCTGCTCAGTGGTGAGTCTGCTTCTCCTTCTCCTTCTGCCCCTCCACCCTGGCTTGTGCTTTCTCTTTCTCATAAATAAATAAAATCTTTATTTTTTAATTAATTAGTCATTAAGGTTTACTTATTTTAGAACCATCCAGGTGCCCCAATAAATATATATTTTTAAAGATTTTATTTATTTGTTCATGAGAGAGACACAGGCAGAGGGAGAAGCAGGCTCCATGCAAGGAGCCCGATGTGGAACTCGATCCTGGGACTCAGGGATCACGCCCTGAGCCAAAGGCAGATGCTCAACTGCTGAGCCACACAGGCATCCTCCCAATAAATCTTTTTTAAAAATCGTGTTTGTGTCTCCATGGAAACCCCAAATCCTCTTATGTGTTTGTCCTTGCTCAGAACATCCAGAACAGGAGTTCAAGTGTAGGAACAAGCCAGGAATCAGATCTGGAGGATGGCAGCACCAAGTCCTCTTCAAGCAAGCTGGGACTCATGCTTGATCTTAGCAAAATAAGGAGATCAGAGGTTTGCATGTACAACTATAACCACATAACAACAGTTACCTGGTTGCAGTATTAACGAGTTTTGCTCACCTACTGTGTGATGAACACGCTTCTATGTGCTAGTGACCTGCAGTGAAGCAAAAACCTGTCCTCTCGTGGACTTCACATTCCAGTAGGAGAGAGAGACAAGTGAACAGTAATAATAGCTAACTAAGACTCCTGGGGTGTTTACCAGGTGCCATGCACTTCCCAGGAGGAGCTCATTTGACACCCCAAACCACCTTTGGGTACTGTTCCCATCTCTAGGAGGGAGTTGAGGCATGGAAAGGTTAGGTAACCTGCCCATAGTCATGGATCCAGTAACTAGTGGGGCCGGGGGGTCTATATGCAGGCAGTCTGACTCCAGAATTTCCACCCATTACCACAATGCTACACCTCCTCACATTTACGAGGTACAAGGGATAAGGTAAAAAACAAGGCAGGCTGTGGAGTGACAGGGTGAGGTGGTGACAGGTCTTCTGATGAAGTGACATTTGAGCACATGTGAAAGAAGTGGGGAAGCAACCATGGGATTATCTGGAGGAAGAGTATTCTGTGGATGAGAGAAAAGGGAGGAATCCCAAGAGGCACAGGAAATTTGGGGTGATGGAAATGTTCACTTTCTTGACCGAGCTGATTGTTTCACAGGTGTAGACAAGGTGTAGACATGTCAAAAGTCATGGGCATGAGGGTGTATTTGGGTTGTTGAAAGAAAAGTGGATCAGCAGGTGCAGCCACACCAGAGTGGCAGGGCACAAGAATTCAGTGGGGCAGCGGGGCCAGACCAGGAGGGTGCCCAGCCATGGTGCGGGCCTGGCTTTCCTTCTCAGTGAGGCGGAAGGGCCCCAGAGCAGAGATCAGTAGGCTCCCTATAGCTTCACTGTTGACAAACTAGTAAGGAAGCTCTTGGAATTATGTGCAGGCTTGTCAGAGGCTGCGGAGTTTGAGAGGGAAAGAGAAGGCCAAGATGATTCAAAGCCTTCTGGCCTGAATGACTGGAAGACACAGTTGTCATTTGCCATGAGGGAAGGCTGGAGTGGGGGGGATGGAAGTTTGGGGGCAGAATTAGGGAGCTGGTTTTAGACACGTTAGGCTTAAAGTAACTGATCAGACACACCCAGGGGGCACAAATGGAGACACAAGCCTGGGGTTGAGATCTAGTTGGAAACAAAAATGTGGATGTGAACAGATTATATCTGGAAATTAAAGCCATTAATATTGGAACGTATACACAGTTAACTCTATGCACTAAACACTTTCCAACATCCCAGGGAAGACTTTCAAATCTTTGGTTTCTTGGGAGGAAGGTTTTAGTGGATATAATAACTGTTTTCATTTCCTTAATTATACAAATAGCAATATTTTATGCAGGTTAAAAATAGTCAAAGATAGTCTCTTTTGCTTAAAGAGAATAGCCTCGTTAATAATTTTCTAATTATTTGTAATGCAGAAAATTAGTTTTAATCCACACTGATGCAGAAATCATATTTTGCTTTATGATTTTTTTTGTAAAAGCCCAAGATCAAGAAGTCTCTAAGTAATGAAAGAATTTCCAAAATGAACTTTAAATCTCCAGGAAAAGGGCTAACCTTTCTTTTGTCTCAAAATGGTGAGTATTTGAATTACTGAATTCTAATGTTTGCATACTGTTGCTTAGAAATGATATAAGGCTTATAAAAATGTACAACTGTCTTTTAAAAATATAATTAGGCTGGTAGCGCTACTTCCAATCCTGCCACCCACTTGACAGAGTGAGTTCACTTTCAAGGCATGATCTTGCTGAGGTTTTTTTGTTTTTGTATTTTGTTTCTAGTTCTGTTGAGATGTAAGTAACTTACAGCCTGTCACAGGTATACAGCATAATGATTTGACATATGTATGTTGTGAAATGATCACCACAGTAGATTTTGTTAATAACCATCATCTCATATAGATAACCAAAAAAAATTTTTTTTTCCTTGTGATGAGAACTCTTAGGATCTACTCTTAACAATTTTCTTCTATATCACAACTATAGTTGTCATGCTGTAGATTACATCCCTAGTACTTACTTATCTTACAGCTGGAAGCTTATACCACCTTCATCCAATCCCTCTTGCCCCCAACTGTGGCCTCTGGTAACCATAAATCTGGTCTCTTTTTCTGAGCTTTTATTTTATTTAAAAAAATTATTTATTTATTTATTTATTTATTTATGATAGTCACACACAGAGAGAGAGAGAGAGGCACAGACACAGGCAGAGGGAGAAGCAGGCTCCATGCACCGGGAGCCTGACGTGGGATTCGATTCCGGGTCTCCAGGATCGCGCCCTGGGCCAAAGGCAGGCGCCAAACCGCTGCGCCACCCAGGGATCCCTAAAAATTTTTATATATAAGTAAGATCATACAGTGTTTGTCTTTCTCTGGCTGGCTGATTTCACTTAGCATAATGCCTATAAGGCCCATCCATGTTGTCACAAATGGCAGGGTTTCCTCCTTTTTAACAGATGAATAGAATTCCATTGTATATATACCACAACTTCATCCATCTATCTGTTGGACACCACTTTGGTTATTTCCATGACTTGATTATTATGGATGCAGATTTCTCTTCCATGTAGTGTTTTTGTTTCCTTTGGATATATTCCCAGGACTAGAATTGCTGGGTTATATGGTACTTCTATTTTGAATTTTCTGAGTACCCTCCATTCTGTTTTCCAGAGTGACTGCACCAATTTACATTCCCTCCAACAGGGCACAAGGGCTCCTCTTTCTCCACAGCCCCACCAACATTTGTTATCTCTTGTCTTTTCAATGGTTGACATTCTGACAGGTGTGAGGTGATCTCTCATTGTGGTTTGATTTGCATTTCTCTGATGATAAGTGATGTTGAGCACTTTTTTTTTCCCATCTACTGGTTAGCCACTTGTATATCTTCTTTGGAAAAATGTCTATTCAGATGCTTTGCTTATTTTTAATTAATTTTTTTTCTGTTGAGTTGTAGAGTCCTTTAAATATTTTCAATTTGAAGCCCTTATCAGAAATATGGTTTGCAAATATTTTTTCCTGCTCTACAGGTTGTCATTTCATTTTGTTCATTTCTTTTTTTAAAAAAAAGATTTTATTTATTTACTCATGAGACAGACAGAGAGAGAGAGAGAGAGAGAGAGGCAGAGACACAGGCAGAGGGAGGAGCAGGCTCCATGCAGGGAGCCTGACATGGGACTCAATCCCGGGTCTCCAGGATCACACCCTGGGCCCAAGGCAGCGCTAAACCGCTGAGCCACCCGGGCTGCCCCATTTTGTTCATTTCGTTTGCTTAATTTGATGTCATCCCACTTGTCTATTTCTGATCATGTTGCTTTTCTTTAGGCATCATAACCAAAAAAATCCTTGTCAAAATCCATGTCAAGGAGCTTTTTCTCCTTGTTTTCTTTTAGCAGTTTTATGGCTTCTAATTTTACATTTAAATTCTTAAACAATTTTGAAATAATTAATATAAATGGTGTAAGGCAGGGATTTAGTTTCATTTTTTTATATGTGAATGTCCAATTTTCCCAACACCACTTATTGAAGAGACGATCTTCTCTCCATTGAACATTCCTGGCTTCCTTGTCAAGTACTGACTATACACATGGGTTTATTTCTGGGCTCTGATTCTGTTCTATTGGTCTTGGCCAGCATCATACTGTTAGGATTACTATACTGTGTAGTGTAGCTTCAAATCAGGAAGTATGATGCCTCCTGCTTAGTTCTTTCTCAGGAATGCTTTGGTTATTTGGGGTCTTTTGTGGTTTCATGTAAATTTTAGAGCTGTAAATTTTCTACCTATTAAAAATGCCATTGGAATCTTGATAGGGATTGCAATGAATCTATAAATGGCTCTTGGTGGTATTGACATCTTAACAATATTAATTTTTCCAGGTCATGAATGTGGGCTACCTTTCCATTTATTTTTGTCTTCTTTAATTTCCTTCATCAGTCTTGATGTACTCAGATTAGAGATCTTTTTCCGTCTTGGCTAAATTTCTTCCTAAGTATTTTATTGTTTTGATAGTGTTGCAAATGGGATCATTTTCTTTAATTCTTTTCCTGATAATTCATTGTTAGTGTATGGAAACACTATTGATTTCTGCATGTTAATTTTATATTCTGCAACTTTCTTTCTTTTTTTTTTTAATTTTTTTTTTATTATTTATTTATGATAGTCATACAGAGAGAGAGAGAGAGAGAGGCAGAGACAGGCAGAGGGAGAAGCAGGCTCCATGCACCGGGAGCCTGACGTGGGATTCGATCCCGGTTCTCCAGGATCGCGCCCTGGGCCAAAGGCAGGCGCCAAACCGCTGCGCCACCCAGGGATCCCCATATTCTGCAACTTTCTGATTCATTGATTAGACCTATCCATTTTTTTGGTGGAATATTCAGGATTTCCTACATATAAAATCATGTCATCTGCAAATAGAGACAATTTTACCTCTTCCTTTCCAATTATGATATTTTAAATTTCTTTTTCTTGCCTAATTGCTCTGGCTAGGACCTTCCAGTACTATGTTGAATAAAAGTGGTGAGAGTGGGCATCCTTCTCTTGTTCCTGATCTTAAAGGAAAAAAATTTCAATCTTTCACTACTGAGTATGATATGAGCTGAGGGCTTGTAATACATAGTATGTATGTATGTATGTATGTATGTATGTATGTATTTGATTTTATCTATTTGAGAGAGAGAGCACAAGCGGGGGGGGTTGGGGCAGAGGGAGAGGGAGAAGCAGACTTTCCACTGACTGGGAAGCCTGATACGGGGTTTAATTCCAGGACCTGAGATCATGACCTGAGCCACCCAGGAACCCCATACATAGCCTTTATTATGTTGAGGTACATTCCTTCTGTACCTAATTTAAGGGTTTTTTAAAGATTTTATTTATTTCACAGAGAGCACAAGTGGGGGGAAGGGGCAGAGGGAGAGGGAGAAGCAGGCTCCCTGCTGAGTAGGGAGCCTGACATGGGGGTTGATCCTGAGATCACAACCTGAGCTGAAGGTAGTTGCTTAATTGACTGAACCTCCCAGGCACCCCTTGTTAAGGGTTTTTATCATAAATGGACATTGACTTTTATCAAATGCTTTTTCTGTGTTTATGGAGATGATCATATAATTTTTTATTTCATTCATATGAAATATGCATATGTTGGGCCATCCTTGTACCCCAGGGGTAAATTCCAGTTGACCATGGTGAATGATCCTTTTAATATGCTAAACTCAGTTTTCTAGTATTTTATTGAATATTTTTGTTCCAGGGATATTGGCCTGTAGTTTTCTTTACTGGTCCTTTAGTGTTCTTTTCTGGCTTTGGCATCAGGGTAATGTTGACCTCGTAAAATAAAAATTTGGTAGTGTTCCCTCCTCTTCAGTTTTTGGGAAGAGTTTGAGAAGGATTGGCATTAATTTTTTTCAAATGTTTGGCAAAGTTCAACAGTGAAACTATCTGGTCTTGGGCTTTTCTTTGCTGGGAGATTTTTGGTTACTAATTCAATCTTACTAGTAATTGGTCCAATCATATTTTCCATTTCTTCTTCATTCGATCTTGGTAGGTTGTATAGTCCTAAGAATTTCTCCCTTTTTCTAGGTTATTATCCAGTTTGTTGGTGTATAATTGTTCCTAATAGCCTCTTAGGAAACTTATTACAATTAATACCACAGAAATATATTTGTTTTCATTTACAATTTTGTTGATTTGGGTCCTCTCTCTTTTTTACTTGGTTAGCTAAAAGTTTGTCAATTTTGTTTAAGAGTTGGTTTTTTGAAAAAACAATTTTGGTAATATTTCTATTTTCCTGTTCTCTATTTTGTGTATTTCTGCTCTAATCTTTAGGATTTTCCTCCTTCTGCTATACTTTTGGATCTAGTTTCTTTTTCTAGTTCTCCATGGCAGAGTTAGGTTAGTTTAATCGAGTTCTTTCTTGTTTCTTAATGTAGGTGTTTCTTAATATGAACTTCTTTGAACTATATTCATTACATCTGTAAATTTTTGTATATTGTGTTTCTATTTTCATTTGTCTCAAGATACTTTTAAACTTCCCCTTTAGGGATCCCTGGGTGGCGCAGCGGTTTGGCGCCTGCCTTTGGCCCAGGGCGCGATCCTGGAGACCCGGGATTGAATCCCACGTCGGGCTCCCGGTGCATGGAGCCAGTCCCTCTGCCTGTGTCTCTGCCTCTCTCTCTCTCTCTCTCTGTGTGACTATCATAAATAAATAACAAGAAAATTAAAAAAAAATAAACTTCCCCTTTAATTTCTTCTTTGACCTACTGGTTATTCAGGAGAGTGTTAACTTCCATGTGTTTGTGAATTTTCCAGGTTTTCTCCTGTTACTGATTTCTAGTTTTATACCATTGTGGTCAGAGAAGATACTTGATAGGATTTCAGTCTTCTTGAATTTGCTAAGACTTGCTTTGTGGTCTAACACATATTCTATACTAGGAAATGTTCCACGTGTGCTTGATTAGAATGTGTATTATGCTGTTGTCAGAATGTTCTGTATATGTCTGTTAGGTCCTCCATTTGGTCTACAGCATTGATCACATCTGCTGTTTCCTTATTGATTATCTGTCTGGATTACCTATCTGTTGTTGAGAGTAGGGTATTAAAGTCTCCAACTTTATTGTATTGCTTTTTTCTCCTTTTGCTCTGTTAGTTTTTGCTTTATTTATTTAGGTACCATGAAGTTGGGTGCATAAATACAATTGTATCTTCCTGATGGATGATTTATCATTATATAATGACCTTGCCTGTCTCTTTTTACTATTTTTAAAGTCTATGTTGTCTGATATAAGTATAGTTACCTCTGCCTTTTTTTTTCTTGATTACCATTTGGTTGAAATGTCTTTTCCACCACTTCACTCTTAGTCTGTGTGCCTTGAAGACTAACATGAGTTCTTGGATGCAGCTTATTGTTGGATCTTGTCTGTTTATCCATTCAGCTATTCAATGCCTTTGACTAGAGATTTAATCTATTTACACTGAAAGTAATTATTGATAGGTAAGGACTTACTACTGCTCTTTTATTAATTGCTTTCTGATTGTTTCATAGAGCTACTGTTGTATTTTTATCCTGCTGTGGTTTCTTTTTTTCGTGTTTTGATGTCTTTGGTATCAGTATGCTCTAACTCTATAATATCATATTTTTTGTGTTATCTGTATAGATTTTTCCCTTGTGGTAATTACCATAAGGTTTATATAAAATGTCTTAAAATTGGAATACCCTATTTTAAACTGATAACTTCATTAGAATTCCTAAATTTTATACTTCTCCCCCTCATGTTTTAGGTTACTGATGTTACAATTTACATACATACATACATACATACATTTATTTATGTATTTATGATTTTATTTATTTATTCATGAGAGACACAGAGAGAGGGAGAAGCAGGCTCCATGCAGGGAGCCTGATGCGGAACTTGATCCTGGGACTCAAAGCTTATGCCCTGGGTGGAAGGCAGGTGCTAAACCACTGAGCCACTGAGGGATCCCTATTTACATATATTTAGATTATGTAACTAATAACAGATTATTGTAACTTAGTTATTTTTATTATGTTTTTAAACTTTTGAACTAGAGTTGTAAGTGAATTAGGCACCACCATTACTATATTACAGAATCTATGTATTTACTATTACTAGTGGGTTTTATACTACCTTCTTATGTTTTTATGATTTTAATTAGTATCTTTTGACTTCTACTTAAAGCGCCCTCTTAAGCATTTCCTATAAGGCAGGTTTAGCAGTGATGAGCTCCCTCTTTTATTTGTTCGGAAAAGTCTTTCTCCTTCATTTCTGAAGGACAGCTTTGCTGGGTAGAGTTCTTGATTGATTCAATATTTGAATAGCTCATTTCATTCTCTCTTGGCCTAAAAAGTTTGTTGATAAACCAGTCAGTAGTCACATAGGTGTTCCCTTATATGTAACTTCTTATTTTCAAAATTCTTTAATTTTGATGATTATAATGTGCTTCAGTGTAGCTCTCTTTGGGCTCAACCTATTTGGGGTATTTATGGCTTCATGGATCTGGATGTCCTTTTCTCTTCTTAGGCTTGGGAAGTTTTTAGCCATTATTTATTGCTTTAAATATATTTTATAGGGCATCCCCAGTGGCTTAGTGGTTTAGCACCGCCTTTGGCCCGGGGCATGATCCTGGGGACCTGGGATTGAGTTCCATGTCGGGCTCCCTGCATGGAGCCTGCTTCTCCCTCTGCCTGTGTCTCTGCCTCTCTCTCTCTCTCTCTCTCTCTGTGTGTGTTTCTCATGAATAAATAAATAAAATGTTTTTTTTAAAGGAGGATTTCCTTACAATAAATAAATAAACTTTATATCCCTTTCTCTTCTTCTTCTGGAATTTCCATAATGAGAATATTGTTTCTCTTAATTGTGTTCTATAAATGCCATAGGCTTTCTTCACCTTTTTTTTCTTTTTGCTCCTCTGACTGGGTAACTTCAAATGCCCTATCTTCTGGGTCTCTGATTCTTTCTTCTGCATGATCCACTCTGACTTTAAAGCTTCAATTTGGTTATTTTTAAGCTCTAGGATTTCGGTTTTGGGGTTTTTTGATGGCCTCTTTGTTGAACTTGTTTTGTTCTTGCATTGTTTTCCTAATTTTGTATAATTGTATATTCTTGTAGTTCACTAAACTTCTTCAAGAGGATTGTTCTGAATTCTTCAGCAGTTTATAGATCTCCATTTCTTTAGGGTCACTTATTACAGCTTTATGAGTTTCCTTTGGTGGTGTCATGTTTACTTGTTTTTCATAATTCTTGATTCCTTACTTTGGTATCTATGCATTTGAGCAAGGGGTATTGATTTCAGATTTTACAGGCTTGCATTAGCAGAGACAGTTGCTCACCAATAAGCTCAATTTGGGTTTTTGGATGTGTCTGGTGGTACTTTTTTGGGCAAGGGGGCTTGTTATCAGTTCTATTTCATGGCAAGGCCACTGTGTGAGCTCTGAGGTTGACAGGAGTAAGGTGCTGCTGGCTAACAACTGTTTTTAGGTAGGACTGGTGGCTTGGTTCCTTACACAAGTGAGGCTACAGGGTCAGCTTCATGGTTGCCTTGGTGTTCTGGTCAGGCTTACTAGATGGTTGGGGTTGGGTAGTATTCTCAGCTGTATGCAAGGCTATGAATTAGCTTCCCTACTCTAATGGGGCAGCAGGACAGGGTCCTTGGATGGCATGTCTTATTGTTGGGATTCCTGAATCAGACAATTTTGTGAAATAATTCCCTGGACAGACAGGTTACTGGTTTTGCTCTGCAGACAGGGAAAATTCTAGGCTGTGCTCTCTGTTCAAGTGCAGGGCTGTTGGGTGGGATAAAGACTATCCAACAATGAGGCATGGTGGAAGGGGTGGGGAGTAGTGTTATGAATTAGTTTCTTTGGCTGAGTGGAGAGGGAAAAGCCTTATCCTGAGGTGGATAAGGCTTTTTGTTTGTAGTCTTGACTCAAGCCAACCCATGCCCCCATGTTTCCTGGTTAAACAAGGCCACTGGCTTTGCTCTGCAGGCTTTCAGCTCCGCATACCAGACTGTTCAAGTGTTGTAGGACTACATAAGTTCCAGGTGTTCTGGCCAGGCTTTCTGGCTGAGCAGGGCTGGGAGCTTTCCTTAGCACTGGGTGGGGCTATAAATCAGCTACTCTGCTTGGCCAGAGCAGTGGAACCCTCCACACATGGCACTGGCTGCCATATTTTCTGCTTAAGTGTTGGATTATACAGTTTGCAGGTGTTGTTGTCTTTCTGTTCAGATGTTGTAAGTCAGGCTGTGACTCAGCCCTCCTGCCAGGGCAGTGGGGCTAACCAGGTTCCAGGGCTGGCACAGCTCCTCATTTGAGGATATGAGTCAGGCTGATCTGTACCCTGTGGAGTTTCCTGGTCAGGTTTCACCACCAATTTGGTACTGTAGGTGTGCAACGATGCTGTTTGTGGGCTGCCACTTGGGTGCTGCAGGTAGGAACTCAGTCTGCCAAGATCTCAGTGCAGTGACTGTTGCAAGACACCCCCCCACACACTTCTGTTACAATCAAATTCCTAGTGGTTGAGTCCTCAGATTCCCTAGCGGTTCCCATAGGGTAAGACTGGAGGGACCTGCAATGCTGAGGGAACTGGATGTCTACCCTGGACTCTCTTTCCCCACTGGAGGAACCACAGGCTCAGGGGTGGCCTCATTGTGGTGCTGTGCCAGCCTGAGGGTTGAGGGGGGGTGTGGGCAGCATTTAACTGCTCCTCTTACCCTTCCAGTGCTGCTTTGTTCTCTGTGGTGCAGGGGGGCTTCAGCTTCACCCCTGCATTCTAGGATTCTCCCAGTGGTGTCTTGTTCTGGTTCTTCTTTTGAAGGGGGAGTGAAGTCAGGTGATGACCTATGTCACCATCTTGGTGATGCCACTTCTCCTGGAGTTGACTTTTGAAGCATGATCCTACCAAGTTGAATCAGTCTGTCAGGACAGTGCCCCTCTGGTGTGGGGCCTGCATGTCCATCTCTCCAGCCTGACACTGTTGACTATATCCTTACACAGCCGACTTGTATGTCTCAGGAGTTTCACTCACTTTTTAAAAAAAATTGAAGTATAATTAACATACAGTGTTGTATTAGTTTCATATTACAGTATGATTCAACAATTTTACACATTACTCTATGATTTTCAAGATAAGTGTACTCTTAAACCCTCTTTTAAAATTTCACCCATCCCTCCCATTCACCTCTCTGGCAACCACCAGACTGTATTTAAGACTTTGTCTCTTTCTTTTCTTATCCATATTTAAGACTTTGTCTCTTTTCTTCTTGTTTATTCATTTGTTTTCTTAAATTCTAAATTTTTTTTTAATTTTTTTTTATTTATTTATGATAGTCACAGAGAGAGAGAGAGAGGCAGAGACACAGGCGGAGGGAGAAGCAGGCTCCATGCACCGGGAGCCTGATGTGGGATTCGATCCCGGGTCTCCAGGATCGCGCCCTGAGCCAAAGGCAGGCGCCAAACTGCTGCGCCACCCAGGGATCCCTGTTTTCTTAAATTCTACATGAGTGAAATCCTATGGTATTTGTCTCTCTTACTTCACCTAACTTTATACCCTCTAGGTCCATCCATGTTGCAAATAGCAAGATCTCATTTTTTATGGCTGAGTAATATTCCATCATATGCATATATGTGTATAAATAGGTATAAATATGTACATAGTGTGTACATATATACACACACACACACCTTCATCTATTCATCTATGGATAGACACCTGAATTGCTTCCATGTTTGGCTCTTGTAAATAATGGTACAATAAACATAGGGGTGCATATCCCTTTTCAAAATAGTGGTTTCATTTTCTTTAGATAAATACCCAGTAATGGAACCACTGGATCATATGGTAATTTTAATTTTTTGAGGAACCTCCGTTCCATTTTCCACAGTGGCTGCACCAATTTTCATTCCCACCAACAATACACAAGGGTTCTTTTTCTTCCATATCCTTTCCAACACTTGTTATTTCTTGTGTTTTTGATTTGAGCCATTCTGATAGGTGTAGGTGATATCTCACTGTGATTTTGATTTGTGTTTCCAATAATGAATGTTCATCTTTTCATGTGTCTGTTGCCTATCTGAATGTCTTTGGGAAAATGTGTATTCAGGTCCCCTGTCCATTTATTTTTTTCCCTGTCCATTTATTAATAGGATTATTTGATTTTGGTATTAAGGGATTAATACCCTAAGTATATGAAGAATTTATCAGATATTATCATTTCCAAACATCTTTTCCTATTCTGTAGGTTGCCTTTTTGTCTTGTTGATGGTTTTCTTCACTGTGCAAAGGCTTTTGATTTTGATGTAGTCCCCATAGTTTATTTTTGCTTTTATTCACCTCAGGAGACACATTTAGAAAAATGTTGCTAGGACTGATGTCAGAGAAATTACTACCTATGTTTTCTTCTAGGAGTTTTCTGGGGGGAGGTCTTTAATCCATTTCATTTTTGTGTATGGAGTAAGATGGTTTTTAAAGATGCTCAAGTACCTCATATTCCTTCTAATATTATCCTCCTCCCTGGTAAAAAGCCCCCTAGCATTCTATCTGCTGCTTCTACTTCCCCAACTCTCAGATCATTACTCAGCCCTGTCTAAACTGGCTTCCAGCTTCATCCCTCTCCTTTTGCTGGAGTCATCTAATGCCACTGGGGTCTTCCTATTTTAAAAAGGGCCAGCTGTATTCAGTTAAACAGCAAACCATCATACAACCACTTGGGACATTAAAAGCACTAAAACCAAAACAACAAAAATTTCCACCAAATAGGAGGTCCTCTATTCTAACTAATCCTTAGAGAAAAATAAAATTACATTTCTGAGGATACTTAGAAAACTGAAAAAATAGAAACACTCCCTATGAGATACAGTCAAAACTATAACCTAAGAAAATGGATAGTGTTAAATGTTTTCACCGTTAAACAAGAAAACATGGTAACTTCAACATTTGGCCAAAAAAGGGTAGAAGAGAGGAGTAATGAAATATAAGGACAGCAGGAGGAGGCATTAACAAAAATATAAACTCCTAAATTATGCATAAAACAAAAATACTAAAATTACTAAAATTGATCATTCTGAAAGCTGTTTTTTTATGTGAGAAGACAGACACCCCCAACCTAGTACAGTCAGTACAGTCTAGTTGTACTGTCAGGATGAAAGTGATAGAACACATATCATCTCTCTTGGAAGGAAAAAGTACCCACCAATGAGATTCTTAAAAAAAAGATTTTTGTTTATTCATGAGAGACAGAGAGAGGCAGAGACACAGGCAGAGAGAGAAGCAGGCTCCCTGTGAGGAGGTGATACAGGACTTGATCCCTGGACCCTGGGATCACAACCTGAGCCAAAGGCAGATTCTCAACCACTAAGCCACCCAGGTGTCCCAAGATTTTTTTTTTAAGTGTAGTAAAAGGATGCTATACATCTCAAAGCTAATACATGTGAAAAATTTGAAATTCTTTTCTAGGAAGATAATAACAAAAATTGACTCAGGAAAATACAAAAAAAAAAAAAAAAACCCTGAATAATCATGGGGGGAAAACCATAAAAAAAGTTACTCTCCTATATTTAATTTTAGGAGCAAAAAAACTTAAGACAGTACCAATATAAGAATTGTTCTTACATTCTTATTTTCAAAACTCTAAAGCTTATGCTAAAAACCTTTCAATTCATTTAACAGAATCAGTATAACCAAGACTGGTTTGAAAATGTGACTCAAAAAACCCCCAAACCAAAACCAAACTAGACCCCTGTTTCTCCACTGGGAAAGAGGCAGGGGTGGGTACATAAAACCTACATGAGTGGGAAGATCCCTGATGAATTCCCGGAGTCTAAAACATGCTAAATTAATGAGACCTAAACAATATTAATTCAAAAGTTCCTGTCTTTTAATCCACAGAGTGTTTTTTCTGCTCCATTTCTGTGGTTGATGCTCTACTGGATTTTCATCTCACGTTCCTCTGTTCCACAATTTGTTTGGTTCTTTGTGATTTCCATCTCCTTGTTATAAGCTCCTTCTATTTGTACATTGTTTTCCTGATTTCATGGAATTTTCTTCCTGGGTGTGCTTCTACCTCCCTGAGCATCCTTCAAATGGCTATTTTGAACGTTCAGTCGGGTCCATTGCAAACCTCCATGGATAACTTTGGTTACTAGAAGATTATTGTGCTCTTGCAGTGGTCACATTTCTTAGAGGGTTCGTGTTCTTTAAGGCCTGTGTTGCTGTCTTTGTATCTGAAACCTCCACTAATAAAACCTTCCTTCGGCCTTGCTAGGGATTCGGAAGCTTTCTCAGACCACCTAAGGCCACACCTGCTCAATATTTCTTAGTCCCTCTTACAGCAGAATTCTTAAGCCCACATGCCTTCTCTCCATCCCACAGCATATCAGGTCGTGTGCTGGCAGCCTCCTTCTTGCTTTCCCGAGATGGTGCTAAAACTCAAGTTGGTGGTCTCTCCCTGGCCCACATTCTGTGAGCGCTCACTCCCCCCACCTTATGTGGTGAGGTGCATGGGGTGCTGGGGGCTCCTGTGGGCCAGCTGGCATCAATGGCCTAGTTTCTCTCTTCGTGCATTTGCTCTTCTTGGACATTTCAAATAAATGGAATCATATGTCTATTGCATCTGTCATCTTATTCACTTGTAATTACTTGGGGATTCATTCATGCTGTAACATCTCAGCATTGTGTCCCTTTGATCAGTTGAGTAGTGTTCCATTGTACGAATAAACCACGTTTTTCCGTCTTAATCTAGCTGGACTGTTGCCACTTTGGGCTATCATGAATAGTGAAAATTGGTGTGTAAGGCATGGTGGACATATTTTAACTTTTCTTGGGTAGGTATCCAGTGGCGGAATTGTTCTGTCATATGCTAAGTCTATGCTTAGTGCTTAAAATAGCCAGGCTGTTTTCCTAATTGGCCATGCCATTTTATCTGCCATCAGTAATATAGGAGGTGGTCTGGTTTCTCCTTGTCTTCTCCCAACACTTAGTGTGTGTTTAAAATTTCTTTTTATTGGGTTGTCTCATTGAGCTATTTATGTAATCTGGATACAAGTCATCCTTTATCTGATATGTTTGGCAGATATTTTCTCCTGGTGTGTGGCCATTTATTTTGTAATTATTTGCTTTGGCAAACATGACTTGTGGGGAAACCACAAGCATTATCACTGTTTACTTGTATTAAATCATCTAGCCTTCACACCACCTCTGTGAGGTAAGTCCTCCATGGTTCCCTTTTTGCAGATGAGGAAGCCAAGGCACAAATATTCACTTGCAGGTTACAGTTAATACGTGGCATAGCTGAGCCTTGACTAACTTGTTTGGCTCACATCTATGCTCTGGACTCCTGCACTCTGATACTTCCGAAGCCTCTGCTTCGGAAGTATCAAGAATAAAAGCAGAGACTGTGCATGCTCCTTGACATGGTTCCCAGAGCCTGGAAGAGGGTCAACACAATCCCAGGGAGGTGTTCTTCATCAGTTACCTCCAGGCACAACATTTTCCCAAGCCTGGGCCCGCTCCAGGTTATATGGATAACCTAGGAACTCATGTGTAAAGTGCAGATGAAGGTTTCTCTCAGTGTTTATAAAATCTGGTACTGGCACCAAGGCCCTATTAGTGTTCCACTATGCTTGCCACAGTGGCTCCTGAGATGGGAAGTTGGACTGCTTGCAGAACCCACCTTTCCATTGTCCCTGTCCCCCCACCCACTTTACCCATCCCTGCCCTCACACAGCCAGAGTAGCCCATGCTAGAGACACAGTCTAAAAATACTTGCTGTCTTGAGATATCCCAGAGCTTATTGATATTACCGAACCATCCAAAGCATTCTTTTCCCAGAATTAAACACATTCCAAAGTGTGTATCTTTTGGCCTTTGTAGATGTGAAGCAACTCTTACCAAGTCAGTGGTTCTACCGACCTTCTTATTTATTTGAGAGTTAAAAATCCTCTTTCATGCCATGCCTGGATAGCTCAGTTGGTTGAACATCCAACTCTTGATTTGGGCTCAGGGTGTGATCTCAGAGTGGTAGGATCGAGCCCGTCTGGCTCTGTGTTCAGTGCAGTCTGCTTGAGAGTCCCTCTCTCTCTGCCCTTCCCCTGCTCACATTCTCTAAATAAATAAAATCTTTTTAAAAATCCTATTTTCTTAACTGCCTTTGAAAACTGCAAAAGCCAAGGTCCCCTCCCACATAAAACATGAAAAATGTAAATTTTCTAGTTTAAATTCAATTCATGGTTTTAATTTTAGAAAACAAGAATACTTACACCATTTAGAAAAAAAATACCAGGAGACTCAGAACATCAATAATCATAGCTCTGGGTCTACTGACAGGTACCTGCCTTGTTCCAGGTAGTCAGTGAAGCACTCTGTGGTTACCTTAGCCCTCCCAAGCTTGAGGGGAAGCATAGCATCACCCCATCTTCCAGGAGAGGAGGATGCTTAGTCATTGTAGAAAGTTGCAGAACTGGATTTGTATTCAGGCTCACTTTAAACTTTCTTCCAGAGAGAAAAGAAAAATCCAAGGATGAACCAAAAGAAAAACTTGCTGTGTGGATCACGAGTTTGTATATCTTTTTTGTGAACATACTGTTCCATGCACACAAACACGAAGAAACCCTCAAGGAGAAAATAAGGGAGGACAGGCTGCATTACATGGCCAAGGCTCACCAGAGGAAACTCGAAAACGATGAGCTGGAAGCAAGGTAACTTCACAGAACTTCTCTGCTCCTGTCCTCCATGATCTTTCCTTCCCATCTGTGTGGCTGTGGACCAAATGCTTTCATTAAAAATGTACGACTTCCTCAGAGATGCAGCTCCTCTGGTGGTACCGAGAACCTGGAACTGCCAGAAGGATCCTGCCTATGGCCACCGGTTCTCTCAGGGGGTGAGGATGCCTGGGCCCCAGGGCTCACACAGACTCAAGTCCACATCGTGGCTGAGAGGCCACCGAGCTAGGCTGCTAGGTTCAGATCCCAGTCCCACCCCTTGGTGGCCTTGGATAAATTCCACTCACCATGCCTCGGTTTCCCCATCTGTAAGATAATCCCCCATTGGGCTGTTGTGAGGACTGAGTGAGCTGATGTAAAATATCTACAACAGTGCCTGGCATGTGGTGAGACCCCACTACCTGCTGCTCACCTACCTTTCTAGAAATATGGTAGAGAACTGTGCAGTCACGTCTGTCCAGAGTGCTAGAGCCTGCTCTTTGCAAAGCACACCTCAAGCCCATTGGTCTGTTGAAGAAAGCAGTAAAATATACTTACAGGGGCACCTGGGTGGCTCAATTGGTTAAGCATCTGGCCTAGGCTCAAGTCTTGATCTTAGGGTCTTGGGATCCAGTCCTGAATTGGGTTCCCTGGTCAGCAAGGAGTCTGCTTCTCCCTCTCCCTTTGCCTCCCCATCCCTGCTCATGTGCTCACTCTCTCTCAAATAACTTCTTTTAAAAAAATCCTATACTTATGGGCAAAGATCACAAGAGTATTTTAAAAGACCACTTATTAGCTGCTTTGGTTGCTATAAAGGAAAATGTTCCAAAATCACCTTAGATACATGGAAATTTTATTCTGGAGTGTCTATATATGGTATTACTTTTTATTTCAGGCCAAGTGAGGACAATTTACAGTTTTGCTTACAAAAACTAGTTGAAATCTAGGTATGGCCAATTTGGTGTAAACAAAATACAGCATAAAATCTGGCTTTGAAATTGTGAAGTAAAAACAAAGCTGTCTTCCCCTGTTTGCTTCTTGTGTTAGGCTGAACAGCTTGAAAGAGGAAGAGGCCAAAAGAGCAGACTGTGAGATCGACATCACTGTGATCAAGGAACCAGTGGATGCTCCATCCTCAAGTTTCACACCCAGCCCCCCTAAGGAGGACACCATAGTGCCCCCATCCAGCAAGCCCGTCACAAGTAAGAAAAAGAAAAAGTAGAGGCTACTGCATTTGTACACAAGCTCCAGGAACAAGCCGATGTAAAAGGAACTGACAACTGAAGTACTGTAACACATTTCCTGACCAATAAAACTGCGTTTTACTTCTTGTCTTAGTGTTTTTGAAATAACCCTGCCTAGGCCACTGCATTTCATGTTTCTTATGTGGTTGAAACAGAGCTGAATGAATATACACACCTGGGTATTAAATGCGTGCACCTTCCATATATATTTTTTTTAAATCAAAGGACAGTATGAGTGATGAAGTTTAGAATCTGACAAAACTCATCACAGGATAGCTGGCAGGGGACAGACTAATTAAAACATTTCTTCAGGGCCCCAGCCTGAGCCTGGACCACCTCCTTGCCCCTGTCAGTCCCCTGTATCCAAATCTTATGTGTCCTCACGTGCTGCCTCTTATCCAGTTCCTGACCCATTGCTCCCCTATCAGTTCCCCAGCACTGCAAATGCAGCAGGGACCACAGGCCAAGGTGGAAAGGCTGAAGAATGCGTGTGCAGCCAGAGGTGAAGTGAAACTTTAAGTCTGTGTTAGGAAACGTTATGCTGATCTGTGTTAAATTTAAGGGTAAGCACCAAAAGATTGTAAGCATACAATCTATAGCTCCCAAAGAAGCAAAAGGAAGGAAACGGGGTCCACAATGCTGGGAAAGGAAAATGAAGGAAAAAGCTGGAAACCGAAATCACAGAAGATAGTGGGGAAAGTGCCGATGTGGCACACAGTTGGGAGTGGGTTCAAACCAACCCCCGCCCGGCACCCAGATGACTAGATTGGGTTCAAAACTGGAATTCACTTGAGTTACTCTTTCCAAGGGAAATCTCTTAAAACCAGATAGGAAGGATGAAAATAAAGATATGTAGCAGGAAAATCTAATCAAGATGCCTGGAATCATAAGCAGTATCAAAAAGAGCAATTTAGGGCAGCCCTGGTGGCTCAGTGGTTTAGTGCCGCCTTCAGTCCAGGGCGTGATCCTGGAGACCTGGGATCAAGTCCCATGTCGGGCTCCCTGCGTGGAGCCTGTTTCTCCCTCTGCCTCTCTCTCTCTGTGTCTCTCATGAATAAATAAAATTTATAAAACAAACAAACAAAAAAACCAGTTTAGGGGCACCTGGGTGGCTCAGCTGGTGAAGGGTCCAACTCTTGGTTTCACCTCAGGTCATGGTCTCGGGGTCTCAATTCTCTCCTCCTCCTCCCCACCCCCTACCTGCTCACTCACTCAAAAAAATAAATTTAAAATTGAAAATGAGGGATCCCTGGGTGGCGCAGTGGTTTGGCGCCTGCCTTTGGCCCAGGGCGCGATCCTGGAGACCCGGGATTGAATCCCACATCAGGCTCCTGGTGCATGGAGCCTGCTTCTCCCTCTGCCTATGTCTCTGCCTCTCTCTCTCTCTCTCTGTATGACTATCATAAATAAATAATAAAAAAATTTAAAAAAAAATAAATTAAATAAAATTGAAAATGAACAGAATTTAAGGCAAACAGCATAACAAGGATAAAACTAGAAATGATAAAAGGACCAACCACCAAAAAGATGCATTCATAAACATCTTACATACTGACCTTGCAAAAGCTGGCAGAAGTACAGGGAAGAAACTGATCAAAAAGACATTTAGCAATGGATATGGGTAATTTAAGCAAGGAAAACTAAAAAAGTTTTAACATGCAGAAACAAGAATGCAACAGAGCTAAACACTGACTGCATTTTAGTTTGAAAAGTACAACTCCAAAGGATACATCAGAGACCCTGATATAATTGTGCTGCAATTAGTAAGTCAGCAATGAACACATGAGACAGAATGCCTGCACAGACCAAAGCACAATCTCAGGTACCTCATGGCTTAAGAGTGATTCATGATTTCATAATGGAAAGAGTAAATTACATAAGACATGAGAGCGGCAACAAAAATACTCCATGTCGGTGAGAAGTCCTTGGCCCTCTGCCATGCAGGTTGGGTTAAAGGCAAAAGGTGGAGAGCCCTGTCTAGAGCCAGGGTAGTACTGGTTTCCCTAAACTCGGATGGCCCAACAACCAAGTTACGGTAAATAAATCCAGCCGGGCTACGTGTCAGCTGTGAGGACGCAAGCGGCTGCGGCTACCCAAGAGTTCTACATGACAAATGAGGAATGCCTGACGTTTAGACCACACTGGGGCACTTCCATTCAGTTCTTTGTATTACATATGGTCTAAAAATCACATTAGTACTCAAGAGAAAAACCAAGTCTAGCAATTAAGTCAGCAATGAACACATGAGACAGAATGCTTCTGGGTTTGCTATAGCAGGTAGTAGGGAAGGGACCCAAACTCTGAGCAGCTCTAGCAGCTAGAATATCCCCAAGGATGAGCCAGGGGCCCACAGGGTGGAGAGGGGGCAGGGTGGTGGTCCACAAACAAGCAACAGGTGAGAGACTCAGAGCCAAACCAGAATTTAAAAACCTTAACAATTTATTCGTCTTATTTTCCAGTAAAATATTCACATAATGTCAAAAGAATGGAATGAAAGAGATGTAGCCAACTACCTTTAATTATTTCCACATAAATATTTAAAATCTAAAAACCCCAGGGGATCATCAGACTGAGTAGAAATTTGATTCTTCAAAGCAAGTATTGCTTTACTATTGTCATTAATTCAGTCAATAATATGACCGAGAACCTGCAGTGGTAAACAAAATGCCTGCTGAGTTGTTTTTCAAAAGATGTTTCGGTGAGCCACTATCGGTCAATCCAAGAAGAATATGTTATTGAACTGTGTTGCACAAAGTTTCTTTACCTCTTCTGCAAAAAAAACAAACAAACAGAAAACAGGGGAGTGAGAAACTGAGGTTTTCACCTGAAAGGTTATAGGTTATATTTTATATTTTAGTACCTTAAACTCTTCTGGAATATAGTTGGGAATAAATGTCTGCATTGAATGACCTTTAATCTCTTAAGGCCTAGGTCAGAAATGGTCATCAATCAAGGAAAAGGACAACAAAAAGTCAGCCTCCCTTGCCTAAAGGCCTCAGTACTGTTCCGCACATCAACATGCAGCTGGTCTGGGCCCAGGGAGGTGCATGCCTAACACCGCAAGTGCTGGCAACACCCACCAGTTGGGGGCCTGGAGCACAACTTCTAAAATATTGAGCAATTGGGTGCAACCCCCCAGGAACCCCAACTGCCACCAGGGCTGTGGTTCAAGCGCCCTGCTGAGGTGGCACCATCATGACTCAACTCCCCCTGTGCCGGGGTCAGTCACTGCTGTTTCTAATGCATGCAACTCTCACTACAAGTACTAGTAAGAAAAAAATGAACCATGTCCTAGCAGATTCGTGCAAAAAATGAAACCTCACACCCAACTTTTCTCCTGTATAGAGCAATCCCCCAGCTCTCCCGCTCCAGCTCGAGCAGAGGAGCAAAGGAGCCCGATGTGGCGAAGGGGACACCATCCTCTCCTCCAGCCCAAGCAGCTGTCAGGATCAGCCGAGGCAGTTACTGGAACCACAGGGCGTGGGGGACCAGACCAACCATCAGGACTGGAAGGCGAGAGAGAGGGAGCTCACCCACAGACGGGGCTGTAGTTTGCCCTATGAACCTCACAGTTCTCCCTGGGAAGAGAACTCCCTCTTCACTGGGAATAAAAGTGGACTTTTTTATACACAGTGAATAAAGCCATGGGCGTTTTCTTTCTTTTAGCATTATGGAAAATTTTCCTTTGGCCACTGCCAAGTTTCCTGTAACCCAGGGAAGTTTTTCATGTATATTTTCAAGGAATTGTGCAACAGAAAAACAGAATGGATTAAATCATGGTTTCCTTTAAGCAATGGGCAGCTGTTGTTCAACAGCCTCTGTGTGACTCGCTCTCTAGCAGGTTTCTCAGCACACTCAATAGACAGCATTCTGCTCAAGTACCAAAGCCTATTTACCATTTACTTCAATCAGGTTTGCGTTTTTTTGATTCAGAATAACATACAATTCCCGCTGGTCAGACTTCTTCCCAACAACCCAGTAATCACTCATTGCCTTCACAATGACTTCTTCGTCCTCATCCACTCTGCAAGACAGTTTCCAAAATGCAATAGTTTGTTACAGGGTTATTAGAGCGTGAAAGACCCACCACTCTAAGACCAGAAGCCACAACCAGTCACTTGAAAAGTCTGGGGACCCACATGCAAGTGACTACTGACTTTGGGGCCTCCTGATCGGTTCAAAAGGGGGGCTCCCTCTGGGGAGGCTCCAGGATGCTCTTCTTTGAAGAAGATTCCTCCAATGCCTCTTCTATTCTTAGAAAAGGGACACCTAATCTGAGAAGTTGTTAGAATTACCTAGTAAAATCACTGTTGATGTCACCCAGAATCTTCATTAAGTCCGGATGCACAGATGTAAGTGACACACTAGGTGTTTTCCTCATGTGAATTGTACTTTTCTCGGCTAAATTCATATGGTTGAAGTAGATAAACTTAAACTGGGGTTCTTTTTCAGACCTGTGAAAACATGTCATTAAAATGTCATTCTCAAAGAATATTTATCCTAACAAGAGCACTACAATGTTAAAACCTTAAATCCATGTGGCGAAGGCCTTGTATTTTTGATGATGGGGCCTTCAAATCAAGAATCTCAGTTAAGATGCTAATAGTAACTTATTTGATACCCATGAAGTATCCAATGATGGGATTTTCCAGAAAGCTTATCTTTTTGAAAAACCAGTATTATAACCATTTTGTGGTGATTTTCTCAATAATAGTGCTTTTAGAAATGGCAATCACTGGATTATTCACTGAATTTTTAAAAACAAATGCAAACTACACACAAGTCATCTGTCTTCTAGCAGAGGAGTCAGCAAAAGACTAGTGGCTCTGGTGCCAAATGTGGCCATTTTCCTAAAGTTTTGTTGGCATACGGCCACACCCATAGGTCATATATTATCTACAGCCACTTGCACTTCAACAACAGTTGAGTGTTTGCAACATATACAGCCCACAAAATCTGAAAGGTGTATTATGTGGTCTTTTGCAGAAGTTGTTTGCTGACCTGTCTTAGGAGAGGAATAGCTCATTTATCCCACAGTGCCAGGGAATGAACATGCTCCCTGTACGTAAGGGAGGGAGAATTGAAGCTTACTATGGTAACAAAGCTTTTGTTACCCTAAATGGAGACCATTCTAAGGTGTATTCGGCTTTACTGCTGAAGCATAAAGAATATTTTAATTGGAATACATCTTTTATTATTTGAAATAACCAGACAATGCTACCACATTGCCTCCCAGGTCAGAGTCTGGACTCCTCAGGGAGCCACTCTGACAGCGAGGCCACAGCTCCCGGGGCCTCCCTCCCTCCCTGCTCACAGCACCCTTAAGTTACACTCTGGGGTGTGGTGACAGCCTGAGCAGCCCTGCCACTGGGAGGCTCAGAAGCCTTCTCTGCTTACTTCAGGGTTAGGAGCCATGTTCTGGTGGGCTGAGGGTGCCGGAAATCCGACCTCCGGAAAAGTGGGTTACTACTGTAATACTTTACATCTAGGCAAAGAAAGAATGTGGATGGCTTAGTGTCCAGGAACATGAAAAGAGAATTCTCACAAAACCAGAATATGTTTTTCGTAGGCCCCCTAAAACTAACAAAAGCACGTATAACTACAAGAAACACTGGAAAAATAGAACATTTTAAAAATGCTTGGAAAGAGTTGTGAATTTAGTTGTCTGGGCATATAAACTCCTACCCAGCCTCAATCGGGCTTACAGTCCTGGCTATTCCATTTCACTCCAAAACACTCTGTGGCCTCCCTCTCTCCCTCATTTAGAATATGTAAAAATATTCTAAGATCTAAATGATTTCTTTTCTACCCCCAGTAGAAGTTTACATTAGCAAATGCTATTCAGTAGTTAAGACAGGGACCAATGTGGCCTCTTTCCACCCCACCTTCCACTACGATAATATAAAAACAGAAATAGATTAAAAATTGCTACTTGCTCTTTCACAATTAAGTTGTCCTCTTCATATAAGAAAAAGGAGAGGGCAGCCCTGGTGGCTCAGAGGTTTAGTGCCGCCTTCAGCCTAGGGCCTGATCCTGGAGACCTGGGATTGAGTCCCATGTCGGGCTCCCTGTGTGGAGCCTGCTTCTCCCTCTGCCTGTGTCTCTGTATCCCTCTCTCTTTCTCTGTGTCTCTCATGAATAAATAAATAAAATCTTAAAAAAAAAAAAAAAAAAGAAAAAGGAGAGACCTGCTCACAATAAAAACAGCAAGGAAAATGTGCATCCTAAGACTCATTAGTCATGTCAAAAGTAACATCTAACAAATGGAAATGGTGTGCTAGTTTTGAAGTAGTAGTGGCCACATTCACATGGTATCTTTTCCAAAGAGTGAAAACGGACTCCTTTTAAACACCAAAGCATTTTTCCTCCTAAACACAGAAATGAAAATTTCTTGCCTTCTTAAAAAAGAACATGCTAAATACAGTTAATCACGTCAATATAAAATACACTGAATGCAGGGAAATACAGAATTCTTCCTGACGATGTTACAAAGTTTGGTTTAAAATATCATAGCACAGTAACGATATCCTCAAAGAACATGGAAAGGCGAGGCCTGTCTTAACTGGTTGTAGTCTATGCTTTTTCAGTTCATATGTCCAAAGTTTTTTACAGATTTTCTGTTTTCTGTCAACCCTTTCTTTATATCCTTTTGCCCCTTCTACTATCAGCTGAAAACCTAAGTATCCGTGACTGGCAGAGTCACAGGGAGGTTTCTCACAAGTAAACAGCAGCAGTTTTACTGAGATGCCAGAGACTAAGTGTTTAAGAACCAGGTATGTGAAAACCTATCCAAACTTCAAAAGCATGCCAGGAGAGGTTACTACAGGCCCTGAGCCCATGGAGGAAATCATCAGCTGTTTAGCAGGTGCCTGATTGCTTGTGGAGTTTCCCTGTGGAGTCAATAGTTGGTGGAACTGAGACCATCTGGTGGCTTTACTTATTCTGGGCCTCGTTCCAGATGGCTAAAGGTTGCCACACACGTGGTTTCTGGATAAGGATAGCTATTCCTCACTTAATGAACTGAACAAAAAAGATTCTGAACTGACCGACGTGGATACTGTAAAAAAGGAAAACTGGCCTTCATGTAGGAGTTAAACATTACAGCTCTTGCTCCTTTGCATGTCTAGGATAATCAGGAAGTGAGGCACAGCTGGGCCCCAGGAATATACATGTGAACCCTGTCCTGGAAGGACTTCTGAGCAGGGCTTCTGAGCCCCTGCTCCCACTGCACCACCTCTGCACGCCAGTCAGACTAACCCATCCCTTGTCATGTCTCTCCGCCTGGCATCCCATCCTAAGTCTTATTCTTACCAAGCTTCTGTCAACGGTTTTACTCCTCACTTCTCGTAGAAATCCTAGCACCATCAGCCTCCCAAGCAATTGGGCTGTTTTCGATTTTTTTAAAAAAAGATTTAATTTGTTTATTCATGAGAAACACACACACAGAAAGGCAGAGACACAGGCAGAGGGAGAAGCAAGCTCCAAACAGGGAGCCCGAATGTGGGACTCGATCCCGGATCTCCAGGATCACGCCCAGAAGAAGGCATATGATTAACCGCTAAGCCACCCAGGCGTCTCTGTTTTACAAATGTATTCAAAATGACTGATTAAAAAAGGATTATAAAAATCACTCACAGGAAAGAGTCTCCTTTTCCAGTAACTTTGTCCTTCCTCCTCCTCCTCCTCCCTTTCCAAATTTAGTATTCAAAGTGGCTAGTAAGTAAGAATATGTGAAAGAAATAAATGTCTCAGATTCAGAAAACTACTGATTTTGGGGAAAAAGTATTAAATTAGAGCCCTTAAAAATTCCAGGTGAATTAGACTGAGACACAGAAGATAAAATCATAAAAATACCACAGATAAAAATGGAATGATACTGGGATAGAAAGCTGCAAATATGACAGTGAAAACAGAAATCAAAAGGAAATGACTAATGAAATGGATTACATATGAAACCCAAATGTTATAAAAAATAGTAAAACCAAAGTTAAAAAAATACGTGGTATGACTGAAGAGTATTACATGAAAAGTGCTGAAAGAAAAGATTTAAAGCACTTCAGTGGGAAGGGCCAATGGACACAGACAGGCAGTTCATGGAAGAGACAGAAATGCCAACCTCGAGTGTCACCTAGCAGATGTCAAGACACAGCATGGAGAATGAGTGCGAGGTGACCCACACTGTCACTGCACATTCCCTTTGCCCCAGAACTCCATGCCAGGGACATCTCCTAACACATCGGATCATTTAATACAGAGCTGTTTGAATGTTAACAGCCATAACCAGGCTACCCACCAAATAGAACAATGATTAAACAAACAGAGCTCATCTATCCAATTAAGTACCTATGAAGCCATGAAAGAGAATAGATAGATCCATATTTATTGGTTTAAAATGATGTTCATGCCATATATTTTCTAAAAGCTACAGATTTACAGCATGACTTTATTTTTAAAAACCTGCCAGTAAAAAACACTGTGTCTAGGTCACTGATTTCCTATGTGTACAGGTCTAAAAAGATACATGCTAAATGAGTTAAGATTTCCAATATTTATATTTCTGAATTTAAAAATTATGGACATAAATTACTCTCAAAATAAAGAAAAACATTTATTATTTTTTTTTAAGAAAAACATTTAAAATAATTGAATTACAAAGTCCTTAAGTAGAAAAAAATCGAGGTGTCACACAAGTAATAGAAACCAAAGGCCAAACAAACCTACTTTATGCCATTCCTTAAAGGAGCGACCTCAATTTCATAAGGAACATTAAAAGAACCACAGCTTATGAGTATGAATTTGACACTAAAGATTACGCCCTGAGCTAGCCCTATGGTTGCCTCCCAGTGAGGGTTGAGGCTATCAGAACAGCTGGGCCCTGGAGTCCTGGCACTGACCTCTGGGGTCAGGATGGCTGGCTGCCTAATAACACAGTACTCCCCACCTATCAGCAATGCTAGGAGCTAGGATGTGAGTCTTGGAGGTCCTAGAACTGGTATGTAAAATGGTTTGACCTGGGTCAGGATTTCCAAAAGAAAAGCACATTATCTTTCCTACTCAAGAGCATTTCTAGTCAGCTGAGACTTACAGTTTGGCAACAAGAGCCCCTTACAAGCAAAATCTTAGATGCATCGAGAGTAACCTTTAGGTCACCTTTCAAAGACACAAACAACTATGCCTCTAGAGTCTCTGTTCTTGGGCACTGCCCTAAGTTGTATGTTCTATCATCAAGTTTTCCAGGCGTCCATCTTTCAGGGGCCACAGACACTACACAGTGGTTCTAGGCAGTCAGAAACTGTCCCCTGCAGTAGATGGATCTGTGCCAAACCACACACAGCGAAGTATTAACTGTAGAGTCTGATGGGGGGCTGCATATGTGTTCAGGCTGTCATTTTTTCCACTTCCTATGTTTGAAAATTTTCATAATAAAATATCAGGGAGAAAACTCCTTTCTAGTGAAATTAGATTATTAATATCCACAGCTCTCTCCTTTCTTCAACTATTGATTTGGGAATAAAAATCTTAAATTACAGCCCTTCCTCTACTGCTTGAAAATTCCAGGTGAATTAAAGATTGAAACACAGAAGATAAAACCATAAAGTGCCAGAGATAAAAATGGCATATTTTTAGGATATTGGAGTAGAAAGCCATAGGTATGACACTGAAGGTAGAAATCTAAAGGAAATGACTACTAAAATAAACAACATATAAATCCCACACTTGTATGTTATAAAAATAACATACCATAATAAATAAATAACCATAAAAACATAAATAAAACCAAAGTTAAAAATGAGAATATACGATATGACTTCTGAACAATCCCAAGATTGCAGAATAGAAGGTCCCTGACAGCAAGTCTACCTGAGATATTTGCTGGGGAGTTATGTAAAATCCATCACATCTATGGAAAGCACGGCAGAATGGGTACCCTGTCCAGCAATCACCCCACGGCTGGGAGGTGGGGAGTGGGGTGGAAAAACAGGGAACTACACTTCCTCTCAACAGTTTATAATTTGCATGATACCAAACAGATCTGATTCACTTAGGCTTCTTTCAGAAAAGAGAATCTGACAGTTTAATGGTGAAAATTAAACTTCAAGACACAAACCATAAGAGACTCTTAACTCTAGGAAACAAACTGGGGGGGTTATGTTGAAGGGAAGGTGGGGGGCGGGGGAGTAACTGGGTGATGGGCATTTGATGGAATGAGCACTGGGCATTATATGCAACTGATGAGTCACTAAATTCTACCTCTGAAACAAATAATACATTGTATGTTAATTAAATTCACTTAAAAACAATTAAACCTCAGGATGGAAAGTGGTCTGGCATGTTCATTTCTTGGCCTTATCTTTTCTAACACAAAGCAAGCTGTTGACAGTAACAATCTACGCACAGATACAAAACCTATTCGTACTATCACCTGGACCCTATGTGTGACCTCTCTACAGGCTGACGCTTCTGTAAGACCATATACACACAGCATGGAGTCACTACGCACACAGGTTATACATAAATTCAAACACGTAACTTCACAAACATAGAAAGTTCATAGACGGCTTATGTTTCTCAAAGGACTTCCCATGTGCTTGCTTCATCTTTACAGCAATTTGACTTTACATTGAGAAGAGTAGCAAGAGGTTCAGTGACTTCCCAGTGTTCTTAAAATAATGAAGTTAACCTGAGTCTCCCGATATATTACTGGAGCCAGCGTCTTTTAAGGCACCAAACTCTGGCCCAATGCCCTAATGGCCTACATCACAGCTAACTTCACCCCATACATTTATGCACAAGAAGCAAAGTCCTTTCTGTCCACACAAAGCAAACCCCTGCTAATTAACACTGCCAGTGTGAATTTTACCACTGGGCAGGCAGAACGTGAGGTGGTGCTCATGAGGTCCAGCCAATGGGCACAGCTAGTATGCCTAACCCCGTATGTTTACACCACAGTCAGGGCAGAGCGAGGAAATGTGTTCCCAGAAGACCCAGCCCCAGCCATCATCGTGGAGCAGAAAAGCTCAGGGAGAGTTCCCCTGCGAGCTTATCAGACAGGACTGAACTGCACACCTCTTTTCTGGATTCAAAGAAAACATGAATGACATTACCATCCATATTCTTAAGTAGAAATACCCTTACTCTTCCCAAACCAGTTAAATGCTAGAAAGTAAACATGAAGTACAAACCCAGACATCCTTTTGTTGACGTTAAATTGCTCACAGATGTCAGACGCCAGCACCGTGAGCTGGGGCCCAACAATGCTGTCCAGTCTTCGGCAAAAATCCAATGTGGGCTGTACAGAGGCTAACAATTTAAAAAATGCCAGTAAGTTTTAGAATTCTTTGTGTTGAGGTCAATATTCATCTAATAGTCTTGATTACAGTATTCCAATGAAAACTTTACTGATTAGGAAAATAAAACAATGCAGTAACTGGCTCTCCCTCCCCTCCCCAAGGGAAACTTCTAGAAGAGTCAGAGACCCCAGCTCATTGTGAATATCGATATAAACACACCTGTGGCATGGGTAAATTTGCCGACTACCCCCACTAGACCCAAGAAGGTCAAATATTTAACTAATACCATACAGCACTCAGGGGCCAGCTGCCCTCTGGTGCTTTATAAACATTACCTCATTTAGCCCCCAAACCCCCTTTGACAAAGGTACTCTTGTTAGCACTTCATGGGCAAAGAGGCACAGAAAGGTGCCCAGGGCCTACTGCAGGAAGCAGGAAGACCAGGACTATTTACCACGGCAGAAATCAGAGAGGGCAGCCATGCTTAAGAGAGCCTCTATGACAACATGTTTACTGTTTAGGGATAGAACGAACACAGCAAAGCGTAAAGAGAAAAGGCTTATCTACTTGGGCTGAAGTCAGATACAGGTGTGTACCTACCATCAATCATAAAGCAAACAGCTGCACTCATGGCCTGGGAAGAGAAAACAAACCAAAGATTACAAAATGGCACAAAAAAAGCAATTCGATGACGATGCAGTGGCTCTGTTTGAATCTGGACTTGAATCACTTGGTCAAGATATTTTTTAGTCTACTGGAGAAATCTGGATATGGACAGGACAGTAGAGGACACGAAGGAAGTACTACTGTTTATTTTGCTAGGTGTGCTAATAACACGTGGTTAGGTGGAAACAGATGCCCTTATTAGAGATGCAAATTGAAGCATTTATGAGTGAAATGACATGATCTAACATGCTCTAGCAAAGAACACGCAGGGAAAACAGATGAAAGATTAGCATATTCTTAATTAAATTAATCTGTGTGATAAGTGCCTGGGGATTCACTGTTCTGGTCTCTATTTTTGTGTATGTTTAAAAATTTGCATGAACATAGTTAAAAAGCCCCCAGCAAAATGATGTTCCCTTGTCTCCCTTTTTATGAGTGAATGTGACAGTTGTAATATGAGCTACAGCAACCAAGACCACAAATCACATAACTCGAATTGTTTATCAGTGGATACCATATACATGGTACAGTGCAAAAACAGTCACACAGAATATGGCCTTAGGAGAAAAAGCCACAGAGCTCCTCGTGAGGCCTGTTCCAATAGGCAGCCACTTCTAACAAT
Source organism: Vulpes lagopus (assembly GCF_018345385.1). Classification (NCBI taxonomy): domain Eukaryota; kingdom Metazoa; phylum Chordata; class Mammalia; order Carnivora; family Canidae; genus Vulpes; species Vulpes lagopus. The sequence goes on along the minus strand of NC_054826.1, from coordinate 99,445,864 downwards.
TTCAGACACCAGGGCTCTACCACGGTGGCCTTCAAATGTCACACTGAATCCCTACTCATGTTATGACAGCAATGACCCCCCCCATTGGCTTTCTTCTCCCTCCCTGTGGTTTAGAGCCACTCCAGCCTCCCCACTGGTCACCTTACAGCTCCAAATGGCCCACTTCTCATGCCACAGTCCCAGGCACAAGCTCCTGGAAAACAGCTGCTTTTTACACAAGGACACTTACCCTATCCACCATCGGCACCTCTCCCCACATCCACCTCTCGAGCCCTAGCAGCTATAACTTTGTTTTCACATACTTAAGCACACCAGCACTATTTTCTAAGTGAATCATAATTATCAACTGCTTATAAACAGGTTGCAAAAACTGATGGATCACAGGCAAGTTCCAGCCAGTATGTTTCTTTTTGTGTAACTTTGACTTAGATGCCAATGAGGTTTCCTACATAAATTCCCACTTCCAGCCTCTCCTGAAATATCAGGGCATCTGAGAGCACCGGTTCTGCATTCCAAGGTGCTACCTAGTGGATGTGAGTGGCCTCTGGCCTCCTTGTGACATGGTGTTTCATAGCCCCACACACACTGAAGCCCCATCTGTTTATGTCTGCCATCTGCAGGGTTCCTGTAGGCAACTGCATGTGTGACTCCTTCCAGGTTGATTTTTTTTTTTTTTAAAGATTTTATTTATTTATTCATGAGAAACACAAAGAGAGAGACAGAGACATAGGCAGAGGGAGAAGCAGGCTCCTTGCAGGGAGCCCGACGCAGAACTCGATCCCTGAACCTGGGATCATGGCCTGAGCCAAAGGTAGACACTCAACCACTGAGCCACTAGGCATCCTGGTTGATTTAAGTACCTTTCATGTCCCTTTTTAAAAACTTGAAGAATTTCAAATACATAGAAAAGCACATAGAACAGCATTATGAACCTGGGAGACCATCACTTCCCCAACGACTGGCAGCTGAGGCAGTCCTGCCTTACCTACATGTTCATCTCAGACACCACATCAGTTACTCCTGACACACATCAATAGGTACCTACAAAGGACCAGGACTCGGGAGCCCGTTCAAAATGGCAGTATGAGGAGCTCCACAGACCTCAAACACCATAACTGGAGAAAACTGTAAAAAAATGTTAAGCTTCCAGAGGGAAAGTGTCCTAAGGGCAGACAGCAAATGGAGTAATGTTTCTTTAAGAAAACCTACTAAATCTGAGTATTAGCAGCATCAGTCTTTATAACTTCAGAGCCATCAACACATACGTTAAAAACAAGGAAGACTGCAAATCAAGAACTTAAACTTCCATCCTCAGACCTTGGAAAAAAGGTAGAACAAACTAAACCTAAAGCAAGAGAAGGAAGAATATAACGAAGATCAGAGCAGAAATAAATGAAATCGAGAACAATATAAAAAAAGCAATACCAGGAGTTGGTTCTCTTAAAAGATAAGCAAAATTGAAAAACCTTTAGCTAGACCACCTAGACCAAGGCATAAAGAGAGGAGACACAGGACACCTGGGCAACTCAGCAGTTGAGCAGCTGCCTTCTGCTCAGGGCGTGATCCTGGGGTCAGGGTCGAGTCCCACACTGGGCTTCCTGCGAGGAGCCTGCTTCTCCCTCTGCCTGTGTCTCTGCCTCTCTCTGTGTCTCTATGAATAAATAAATATTTTTTTAAAAAATGGGGGAGGAGAGGAGACACAAATCACTAAAATGAGGGATTAAAGAGGAGACATCACTACTGATTTATGGGGGAAAAAGGGATTTGAAGGCTATAATCCTACGAAAAATTATATACGAAACAACTCAAAAGCCAAACAAATTCCTAGTAAGACACAAACAACTGAAACTGACTCAAGAAGAAATAGACAATAAGGCACAGAATAAGTACAGAGACTCTTTCACAACGTTAAGGCTTCCAACAAAGACAAGCCCAGCTGTAGATGGCTTCACTGTGAATTATTAAAAGAATTAACAACAATCCTTCACAAGCTCTTCCAAAAAACAGGAAAGGAAGAAACAATTCCCAACTTAGCTTGAGGCTGGTAGTACTCTGATACCAAAACCAGACCGTAACTTCGAAAGGAAAAAAACAAAGGCCAACATCCCTTCAGGCCCCAAGCCCACAGGCATCAGCAGGCCACTGGAGGGCTGGAGACTAAGGCCAGTGACACGGGCAGTCAGGTGCATCTGTGTGGCCAACACCCAGTAAAAACCCTGGATGTCAAGGCTCCTGTGAGCTTCCCTGGATGTTCATACTACATACACATCACGTCACTGCTGGGAGAAACAGGACCTGTGCTGTCTGCACAGCTTCACCAGGAGAGGACATCTGGAAGCTCGTGCTGGGTGACCCTTGGATACTGCCCCAAGTGCCTCTTCCCTGGACCATTTTTCATCTGTACTCCTTTGCTGTAATCAACCGTAACTGGGAGTGTACTGGCTTCTGAGTCCTGTGAGTGCCTCTAGTGAACTCGTGGGCCCAATGGTCTTGGGGGTCTCGGAGCTAGCAGTGTCAGGAGCGAGGGTGGTCTTGGGGACTCCTGAGCGAGTGTGGGTCAGGAGCAAGGGGTGGTCTTGGGGACCCTTGCACTTTGCAGCTAGAAACCACTGAACTGAATACATTAAAGGCGCTAATTATACAGTATGTAAATTACATCTCAAGCTATTTTGAAAAAAAATTTTTTTTAAATAACTGTGATGCCTATTAAATGCCTGTGATCCTATTAAAAATTCTATCTATTGATTGACTCTAAAAATGGAAATTCAATAAACAACAGAGTGTACCAGGGTATTTCTTCCACTTGGCTTCAAAGTCATTCCCCTGAGTCATTCAGAGAATTCTGAACTTGATACAGAATTGGACTTCTCCCTACCTCAGTTATGGCTCATTTTCAGACACATCTGTACAACTTGCCTGGAATTCTGTCCTCCTGTGCCATTCCCTCAACATTTACTCAAATCTCACAGACTATTTTATGAATGCAACATCTATTTGTTCTGAAGCCTGGGCACCCAGAGCGGAGCCCCCTTCCTCTGTTCCACTGCAGGAGTCACTGAGGTGCTAACTTCATCACAGACCTGGAGCTCTAGCACCTCAAGCCTTCCTCTTACTATTTTCATGGGTTAGGGCCACTCTTGTGGATTCTAAAGTGTTCTCATTGTTTCCTGATTCTCACCCGCAACACCACACAAACCCAAAGGACAGATGCACGAAGTAACCTGTCTGAGACTTTTTACCATTAACACACCTCTCTTCCATCTCACCTGTGATGGAATAGTTTGGCTCAGCAAAGAATTCTACACTGAAAATCATTCTCTCTCGGAACTGTGGAAGTTTTCCTTCCCTAACATCTGCTGCCTGTAAGAAAACTGCTGCTAATGCTGCTTTTATTTACAGGTGACCTGATTTTCCTTCTGAAAGCTTCTGGGATCTTCTCTTTATGCTTCTGAAACTGCCAATTGTGTGGGTTGGAGTGGGTCTTTTTGATTCACTGTGTGAGACATTCAGTGGGCCTTTGCTAGACGTATCCTCATCATACACCTGAATAATTTCCTCTCCTCCAACTTTCCGTGAATCAGATGTCGAGATCCCGCTCCCCCATCTTTTCTCCATATTTTCATCTCTTGTCATTTTATCTTATATCTGAGGAAGGGCAACTTATCTTGAACCCTTCTGATCAAGGGTTCTCTTGTCAAAAATTTTATTTTCAGGAGACGGGCTGGGGGGGTTACTGTTTAATAAATATAGAATTTGGGGTGAAGACGAGTTTTGGAAACAGGCAGTGGTGACGGTTGTACAATACTGTGAATATAACTTAAATGTCACTTAAGTGGTTAAAATGGCAAGTTCTATGCTATGTATATCTTGCACCAATAAATAATTTGAACAATTATGTTTTCAATTAACCTGAGTTTACTCTAACCCTGACTCTTTGATGTCCTCCTGTTTCAGTCCTATAGATACACTTCTCTGATCTCTGTGGATGCTAATTTTTAGAAGTTCTCTCTGTTCCAGAGTTATTTTTGTTTCTCTCAAGATCTACAGTTTTATTTTTCCAAACACATCAGGGAGGGAGACTTTGTACTGGGTCCAGGATGAGGGCAGAAGTCCTATGAGCACCCACAATCACCACTTGTTCTCAGGTGCTCATACTCTAGCTGAGCTAGGACTCCCTGGATTGTTTTTCTTTGAAAGGACCCTTGACTTTCACCCAGGGATAGGTGCTCAGCTGCCTCTGTGTGTGTGTGTGTGTGTGTGTGTATAAGGATGGGAAAAGGGGTGCCTGGCTGGTTTATATATAACACTTCACTTACTCCCCTTCTTTCCAAGCTCACTTCCCACTCCTGCTCCCTTTGGTGCTATCTCCAAGCCAAGAGCTTCTCTGGGCTTCTGTGGCAGCAAATGGGCTCTTGCCTCACTGCACCCTGTCCACTCATGTCCTTGGCCACACTTCATCCATCATCCTCCCCTTTTCTGCCTTCCAGGGAGAGACAGATCCCTTGTAATCTGATGTTCACTTCTGCTCTGTGCTCTCATGCCCTCATTTCTAGGCCTTTAGAAATTAAAACATAATTATACTCTCAAGTGGTGAAGAAAATAAATACATATGCTTAACCTTCTTTCTTGAACCAAAACCCACCTTTTGAAAAATCAATCTAACATATCTGAGTTATAACTGAGATTATAAATCAGCAAGTCCTGGGACACCTGGTTGGCTCAGATGGTTAAGCATCTGCCCTCAGTTCAGGTCGTGATCTCCCAGTCCTGAGATCAAGCCCAACGTCAGATGCCTGGCTCAGCAGGGAGCCTGCTTCTGCCTCTGCTTGTGCTCTCTCTCTGTATCTCTCTGTCTCAAGTAAATAAATTAAAAAATCTTAAAAAAAAAAAAAAAATCAGCAAGTCCTTGGCTTTCTAACCCGTGAAAGCAGCATTCACTGACGTGTGGCCAGGCCCATATAAGAAGGCATCTAATGACAAGCAACACAATCTTTGATGGCCTCTGATTGATGAGCACACAGGACTTCAAATGTTTCTGAGGCACAGCCTCAGACAGTGTCAGAGTGATTGATTCTTTCACTAGCCAACAAAAATTGAAAAGGAGTTGAAAGTAAACCCACTGTTCCAGAGAAGCACTCATTTTGAGTTTTACAGCAATTAGAACTTTTAATATCTGTTCTGAGAAATATCTGAGAGGTATGTAGGCGCACACACACTTGTGCACACGTGCAACAAAGATTTGCTTTTGTACTAATCTGTAACACCGGCAGGAAAAACAGTTGTTACCTTATAAACAATTAAATGCAGTGCTTCATAAGTGTCATCTGTATTTACAAAAATTTTGGGGAATCTGCATTTTGCTTCTGGATCATTAAGGTTCAAGGGTCCAGTAAGAAATCTGAAAAATAAGCATGGAAATAATTCAATTAGGTAAATGATATACAGGAATATATAAAACAGAACATATTCCCACTTTATATTCATTTTTTTGGAAGCTAGACACCACTTTGAAAACACCAAATCAAAGTATGATAAAGTTTTAATTCACTGGAAACAACAGAATTCCCTTTACTGACTACTGCCAATAAATAGCACAAAGGTAATTCAGTGTTGATGATTTTACCATTGCCAAAAAAGATAATAAAATTCAATACCATACATCAAAGAACAGAAGTTCTACCTTCCATAATGTTGAAGATTTCCTGGCATCTCCGCCCTTACTGGAGAATCCCTTCCTGCCAGCTGTAAACAAATTCAATGTTGAGAAATAGATTATTAGATTTTCTCATTTCAAAGCTTTGAAAACAACATTCATATCTTCTAGTTGGCTCCATGCCATTTTCCTGTATCATTTGCTTATATTCCTCTCCACCAAAAAAAGGGAGGGAGGATTATAAGAGGTACATAAAGAATGTACTGATGTGAACCAGAATGATCAGAACTTCATCATATTCTCAACTCCATATACTGATTTAGTTCCTTGAATAGCAATAATCGAAATTTCCCATGTGGTTAATGTATGTTAGGCAATGACCACCTCATGGGACCCCTAGAGGCACCACATACTTCCCATTTTTTTGTTGTGGAAACTCAAGTTAGAAGTTCCCCAGGGCACACAGCTCCTAGGTGGCAGGGCCAGGTGTCAATCCCAAGCCTGTCTAACATCAAAGCCCCTGCCTTCAGCCATGACATCACGCCTCCTCAGATTTGTATTTGTAGCACATCCCTAACAGTCTTTGCTGAAGATGTGCTATTTTGATATGCCCAGAAAAAGGGAAAAAAAAAATCCAAATCTAAAAGTCACTAGCTAAAACTTCTCATTCTTCTAAAAAATTCTGACATTCTTCCAGTCTAAAATATATAAAATTTTAGCATATAACCCCATGCAAAAAAAAAAAAAAAAAAGAAAAAAGAAAAGAAAAACATTCTAAATCCAGTAATAAAAATGTATATCCATCTCTCACATAGTCTGTCCTGAGAAAAAAAAAGACCTATGTGTCTACACTCACAATGCCATGCTGTATATTTTGGCTTCCTATTTTATAAGCGCAGCTCCTTGGACAGATAATAAAGTACCAAATAGAACTTTCTGTTGTGGCAGCTGCACTGTCACACATGGAAAAGCCTCCTGAGAGTGTGGAGGTAAGCAGTTGCTTTAGCATCAGGCAGACCCTGAGATCAAGTCCTGGCCCTGCCATTTACCAGCGAGGTTACCCCACATACATCATTTAAACCCCCCTCACCTGATATCCTACCTGCAAGATGGGGATAAGATATCCTACTCAGGATGGTTGTCAGGATGCCAGGAGATAATGCACATTTGCTGGCCACTCAGTCCAGCATCTGGGACACAGTATGTACTTAAGAAACACAAGCCACTGTACTCAAACTGCCTAGAAAGGAACTACATGCAGGACTAGGTCCTTCTCAAAATCCTACTTTCAATTTCTTATCAAAGAGATTTTTTCCTGTTTCAAGTCACAGCCTTGGGCAGCCCCGGTGGCTCAGCAGTTTAGCGCCGCAGCCCCGGTGGCTCAGAGGTTTAGCGCCGCCTTCAGTCCAGGGCGTGATCCTGGAAACCTGAGATTAAGTCCCACATCAGGCCTCCTGCATGGAGCCTGCTTCTCCCTCTGCCTGTGTCTCTGCCTCTCTCTCTCTCTGTCTCTCATGAATAAATAAATAAAATCTTAAAAAAAAAAAAAAGTCGCAGCCTTAAATGGAGGGAAGGGAGGGAGCGAGCAAGTGCATGCATGCACCTGAGCCAAAATGGTTTATGGGCTATGAATATTTTTTACCTCCAACCTAATGAAAGCTGCAAAAGGACATTTTGGGGAGAAGGCTGCAATACTACTTACAGGTCTCTGCAGAAAACTGGGAAAATAAGTATCACAGAGGAAAAGCAAGGCAAGCAATAGGATATCTACTTGAATGATATCTCATGTTTGTAGGTGACAAGATCACAGGATTAACCTTTGTTCTGTCAAAGATCCTGGGTGTTTTCAAATTCCCAGAACCCTACCTAAAACCCTCTACTCAGTGAACTGCTCCTCTTAAAAACAAACCTTTGCAATTGTGTTTGAACATAAAAAGATGAAGAAGAGCTGACATACGTGGTTTTCTGTGCTAAGGGATACACAACCAAATAAATATCACACTAGCAGTGTAAAATATAGATCAGAGCTGCCCCTGCCCCCACCACCATGTTACTTCACTCTCTCTTCTCTCCCCCTACCCCCCGCCCCGGGTGTCCATGTGTATGTATACATATAACATACATACACATAGACACAGACAGAGGTGTTGGGGTGGAGGGGGAGGAGGACTAATGCCCGGACATACCTCAGGTTCGATATGCCTTGGAAACAGAGATGTGGTGAGGTATTTGTATAAAATTCTCATGTCATCTTGTTCTAACCCACTCCTGAAACATCAGAAAAAAATGGTGTTAAAAAGCCTGGAACCCGTCTTCCGTCTCCTGTATTTCTGATCATAATAAAACTCCTCTTTTGTCTTGTTTACGTTATACTCAGAAGTCTTTTCCCTGACTGGGAAATTCCAAAATCAAACTAGTTTGGCACCAGCATTCTATCTTGATCCAGCAAAGGCTACTACTATGTCATCTTGTATTCTATATGCCATTTTATTTATTTTTTTTTTCTATATGCCATTTTAAACAAAAAGTCACTAATCTGATTTGGTTTGACTTGATTCTCTGCCTGAATTCCATATAGGATTCTTCAGGGAGCATTAATAACCACCACGCTCCACTTCAGGTAGCAGATTTTCTTTGCTTTCCAGGCTATATGAGAATGCCACACACTTTCAAGAGCCTCCTGGGAAATACTGGCATGCTGTAGATGGGGAACTTGCTCCTGCCAGGTCTCAGAAACTTATGTGGATTTTCATTCTATGACCTCAGTGTAGGCAGAGAGGCGAAGAGAAAGAGACAAACTTTCATGTAAGTCTAATCTGAAATGAGGCAAGAATAAGTAGCACTGTGGAAAGAGTGCTGAGACACCAGCAGGCCTCAGACCTTATTTGAGATCAGTTTTCTAGGTAGGGATATAAACAGACCATGAGTCTGTGTCTGGTTTTTCTATTTGAGACAACTAAAAAAAAAAAAAAAAAAAAAAAAAAAAAAAAAATCCCGTGATGAAATCCAGCTTTATATAAATCAAGCCTCTATACCCTATTCCAGAGGCACTCTCTTCTTTTCCTAGTGAAACCATCTGTTAGAAAAATCTGGCTTCCCTTAACAAATAACATGCTGCTCCCTTCCTGAGACTCTTCCAATGCTGTCTCAACCCTTCCTCTGCCACCTCACTCCTTTCCAGATTCTATTTTCATAAGGTCTTGTCCACAACTAAAATTATAAGGGATGGAGCCCTAGCCCTTTAAGCAGGTTTGTTTTGTCTGTCCTACAACAACTCTAACTCAAAGTACCATACAGCCAACTGGGCAGATGGAATCTCCAAATCAAACACATGAAAAGTCACCCACTTTCTTCTTTTGCAGAAATAATGGAGGTAAGAAGAGAGAAAGAGGAAAACAAAACAGGTTCTGGATGTTATCTTCCTTTTAAGACATAGTCAGAAGTACTGGTGGGGAGAGGCCGTCGATGATAGGTAGAAGACAGTACATAAAGAACTATGTGCTGGGCAATTTCTTCCGGAGCTGCACTTCCAGTAAGAGAAGCTACTGGGCACATCTGGCTACTAAATGTGTGACATGTGGCTCATCAAAGTGAGTGTAAAACATACACTTGATTGTTAAGATTTAGCACAAAAAGAACAGGTCATTAATAATTTATGTTTACATGTCCAAGTAATAAATTTATAATAGTTCATTAATAATTTAAGCTTTTACATGTTGAAATAAATAATTTTAGGTATACCAGGCTAAAAAATTAATTTTACTAGTTTCTTTTCATTTGAACATAGCTACTAGGAAACTTAAAATTATATATAATGGCTTGGACTATATTCTTTTTAAGATTTTATTTGAGAGAGAGGGTGTGAGCAAGTGAGCAGGGAGAGGGGCAGTGGGAGGAGCAGAGATAGAATCCCAAGTAGACACCTGCTGAGCACAGAGCCCAACACAGGGCTTGATCTCACAACCCTGAGATCATGACCTAAGCTAAAATCAAGAGTTGGATGCTTAACCAGCTGAAGCCACCCAGAGGCCCCTGCACTAGATTCTTACTGGACGGTGCTGTTCTAGGCCATAGGACACCAAGAAGAAAAAACTCTGTAAAAGCAGCCTGTAACTATTCTACTGTGCATTGTGATTAGGGCTTTATCATTTTACTTCAGATTTAATGCTAGGCATTAAATAACTTGGTACTGGTCTTCTGGATAGAAAACTTAAAAATAAAAATACTTGGGATCCCTGGGTGGCTCAGCAGTTTAGCGCCTGCCTTTGGCCCAGGGTGTAATCCTGGAGTCCCGGGATCAAGTCCCATGTCGGGCTCCCAGCATGGAGCCTGCTTCTCCCTCTGCCTGTGTCTCTGCCTCTCTCTATGTCTATCATGAATAAATAAATAAAATCTTTTAAAAAAATAAATAAAATAAAAATAAAAATACTAAGTTGCAGGCAGCTGTTCAGAGCAAAAAAAACCCCAAGTAGGTGATTCCCACTTTGCCTACAGAAAGGCCTGCCCTACTTGTAGGATCTCCATGAGCTTGGACCACAGCAGGCCTCTCTCCAGTGTCTGCCACTCCTATCCCTACTTCTGCTCCCCTATAAAAATAAATGAGGCAACAATTCGTTATAATTATGGAAATGTTACTATTGGAGAAAAGTTCTTTAAAAAAAAGGTAAATTTAAAAGTTCCTTCTTTAGTGCAAATAGATAAATAAATAAAGCAAAAAATCCCTGCACTGAGAGGTCCAAATGATTCAGGACTCCATCAATGGTTCACATCACACAGACAATAGCCCACTCATGTTCAGAAGTTGTTCAGGGGTTCTCTCAAAGTCTCTCAAATATGGTTATTTAATACGAATAATTTTTTTCTTAAAAAAAAAAAAAACTTTTCTTCAGCTTAAATCTCAATTGATTCAATTTGTGTGCAATGCAGAATCCTTCATATCAAGATCAGTTTTGTCTACAATACAGATGTTATCGTCATGTATTAAATATAAAATAATCTAGTCAAGCAAGATCCAAGGGGATGGTCAACTTTGATGAACTTAAGAAATACCTAAAGCATTTATTCATGGAAGCATTAACCCCTGGAAGGTAAATCAATTCACTAAAAAGAAAATTCTCTCAGGGGCACGCAGGTGGTTCAGTTGGTGAAACATCTGTCTTCGGCTCAGGTCATGATCCCAGGGTCCTGGGATCAAGCTGTGTTGGGCTTCCTGCTCAGCAGAGAGTCTGCTTGTCCATCTCCCTCTGCCCCTCCCACTGCTTATGCTCTCTGTCAAATGAATAAATAAAAAAATATTAAAAAAATTTTTTTTTCTCAAAAAACAGGCCAAGAACTCTGGACAAGAAAAATGACTGACATCCTCCTACCAAACAGCAGTAATGTCTAATCCTATCATGGTCACTGCAAAACCAAATCCATCCATTAAATGCAACAAAGTCAAGAACCTAGAAGATATTTTCTACTAATTATTTGCTTTAAGCTCACAACCATTTACCAAGTACCTACAGTCTATAAGGTTCTGGCCATGTCCTGGGACAAATAAGAGTTTCTAACTTCAATCAGAAAATTTCAAAACAATATAAACAAGTAGCAAATTGAACCCAATAATATACTTAAAAAAAATCATTCACCATGATCATGTGGGATTTATTCTCAGAATGCAAAGGTGGTTCAATATTCACAAAACAACATGATACATCACATCAATAATAAAAAGCATAAAAACCATAAAATAATTTCAATAGATGCAGAAAAAGCATTCAACAAAGTACATCAATTCATGATAAAAACCCTCTGCAAAGTAGGTTTAGAAGGAACGTATCTCAACACAATAAAGGTCATATAGGAAAAACCCACAGCCAACATCATACTCAATGGGGAAAAACTGAGGAAAGCCTGGTTGGCTCAGTGGTGGAGCATCTGCCTTGGGCTCAGGGCAGGATCCTGCGATTCTGGGATGGAGTCTTGCACTGAGCTCCCTGCAGGGAGCCTGCTTCTCCTCTCCCTCTGCCTATGTCTCTGTCTGTCTCTCGTGAATAAATAAATAAAAAAAATTTTTTTAAATGGGGAAAAACTGAGAGCTTTTCCTCTAAGGTCAGGAACAAGACAAGCATGTCCATTCTCACCAGTTTTATTCAACATAGTACTGGAAGTCCCAGGCACAACAATTAGATAACAAAAAAGAAATAAAAAGGCATCCAAGTTGGTAAGGAAGAAGTAAAATTCTACGTGCAGGTGACATGACACTATATGTAGAAAACCCTAAAAAAAAACACCAAAAAACTATCAGAACTGATAAATTAATTCAATAGTCACAAAAATCAACCTACAAAAATTTGTTCTTTTCCCATACATAAGAAAGTGAAATTAAGAAAAGAATTGCATTTACAACTGCACTGAAAACAATATAATATCTAGGACTAAATTTAACCAAGGAGGTAAAAGACCAAGACTCTGAAAACTATAAACCACTGATGAAATTCAAGACAACACAAATAGATATTCTATGCTCATCGAATGGAAGAACAAATATTGTTAAAATGTCTAGACTAAAAAAAAAAAAAGTCTAGACTACCCAAAGCAATCTATACATTTCATGCAATCCCTATCAAAACATCAACAATATTTTTCACAAAACTTGAACAAACAATCCTAAAATCTGTATGAAAGCACAGAATACCTCAAATAGCCACAGCAATCTTGAAAAAACAAAACTGGAGGTATCATAACTCCAGATTTCAAGTTACATTATAACACAGTAGTAATTAAAACAGTATGGTAATGGCATAAAAACAGACATATAGATGAGTGGAATAAAACAGAAACTCCAGAAATAAACCCACAATTATATGGTCAAATAACCTTCACCAAAGGAGTGAATATCCAATGGGGAAAAGATGGTCATTTCAACAAATGGTGTTAGGAAAACACAACTGCAACATGCAGAAGAATGCAACTGGACCTCTTTCTTACACCATACACAAAAAGAAACTCAAAATGGACTAAAGACCTAAATGTGAAACCTGAAACCATAAAAATCCTTGAAGAGAGCTCAGGCAGTAATGTCTCTGACATCAGCTGTAGCAACATTTTTCAAGATATGTCTCCTAGAGCAAGGGAAATAAACTATTGGGACTATATCAAAATAAAAAGTGTCTGGAGAGTGAAGGAAACCATAAAAAAGGCAACCGACTGAATGGGAGAAGATATTTGCAAATCCAATAAAGGATTAATATCTGAACTATATAAAGAACTGATATAATTCATTACCCAAAAAACAAATAATCCAAATAAAAAATGGGCAAAAGATATAAACAGACATTTCTCCAAAGAAGATGTCCAGATGGCCAACAGACACATGAAAAGATGCTCATGATGAGTTATCATCAGGAAAATGCAAATCAAAATTACAATGAGGTAATTTTGTCAGAATGGCTAAAATTAACAACATAAGAAACAACAGGTGTTGATGAGGATGTGGGGAAAAAAGGAACCCTTATGCAATGTTGCTAGGAATGCAAACTGGTGGTGATACAGCCACTGTGGAAAACAGTACAGAGGTTCCTAGAAAAATTGAAAATAGAACTATCCTACGATCTAGCAATTGTACTACTGGATATTTATCCAAAATATACAAAAAAAAAAAAAAAACTAATTCAAAGGGATACATGTACCCCCTCCATGTTTATAGCAGCACCATTTACAATAGCCAAATTATGGAAGCAGCCCAAGTGTCCGAAAATAGGTAAATGAATAAATATATGGCATATATATATATATATATAGATATATATACACACACACATACAACAGAGTATTAGTCATAAAAAATGAAATCTTACTATTTGCAGCAATATGGATAGAACTAAAGACTACGATGCTAAGTGAAATAAGTCAGAGAAAGATAAATACCATATGACTTGACTTGTGGAATTTAAAAAAATAATGAGCAAAGGACAAAAGAAGAGAGACAAACCAAGAAACATACTTTTAACTACAGAGAACAAACAGATGGTTACGGGGCGGGGCGGGGGGATAGGGGATGGGATTAAAGAGTATATTTATCATGAGGAAAAAAATTAAAATGATTGGAAAGAAAAACATTGGGCTCCACTTCACAAAGCATTCAAAACTAAATACGTGCACATGGGCACATGTACACACATATATAATAGTAAGCAATTAAGAGCAAATATATATCCTATTCGTGAAATATAAAATACTTCATTGGTATTTAAACAGACCAGCTTTGTAACTAACAGTTGCCTCCCACAATATGTTGGTTTTTTTGAAACTCCTCCTTATGATGACTGCCTGGGGCCAACCTTGCCCTGTCTGCATATTGTGGTGGGATCCCAAAGCAGCGCTGTGCAGCCATCGGAGCTGGGCACAGCTTAACTCCAGGGGCTGTTCTTCACAAAGAGAAAGATGCCAACAGGATCCCTAGGACTAGGGCAACACGCAGCCCTGTGAGCTCAGGCTTCCAGACTTCAACTCCACTGGTCCTACTGGCTCATCAGCCTCTCAGCAGAAGCTGCTGACTTTGAGGGGGACCCTCTTGCTCTAGGCCTGTACCCTTTCTCACCCTGGGTTCATGCCCACGTCAGGGGTTATGCTATGTCAGGTGATTAGAATCTGAGCTACCTTCCTCTGACAGGAGCACCCAGGTCATGGACTGCCATGGAATTCTAGCATATCCGTCTGTCTCCTTACTGGGGTGGGGGAATGGGGGTAGGGGGGTAAGGGGGAAAGCCTTCCCAGCAGCACCTCCCTGGAATTTCTGCCTGTGGAGGGCTGCTCCCTCCTCAGACCTGACACCCTCCAACCCTGTAACTCTTCCACCTCTCACAACAGCATTAAGAATCTCATTTGACTACCATAGCGTGAAAATTATAAAAAGCAACTAGAACAGGACCAGCTAATATAGCATCATGTGTCCTGCTAAACAACTTGATAAATGTGAAGGGAAGGGCTTTTTCATCTGGATTTCATGCTGCTTTCATGGGGGGGCGGGGGGGGGGGGGAACAGGACACACACACAAATTCTACATGAAAACTCATCAACGTGTTTAATAAACGGATTCAAATTTCTTTCGATTAGCCTATTTCTCTTCCTAAAATGATGCCACAAGATCTTGGCAGGGAGAGGAAGGGTTTCCAGAAACCATTACTGCTTTTTGTGTTAGCTGAACTCAAGTTTTTGGGCTCAAATACGGCCACAACCTGAACTGCAGAAAGTGGGATACAGTCCATGTAAACGTGAAAGCTCAACACTAGTGAGCACCCGGAACAGCTCCTGAACTCTAGGAGCCCATCTCAGACAATCAGGGGGCTCTGGACGTCTCTGAGCCACACAGCCTCTATATGGTCATGGTCACATGGCTTTTCTAGAGCTGTCCTGGGTGGCTGAGAGAGTTTAGTTTCTCCTTTCTTCTTGAGTATCAACACTTCCAAAGAAATTATGTTTTTGTTGCTACTACAGGATGCACAGTTGGTTGCCAGTAGGTAACTTTCTGGTTTTATGGCACATTTAACTTCTTGGATATTTTTAAAAATCTAGCTTCAAAATAAAGTATGAAAAGTATGCTTTCCACATTTATCATACTGTTTCTTTAAAGAAGTTTTCCGAAGAACACCCAAATAAAAATAGGATCCCTAAACTTGACACGAACATTTTCTATACCTTTCATGCAACCGATTTTAAATTCCCCTTTAACCCAAATCTTTTTAACCCAAATCACCCTACTTTTAGTTTAAATGATCACTGCTATATTTTGACAGCATCTGTATAGATGCTTCCTACCTTGCCCCCTTGCTATTCATTCCAATTTGACAACCTATCAATCCAGTCACTGCTGTTTTTATTATCTTAATAGGTTTTCTTCTTTTATATGCCAAGCCTTAGGGTGTACATACCAGATTAGTTGATCGTTATAGAGAAAGGCAGTGTATTTGACTATACTCAGGCTTTCCTCCATTCTATTAATAAAGGACTGGATTTTCAAATAAGTCATTTTATCCAATGGGAAGAAGCTGATTCCACCAAAAATGTCAAGGAGATCACATGACTGCAAATGCAACGTTTGCAAGTACTGTAGGAAAAAATAAGGCATTAAACTTACTAAGAGTACACTGAATATAGCACTCTGAAAGCTGAGAATAATTAGTCAATTTAGGATAAGATTACATACTAGCACACTGAGAAGACCAATAAGCAGATGAGCCGCAGCTAACTGGATGTGAAATCAATACCAATTTCAAAATATAAAGTTCAAACGTAAACTGTTAATATTTATTCAGGATTGTCTTATCTCTTTGAGGTATTTAATTCCCTAAATGAATGATTCTCAAATTATATTAATCTCATTAGGGACCTATACATTGATATGGACTGACAGTGCTATCTTCTGCAAAAATAACACTGAGAGCACAGGTAGTCAGTTGTTGATAGGTAGGAGAGTAATAAAAAGGCAAGGACAGAAGTCAGGAGACAGCATAAGAGTAAATGATGGTCATTAGAATGAAGAAACAAAGAGGAAACAAAAGTAATTCATAAAAACAAAATAATTCAAAAACAGAGAAAATGTAGTTTAGGGGAAAAAATAAATTGAGAATTATTACTCTAAGCTAAACTGAATTTTACCAGCGATAAGCTATAAAAAACTTACAGTGTAACAGAGTGACAACTATATAGGCACATTCATTTGTTGTTCGGGAAAAATCACACTAATAACCACTAAGGTGATAAAGTCTATATCACAGCAATAACTTTTCCGTTGCATCAATACAGATTAAACAATACTGTTCAGTGAACCATAATCAATCCATAAGAATGTATGATTCAGGTAAAGAGTTTAAATTCAGCTAATTGACCAATCATCATGCAGGAAGTTCATTTTGAGTAAGCCCACACTAACGACACAGGTGGACCAAGAATGAAGACAAAAGGTGTCTCCAAGATGATGTGGGGATGCACACAAATGGCAGGATGCTCTGATCCTGCACAAAAAGTTATGAAAAGATTCAAGAATGCAAGTCTAAAGAGTTTTCTCACTGATTTGATTTTG
Source organism: Vulpes lagopus (assembly GCF_018345385.1). NCBI lineage: Eukaryota > Metazoa > Chordata > Mammalia > Carnivora > Canidae > Vulpes > Vulpes lagopus. The sequence goes on along the minus strand of NC_054826.1, from coordinate 99,429,145 downwards.
CCACAATGTATCTTACACTTTGTCACTTTCAAGTCCTAAGTTTTTTCCTAAAGGAGAAGCAAAATTGTATGTTTATTTCTAAAAGTCTTTTTGAAGATTACAAGGATTATAAATAAAATTCATAATACTTACCCGATGGAAGAATTTCTCTAATCTTTCTTTTAGGAGCTTGACACCTCCATCTTCCATGGCTCTCAGAAATGTACCATTAAAAAGCTAATGATGCAAAAAAAATTTTTTTAAAAGTCAGTTTCTTATACCCTGCAATTTACCAGTATAACAAATTCTTTTCCTTTTAGATTAACTAATTTGGCTTATTTAACCCCCCACCCCATTCCTTTTAAACATATAGAAAATATTTACATGAAAGGGCCTGAGTTATAAAATAAATCACACACAAAATCAACACTGTTAAGTGATATCATTTCTGTGTAATCACTGAATCATTTGGGAGATTATTTTTTTTTAAAGTAAGCTTCATGCTCAGCATAGAGACCAACACTGGGCTTGAACTCATGACCCTGAGATAGATCAAGACTTGAGCTGAGATCAAGAGTCAGATGCTTAACCAACTAAGCTACCTGGGCACCCCGCATTTTTTTTTTCATAACCTCATCTCATAACTAAATTTCATTTTATGTAAATAATATTGCCAGACTTCTTAAATCATACAAATATCTACAGTATGCCTTTTCCTCAAGCATTTGGACTCTCTTGTTTACCAACTGGGATACATTCCTAGTACTGCTAGGAACAGAGAAAGACTCACTACTCAGTGAATAAGTCTATATACATAAATCTCAAAGCAGTTTCAAAGGCCCCATTATTTCTTCCCTTAAAACAGATATAGTCACCACACAGTCATCTAAAGAACTAAGATTTTGAAACAATCCCTGTAAACAGGAGTAACTGGCTAGACTCAATTCAGAAAGAACTTCATGCTTACCTTGTACATGCTATAGCACTGCTGTAACACTGAACTATAAACCTTGTCCTGCAAGCATAAAGACACAGATCTCAATTCAAGGGGGAAAAAGTCCATGGCATAGCAAATGTACAATGACTCTTGGCAATGCAATATAGTGCTTATAAGCTTGGACCCACAACAGTTGTGTGCTGACAGTAAGATGTATTTAAATTCAGTTATGAACCAGTAAGCCTAACTTTAGGAGGGCTTATAAAAAGATGATTAGAGGGGATCCCTGGGTGGCGCAGCGGTTTGGCGCCTGCCTTTGGCCCAGGGCGCGATCCTGGAGACCCGGGATCGAATCCCACATCGGGCTCCCAGTGCATGGAGCCTGCTTCTCCCTCTGCCTGTGTCTCTGCCTCTCTCTCTCTCTCTCTCTGTGACTATCGTAAATAAATAAAAATTAAAAAAAAAAAAAAAAAAAGATGATTAGAAGACACTAGGGAGACAAGATACAGATTTTTATACAACTGTGCTAATGTAAACTGATATGAAACGTCACTATGCAGAACCTCAGAATCTTCTACAAAGGTGACTGCTTAAATTTGACCAAGTCACTCAACATATTCAGTAACATTTTCTAAAAATATGAAACAAAGAATGACACATTACCAACAACTCCTCCTCTTGGTATTCAACAATTGGTTTTCCATCTTTACTTTGCTTTTCAATTATAGGATTCCGAACAACCTACAAAATTTTGATAGGACGAAATTACACAATGACCCAATTACATAAGTTTTTAATTTTCTCTTAAATGAAAAAATCTGAGCACGTCACAACACCAAAAACACAACTTCTTAAAACAGCCCAAGAACACATACACTGAATATGTGCAACCAACTTTATTGTAATTTTACTTTGCAATAGCTAGAGGACTTTCCTAAAGTCCTAAGAGAAAAGATCACCCATAATCTCACTACACAAACTCAAAAAGATGTACTTTATATGCAAGTACCATGACCATCCAGAAATTCTCTTCTGGTTCATTGAAGAACTGTCTATTCTTCTGTGTATGTAAAGACTTTGCAGGTTTTGATGGACTAAAGGTCCTAAAAAGGTTAAAAAAAAATGTTGGGGGACGGTTCTCGAAGTTGTAAGAATTCACTGAGCTTACTGAGCTCTGCATTTAAGGGCATTACCTTGTAAACTGTACAATAGCTTCACATAATCCAACATTTCTAATTTTCTCATTCTTTTCAACTTCATTTGGATGGTAAAATAAAATTTTATTTTCCTCCTAAAGTATGGAGAAACAAAATCATCACATTAACATAAGCATTTTTAAAAAAATCATCTCAGCTGTTGAAAATGCTGTTCAATGTCAAGCTCTCACATCACACATGCCAGCAGCAAAACAAAACAAAAAACCCTTTTCAGAAAAATCAGAAATTGTCTTCTCCTCGATATGTAAATGATGCTCGCCAGCCTGGAAGGCCATTGTGATATTAAGTTAAGTTACAAGTTAAGTCACAAGTCCTCTGGAGGCGCACAAAACAATTACTCTGAAAACTCAATCTTACAGTTTCTTTCCTCACACTAATTTTGCAAAAAACACCATTTGTTAAAAAAAAAAAAAAAAAAAAAGCGTGTGCGCACATGTGCAGACTTACTGCCTCCTTGCGAGTAAAACTCAGCAGGTTCAAGAGCATTAGAACTCAGAGCCTTTCAAAGGGTCCTGAGGGGCACCTGGGTGGCCCAGTGGTTGAACATCTGCCTTTGGTTCTGGTCGTGATGGGGGCGGGGGGGTGGTCTTCGGATAGAGTCCCCCATCCGGCTCCCCAGAGGGAGCCTGCTTCTCCCTCCGCCTATGTCTCAGCCTCTGTGTCTCCCATTAAATAAATAAATAATAATAAATAATAAATAAATAAATAAACGTGATTTGCTGCCAGCCCAACCGGACATCCTTTGGGGAAGTCACCATCCCCACCTATAAAACAAACAAAACCCATCCCTGGAATTTATTTAGCAATTCGGAAAAACAACACAAAACTTTCCTATGCTCCTTCAAGCCTGAGTTATCTTAGGACCACATAGGCCACCACTCTCCATCCATGCTTCTAGTCCGGGACTTGTACTAACAAAAACATAAGCTCAATTTTAGTTACCCGGGATTGGCGCAGAAGCGCGGAAACTCACTCACCCTGCGTGGCGTGATGAGCCTGCCGAGCCTCCGTCCAGAGACCCTGCCCGGCCCCCACTCGTTCCGCGGGCGCACGCCCGGCACAAAGCAGCCTCGGTAAAAGCCGCCCGGGGAGGGGAGTGACAGGTGCTGCGCGGTATCCCCCGCCCCCCTCCCCCGGGCGCGCCCCACCCCCCGCCTTCTCCGGCTCCGACGCCAGCCGGCCGGCCACCGCCCCCGCCCTCCGGCCCTCCTCCGACCGCCGGCTGGCACCCGCCCACGGCACCGCTCCTCGCACCTCGCCCTCGCGCGGCCCGAAGCGCGGGTTGTAGATGAAGAAGCTCAGCAGCGCCGGCGGGAACTGCTTCTCCTGGGCCGTCCCGGCCCCGGCCCCGGCCGCCGCTGCCGCCATCCCGGCCCGGCCCCCAGCCTCGGGAGCCTCCCTCGGCCCGCCCAGAGACAGCCACCCTGAGGAGACCGCACTTCCGCCTCGCTCGCGGCCGCCCCGGAAGTGGTCGCCGCCGACCCGGAAAGAGAACCTGCCGCCCAGCATCCCCTTTTGGCGAGGCCCCGTGAGGGTTCGTTTTGCGTTGGTGCATTGGTTTCTGCCGCAGGTGCTTCTTGTTTGAGAGTGGAGGTGAAAGTGAAACTTTTTTTGTTTGGTGGTTCCCAGGTTTGTGTCCTGGCTGAAGCGAGAGCTGAGTATTTAAAGAAAAATAGAACGGGCATAGGTTGTTTTTTGGGGGTTTTTTTTTGTTGTTTTTTTTTTTAGAAGGGAGAGTGAAGGCGCAAAGGAAGATGAGGTGCATTAAGCTGGGCGATTTGCCCACTTCCATCATCTACAGGGTCCCGCCTGGCCTGTATAGGCTTTTTTGATCCCTGTTTGAGCGACCTGAGGTGACCGCTGGGTCAAACCTAACCAACGGGGTTTGCGTCTTAGCCCAGCTCCCGTGGCTCTGGGGAGAAAGGTTGTGCGCAGAAGCGAGGGCGCGGCGTGTGTGGTCCACGCGGGAGCAGAGCGTGGCATTCCCCGCGGAGCGCCCCGTCCCGGGCCTCGGCGACCAGGGCATCGTCCTTTCTTCGCATCGAGGAGTCACTTGCTTTTGAGCCCTATGGATTGTGCCATGTTGGAACAGCTCGTCGCTTCTGGCCTCTGGTATTGGGAGTCCGAGCCCTTGCATGGCAGCCTGCTTGGCCAAACTCAAGAAGACCTCAGTTTAGGATGACTCCTTGGTCACAGGTGAAGTTTAGGAACAGGACCTCTTATTCAACCTGGTAGAGTAGACTTTAATGTTTAGGGAGGTTATGCACAGGAATTTGGACTGGGTATTTATCCTAACCGGGTCCCTCGCACAGTGCGAAACCTGGGACCTGTTACCTAGCTTTTCTCCAGCCTCTAGTTCATATTTGTAAAATGATGAGTAGCAAATGCTTGCCTAGTAGGAATTTTGCTTTAAGAATTAAGTGGGGGACGCCTGGGTGGCCCAGTGGTTGAGCACTTGCCTTTGGCTCAGGTGCTGATCCCAGGGTCCTGGGATAGAGCCCCCCATCCTGCTCCCTGCAGGGAGCCTGCTTCTCCCTCTGCCTATGTCTCTGCCTCTCTCTGTGTCTATGAATAAATAAAATCTTTTTAAAAAAGAATTAAATGGGACCACGAATTGAATATAGAGTGCCCAGCACTTCATCATTATTCAACAAATGGTTGTCATTACTTGCCCTTGAAACACTTTCCCAGCTAACTTGCTCTGTTGCATGAAATTCTGCACTAAATACAGTGTTTTGGTATTAAAGCAATAATTTTAAAATATTTTAAGGTAACAGAATCCTCTCTCCTCTCTTTCTATCCCCCAAAAAGTCGATGGAGAGTTCTAATACATAAAATAGATGCAGAGCTACCATGGTTAAATGAGAGCCCAAGGGATAGGACTGAGGTCTAGGAGTACCTTCTGGCTTTTTCTAGGTGCTGCCCACCAGTCCCATCTTCCTTGGGGACCCTAAAGCACCTGCCCAGGACCTTGTGACTCCATGTAACTTGAAAACTCCAAGATAAAGAAGCCTCCTTTGGCCCTGAGTAAATACTTCTGGAAAAGTAGAAGGAAGAGCCCAGGGCTGACGTCGGAACACCTGGATTTGAGTTCTGGTTTTGCCATTTATCAGTTGAATGACTTTTGACTAATCACTAATGTTATTTAATCTCAGTTTCCTCCTTGGCGAAATAAGGTTAGTACCTGCCTCACAAGGTTATTGCAGAATTAAACTAGATGGTACAAGTGAAAACACTTTGTAAAGTACAAAGTACTATGCAAATGTGATGCACGAGCACTTTAGAATATTAGTCAACCTTTCTCCCCAGCACACTTCTACTTCCTTGTAGACTTTGCCTCCTCTGCACCCAATTAAATTAACTGCCACAGGAAACAGATGATACAAAACCAAATGAAACAAAAACCCAGAAATCAAAGAGATTTTTAAGTTTCAAATCGGGAAGCAAAAAAGCTTAGATATTGATGCATCCCCCTCTCTCACAGTCTGGGGTTGTACATGGGCGTGGTGTGGGAGGAGTGGTGATGATGGACACTTAGATGGTTTTGGAGACCTCAAAGTAGAATGTGTAGTTGCTTCCTTGTGAAGCTGGGGAGGTAGCAAGCCTCACAGAGTTTCCCTCTGTGTCAAGTGTGATGCAAGCAACGGTACCATAGCCTCATGAGTGTCTAGGCAGTAGGTTGCTACTCGGTGCAGGAAGCAGCCAAATGTTTTACTGATATATAGAAGTAATTCAGAGAAAGCCAAACCTGAGCGGCCTTAAAGTCAGGACAGAGTGGAGGTAGCTGTGGCCTCGATGGACCCCGCCACTCAAGACCACAAGACTAGAGAGGAATAAAGATGAGTTACTAGTATGGATTGAGCACCAAATACTCCTTTCCCATGTAGGGCTTTGGCATCCCACCCCCCCACCCCCACCTCAGGAGGCCCCTGAACTTCTCTATTCCCACAAACACACTGAATGTACAGCTATACATAGAGCAATTCCTTCTGGGAGAAATCCAGAAACAAGCTGAGTGACTCCTACACAGTCAAATGAGGAAATACCCAGATCAAAATGGGTTAGAATAGGGTGAGACATGGTCTTGCCACAATGCCTACCTGAGCACAGCATCATACAATTAGGAGGGAACCCTCAACTCCTAGCCTCTCCCTGGGTTTGGATTGTACATTGAGCACCCCAACTTTTAAGACCCCCACCCACAGCTCCCATCTCCAAAACACCTAACTGAATGCCAGTGGGACTTGGATTTACTAGACCTACAAGACTATATAGCAAAGTAGTTCTTAATGGGCATGTGAGCACTCCCCATGGCAATCCCTTCTAAACTCAGTGGAAAGGGAGCAGGCGAAATGTCTATCTGTGGTCTTTGCCTGGAAGGAATTTGTACACTTACGAACCGCTGCCTGAGGGTCTGGCTTCTAATTTAGCACGCATTCAGGGGCTGGCTGCAATCCTTCCCAGAACCCAAAATAGCTGGTGGGCACTACACCCGATTTCCCCCTCTGGTTCCCTTCAACACATGTAGTATGCCAACTTTTACAGTCACCACCTAAGGGATGGGCCCCCAAATTACCTAGCTCTGAGAGCCAGCAGGCATTCCTGAGCCCCACTAACACCATAGCAAAAAGCAGGTTTTAAATAGGACAAGAGCGCCCTCCAGTGGCTATAATAATAATAAATATTTTTTAAAAATGGAAATAAAAATATATATAAGTAATATATAATAATATAATATATATTATATTGTTATATATTATAACATAAGTAATAAATATTTTTTAAAAATGGAAATCAAAAAATATATTGAGACAAATGGGAATGAAAACAATATAGCAAAAACTGAGTGCAGCAAAAATAGTTTCAAGAAGGAAGTATATAGAGATAAGTGCCTATATTAAGGGGGAGAAAGGGGGGTGCTTGGGTGGCTCAGTCCATAAAGGAACTACCTTCAGCTCAGGTTATCATCCCAGGATTCTGGGATTGAGCCCTGTGTCCAGGCTAGCTGCACAGCAAGGAGTCTGCTTCTTCCTCTCCCTCTGCTGTGCTCACTTGTGCTCTCTCTCAAATAAATAAACAAAATATATATCAAAAAGAAAGCTCTCAAACAGCCTAAGTTTACACCTCAAGGAATTAACAAAAGAAGAACAAACTAAGCCCAAATTTAGTAGGAAAAGAGGAAAACCCAAAAATCAGATTGGAAAGAAACGACATAGAGACTAAAAGACAATGGAAAAGATCAATGAAATGAGGAGGTAGGTCTTTGAAAAAAATAAACAAGATTGACAGACCTTTAGCTAGATGGAGAAAAAAGATGCAAAAATCAGAGGCAAAAGAGAAGACATGACAATTGGTAATACAGAACTAATGAGGATCATAAGAAACTACGGTGAATAATTACACATCAAGCAATTAGATGACAGGAGAGCTGGAGACATTGCTAGAGATGTATAACCTACCAAGACTGAAATGATGTAGAAAATCTGAATAGACCAGTTAAATAATTTAAACAGTATTTCAAAGTTTGTTTCAAACAATATTACAAAGCAATAATAATCAAAACACTATACAACTGGCATAAAAACAGACACAAAGATCAAATGGAATAGAATTGAGAGCCCAAACATAAATGCATGCATATATGACAAAGGAACCATGAGTATACAACAGGGGAAGGACAAGTCTCTTCCATAAATGGTGTTGGGGAAACAGGATGTCCCCATGCAAAAGAATTAAACTAGATATCTATTTTTATACCATATACAGAAATCAACTTGATATGGATTAAAGGTTTGAGTGAAAAATTAAAAACTTTATTTGGATGTAAAGACTAAAACAGTAAGACTCCTAGATGAAAACTGGGGTAAGCTCCTTGACATTGGTCTCAATGATGATTTTTTAGATTTGATGCCAAAAGCAAAGGCAATAAAAACAAAAATAAGCAATTGGGAGTAAATCAAACTAAAAAGCTTCGGCACAGCAAAGGAAACCATCAATGAAATGGAAAGTTAACCTGTGGAATGGAAGAAAATATTTGCAAACCACACATCTGATGAGGGTCAATATTAAAAATATCAAGGAACTCATGCAACCCAATAGAAAAAAAACCTCCAAATAACCCAATTTAAAAATGGGCAAAAGATCTCAATAGACATTTTTCCAAAGAAAAAGGTCAATAGGTACATGGAAAGACACTTGCCATCAGTCATCATCAGGGAAATGCAAATCAAAACTACAATGAGGTATCACCTCACACCTGGTAGGTCAGTTTTCTGAAAGGACAAAAGAAATGCTGGCCAGGATGTGGAGAAAGAGAACCCTTGAGCACTGATGATGGCAATGTAAATTGGTGCAGTCACTATGGAAAACAGTATGGAGGGTACTCAGAAAAATTAAAAATAGAACTACCATATGATCCAGCAATCCCACTTGTGGCAATGTATCCAAGGGAAACGAAAATTATCTAGAAGAGAGATCTGCACTCCTTCTTCACTGTAGCATTATTTTCAATAGTACGGAAACAACCTAAGTGAACTGGCTTCTCCAGGAAAAGCTGCTGTACTTTGTCAGAGCAGAAAAGACACACCTGGACATGAGAGCTGAAGGAGGGCCCCACACCAAGGAGGGGAGCCAGCGAATAAGTGACCATCCCCTACTGATTTCCATAATAAAAGTACCATGGCTATCGCTTCACCCCTACCCCCCAAATCTCAGACCCACCTAAGACTGGTACCAACAGCCCAAGCAAATTGACACAAGCAGTGCCAAGATTTGATAAAGTGAGGCGGTAGGTACACAGGTGTTTTGTTGTCACCTATTGTCATCTTTATGTTTGAAATATTTTATCGCGTGGGTACCTGGGTGGCTCAGTTGGTTAAGCATGTGCCTTTGGCTCAGGTCATGATCTCAGGGTCTGGGAATCAAGTCCCACATTGGACTCACTGCTTGGCAGAGAGTCTGCTTCTCCCTCTACCCCTCCCCTCTGCTTGTCCATGTTCTCTTTCACACACTCCCTCAAATAATTAAATCATTTTAAAAAATGAAATATTTCATCACTTAAAAATAATTCAAGGAGGGGTGGCTGGGTAGCTCAGTTGGTTGGGTGTCTGCCTTCAGCTCAGGTCATGATACGGGGGTCCTGAGATCAAGCCCCACTTCAGGTTTCCTCCCCAAGTGGGGAGCTCGCTTCTCCCTCTCCCTCTGTCCCCTCCCCCCCCCCCCCCCCCCCCCCGTGTGCGCACTCTCTCTCTCTCTCTGAAATAAATAAGTAAAATCTTTTAAAAAGAGTAAAATTAAACTCCTCAGGTGATTCCAGCATGAATAAATAATAACAGTAATAATAGTTCAAGGATGTGAATCTATTTACTTTCATTGTAGAAAACACCTAGGAAGACAATGTCAAAATCTACTCCTTACCCGAAAAAGCTGACTTTTTGAAACCAGTTAAAACCAACCTCATGTAAATGAATAGTCTTTCCAGTGAATAAATTAACAGGCCAGGTGGAAACGAGCCTCCTGATTCCAATTTCATCTGTCGTCTTAAGTGTTTGCAAAGTAATACCATACCTTCACATTCGCAGGAGAGATATAAGATAGGTTTTTGCTTGAAATTAGATTCCCGAGTACTCATTAGACAAAATTAAACTGCATCGTCACACAGAATTAACTATGTGGTTTGTAAACCTGAACAGACGAGCACTTCACATCTTTGCTGTTTTTCTGTGCTTTCTTTTTGAGCTGGGAATATGGTGAAAACTATGTATTTAAAAATCAATGTAAATATTTCATAATGTGCAGATGCTGAAGCAAAATACCCAAAATGTTTGAACTATTTTAATAATTCTTATTATTAGCCTCAACAATTAGGCACATTCAGGTAACTGGCTTTCAAATCACATCCATTAAATTATAAACTACCAAACTGTCAGTCAAAACTACAATGAAGTAAAAGTAGTCCAGATTAAAGCCACAGTCACAGCCCTATCTTATAAGCAAGTAGGAAAAACAGACTTCTGTAATCTATCATATGCTCTAGGTCCTCATCTCAAAGTTAAAATATATCTCGCCGCTGCTGAGAACATTCTTTCTTGAGGTATGTTAGTGGTCATCTGCAAATTAGTTAAAAATCAAGAACACAAGCACAAAAGTTACCTTACATGCATGTCAATCCTTTTTCCAGATTGTTACAATTTCAGGATTTTTTCCAGTTTTGATTAGACTCTGGATATGTTATATTTAACATATTTAAATTTTTCCTCAGTATATAAAAATATAAATGAGTCCAAAGAAATCAGTAGAAATTTCAGGAACAGAATAGTATGTAGGGCTTTCATTCATTTGAGTGTGGGATACATCTTTGGCATGAAAGTTTTTTAAAATCAAAATTTGTTATTTGGCTTAGTGACAAAAATCGGGTAAATTCTACATCTGTTTTTCATTTCTCTAGTTACTATGCTCCATTTCTTTAAAGGCCTCAGTTTTACCACACTGCTCTGTAATACTTCCAGCTGGAGATAACCGATGTTGACATTTTATGTACCCTTTCTCTCTTTGGTGAAGTACATACTGAATAAGACTCATTTAAAAATGAATTACCCTGTACAAAGTTTGTATAATGACTAAACTCGGGTAATTTTTGAAAACGCTTTTTGTTTTCAAATTATACTTACCAAAGATTTGGAAATGCTAACGTCTTTGCAAAATTTAAACTTAGAAAAATAATCAGAAAAATAAAAAGCGCTAATTAACAAATGTATTCAAATGCCCAGAGTTGTTACTTGCATTCAGGGATGGAGTTATGTACCACCCCTCCTCCCTGCCAGCACACTTAAAAATCCAAATAATGTAATTTAAAATTGTTATGAGTAAAGATTGTTTCATGGAAGCATACCACCTGACATGTTTTGGATGCTAGGTACACAGAAATGGCTACTTATTTTGTTTTGATTGCTACTTATTTTCTATTGACAATGACTCTGAAATTAAGTTCCTAAAACTGGGTTGAAACAATGTAAAAGCAATATTCCTGACATGGGCAAATATAATTGGACTTGTCATTTTAAAACAGCAGAATGAATAAAATTCATGAATAACTGGCCATAATCCTATCTGTGGAAAATTTGTGGCAATGGATCCTTTTGTAGACGTCTTCTTTCAAATAGCTTCCTCAAGTCAGGACATCAGTATGACCCAATGACACAGGGTCCCCTGGGTGCTCCATCTAACCCCTCCAGTCATTATCCCTAGACAGATGCCCTCCTCAGTGACAGAAAATAAATGAGAAACTGATTATCTCACCTAGATGAGGGCGATGTTGCCTTTGCAGTGCCAGTGGGTGATGGATTGCTTAGAAGCTCATAACACGTATTTTTAAAACATCATCAACCACCTAGCTTCTCTGACGTGTATGGTGGCCTGAGCCCCCGCCCCGCGAAAGAACGGGGCAGGCTCACTTTGAGGTATTTAGAGCTGTAGCTGGGATAAAGAACCATTGGCTGGGAAAAGCTAACAGAGAGACATGAAATAACAGAAGGATCAGAGTATCCATGTGTGGTGTGAAGGCAAAGGCAACACATGGATTGTCTGAAGAATCAAGGCTCTAAAGTTGTCAGTATTGGTCAGAAAGACCCTCTTGCTGTCTTTAGTGTGAGCAAATCACAGATGCACATGGGGGATATTTGCACACACCAGGAGAAGCTGAGGCGGGGAAGACCTAGCCTGATTCCTGCCAAGAAGGCTTGGGCATGAGGAGGGAATGGTTGTGCCCTTTATGGGATTTGTCCCTCCAAATACCACATTGTATCTCGAATATCACTTGATACTGTTCTTCAAATCGATGTGCTTTGAAAAACCTGATATTCCCCTTAGTTTTGTTCTAACCTAGCGATATTGAAATCACATGTTTGTTCTAGTTGAATTTTTTAATGCATATTAAAATAAATACATAGTTTTTAAAATAAAAATGTGGGAACACTGGCCTCCTGGAGTAACCCAGAGGCCCCCTTGTAGCATACACCCTATGCTTTGAAAAGCTAACATGGCCCTCCAAAAAACAGGGGTTCGAAAGTCACTGAGCTACTTAAGTGTGAAGGAAGCAATCCAGGAGATCCCAGGGCCTTATGAGCCTCCATGTGGAGTGAAAGGTGTGAGCCTTACAGCAGGCTCCCAGGAAAACGGCTCAGTTCCTCCCTGGAGTCCTAACTTCCAGGGTCAGCCAGAGACCACAGTTTGCATCTGCCATCTTTGGAAATCAGCTCAGTGAGAATTTCCTTGCTTGAGATTGCCCCACCCTGATGAACACCATGTAACAGGACCCCAAGGCTCACCTCCAAAGTTAAGGCAATTCTCGGTGTAATTGGCTCAGGTGGTATCAAATAAGAGCCAGGAAAGTAATGATAGAAAGGGAGAGGTGGCAGGAGGTTGGGTCAGACAGGCAAGTCTCAGATAGCTTGTTTTTCTAAGAAAAGAAAAAAGAAAAAAAAAAGCAGCAAGCTTGAAAAATGGGTTTGTGCCCATTTGGCAGAGCAAGTCTCCTTAGCTTTGGGGCCACTGTAGCCTCACACTTTTTTCTGTCCTGTACTGTTGGCTTTTAAATCCCTCTTAGGCCATCTAACACATAAGCAAAGGTGATTTTAGGCTCTTTGTAAATTTCTTTGTATTACTTTCAGCCTCCAATAACTCCCTAAGAAAATCCTAGCCTGACAGTGCCATTTGTGTGTCACTTTTCTTCCCCCAACCTTTTCCTCTGTTGGTTGTACACTCCACTTAGTGCTTGATAAGACCAGAAATATTTCTAAAAGCCCTCGGCTCCCAAGTTGCTTTCATTCCTGTACCTTGCTGAAAAAAACAAAACAAAACAACAACACACCCACACATCAGCAGATGATGAGAAACGTATCTTTATTGGATGAATTTTAAAGGCATTGTCTGCCGAGGGCCTTACAGAGTCATCAGGGCATACTGACCATCGAAAATTCATGAATGACTGTCTTATTACCTCACTAAAACAGGAGTAAATTGCAGAAGCACTTGTGGGGGTGGGGGTGGGGGAGTGAATAAATAAATTAGGGAGAGGAAGTGGTGTTTCCCATTCCTGGGACTTTGGAGACCTTCTGGCTGATTGTCTCCACAGCCTGGGGCTTTTAAGAATGCACCATTTCCTGGAATTCTAAAACAGAAGAGGTGAGAAAACATCAGTGGAGATGGCTTGGTATTTTTCCAGACATGCTGTGGCCAGTGAGAGTTCTGAAGAGGAAGGGAAGCAGATTGTTCGGTGATGGGTTTGGCCCCCTCCACGGGCACAAAAGGAGGGGGAAAATGTGTCACTGACTACAGGTGCAGATGGTCTATAGTGTTGCATCTTCCTGCAAAGTCTAACAAACATCTTCAGCTTTGCAATAGAGCCCCTTGTATTCGAATTTGTGAGTCCAGCCATTTCCCTCTGACAACACATGGATTTGGTATAATAACTTATTGCAGTCTGGGATCACTCAATTCTCTGTCTGGCTATTTTAAGACAGATTGGGGGTTTCCTTCCTCTTTTTTGAATCTATGTTGTGCAGATGTAGGAAATAATTCATGGGGGCGGGGCCTGGAATTCCCTTTTGTCTGATGAACTCTAACCTTACCCCCAAGAGTTTATATTACTAAATGCTGGTGATGATGGTAGTGGTAAGAATGAGCAGATGTGACCAACTGAAATTGGAAAACTGGGGATTTGCTCTGTATTTATTGGTACACTTTGCCTATTTGGAATTTTTTGGTGGTTAGATTTAAGTAAATATATTTTCTCTTACCTAAACTATTTTTCTGAGTTATGTATAGAAGCTACATTAACTCCTGTGTAGTAAGTCATAGTGGTATAATTTTGGATAGGTTTTTAAAAGGAGGATCTAAATAGGAATTTTTAATCTCCAATGAGTACCACCTCAAAGACCATAAATTCTCCTGAGTTGGCATGCACAGTGTAGCTAAAAGGCATGTAAGTAGGGTGTCTGAGTGGCTCAGTTGGTTAAGCATCTGCCTTTGGCTCAGGTCATGATCTCAGGGCCCTGGGATAGAGCCCTGTGTTGGGCTTCCTGCTCAGCGGCAAGTCTGCTGCTCCCTCTCCCTTGTGATCTCTCTTTCAAATAAATAAAATTTTTAAAAAGATAAAAATAAAAAACATGTAAACAATATGACTGAACTGGATGAAAATAATCCTACAGCCGTGCTTCTATACTAAAATTTTAATATAGGGCTCTGCACACAAAAGTCTCTGTACATGATGTTTGATCTACTCTCCCATATTGTCCAGTCAGTGGGCTAATGTCCAATAAAATGTATTTGCTTAAACCTTGAAAGCTAAGAGGCTTTCCTATTCAAGTCAAGAGACATTTTGATACAAGACACACTTGAGAATGTCAATCCTTCCCTTAGGGGGGTTCAAATCTCAGTGGTAAAAATTCCTCACATAATTCTCATGATGCATTAGGGTGTCTTGCAAATATTAGCCAGACAATAGCTAGTCCCCTGTCAGGTGAAGGGTATTTCCTGGGTCACAGACAGTGATTCACAGGATCAGCTTTTATGGTACATCCCCAGACATCATGCTAGCCTCTACGTACATCATTTGTATCCTCGCATCAGGCCCATTTTACAAATGAGAAAGCTGAAGCTCAGCAAAGTTAAGAAAGGGGGATCTTCACTAACCATGTCTGCTTGATCTCATCGCCCAAGTCCCCCAGATTGCTTCCAGAGCTAAATTCGTTTGTGCTATGTGCATGTGTGAACATACCATCAGCTCCAATTTTCCCATCACCATCATTGTCTGCAGCTGCCATCAAAGACTTGGTTTCTGACTCTGTCAGCTCTCTAGCACCACTCTCGAACTTCTGGAGGAAAAACCTGCAGGACAATCAAAATTGGTGGAAATTTCCTGAAAAAATTACCCTTTTCTCTCCTGAAGCAAACCAACTGTTCCCGGCCATTGCAATATTCAGTCAAAGGCTTTCACAAGCCAAACTTGCCTTTCTTGTAGAAACTACTGGTGGGCATTTTGTTTTTAAAAGTGTTTTTTCAGAGGGGCACCTGGGGGCTCAGTTGGTGAATTGTCTGCCTTCAGGTCAGGTCATGATCCTGGGGTCCTGGGATTGAGTCCTGCATCAGGCTCCCAGCTCAGGGGGGAGTCTGCTTCTCCCTCTGACCCTCACCCCTGCTCTTGCTCTCTCTCTCAAAAAATAAATAAAAAGTAAATTTTAAAAGATTAAAATGCTTTTTCACAGTTTTGTTGATAAGTACATTTGCCAAAGAAAAAACCTACAATGAATGAATTTTTGTACCTACAGTCTTCAGCGCCCATGTCTAGTGCTTCACAAGGAAAGATGCATGGCCCAGTGACTCATGTTCTTCCCTTCCGTGGGGCTCTGCTGAACCAGTGTCAATGCTGGCCATTGAAGAAATACTACCAAACTGGCCTCCACTGCTCCCAACCCACCTAGCAATGTCAGGGGTGCCACGCAAGCTCAGGACAAAACTCACTTAAGCTCTTCTTCATCCAGATATCCACTCTGGTCATTGTCTATGAACCGAAAAACATCCTTCACCTGACTGGCCGACATCTTGGAGAGGCCCGATGTCTGGAAGAATTTTTGGGGTTCGAAAGTATCTGGGTCTGAAGGACAGAGAGAGGGTTATTCTGAGGCTCCTCGGGTCACATTCTCTATTTGGACCAAGGTGCTGGAAACATAAAGTTATTAAAACCCTCTTCATGATATCATCAAGCTACAGGGAGGCTCTGTTTTCAAATTTTAAAGAAGATAGGGTGCTCGGTGGTTTCATCCGTTAAGCGTCTGACTCTTGATTTTTAGCTCAAGTCGTGATCTCATGGTCATAAGATCGAGCCCCATGTCGAGCCTGGTTAGGATTCTTTCTCTCCCTCTCCAGCTCTGTCCTCCCACTCTAAAAAGGAGAAGGAGAAGAAAAAGAAAGAGAAGAGAAAAAAAAGGAAAGGAAATGGAATGGAAAGGAAAAAGAAAAGAAAACATAAATGAAAAGAAAAGAAAAAGAAAAAAAAGACAGGGCTGTGACTAGTGCAAGATTTTGAGGCAACCAAGACCAGGTGACTTTGTGACAGCATCTCCTATGGCCCTCCCCACTTCCCTGCCCACTTGCTCTTGCTGCCCCCTTCCTTCCTACCCGCCCTCCCATCCCATGCCTCCCCCTTCCCTTTTAATAGGCTGAGTGTCCAAGACTCAAGCAGCACTGGTCTAATGGGGGCGGGGGAGAATGTGAAATGCAGTCATTGGATTCAAACAGTCTATATCATATCCTCACGTTTTTTCACTTTTAGTAAGTTTCTTCCACCTGACAGCAAAGGAATCCTATGCTCTCTCATTGTAGTTATTTCACTGGTAACAGTTTTCTTCTCTGATCCCATGAATGTTCAGCAAAGTCCACATTTTAATTTTCTTGGCTTTGCTGGAGGTGTGACCAGGTGGGAAATACCCCACCCCCCACCCCAGCCCCGCCTCACTGCCCTTTACCTTGGCACTCCTGCAGGGCTGCTGCGATGTCATCAGCGCTAAGGACATCTGTGATGCTCATTTTTCACCTGTGCACACAATAAATGAGCTGTGGTCAACGGCAAGCAGTGACATGCATATCTATGGGGACTATACCCTCCTTGGCCCACTGAAACTGTATGCTGGTAGGGAAATTTTAAACATGAGATCGAGGTATATCCTATTAAGTGATGAGACAAAATAGCCACATGCAAACCATCGATTGAAATGATTCCAGCCCCCGTTGTCTCAGTGCCTTCTCCTGAATATTTTCCTAAGGCAGAATTAAGAAATACAACTTAAAGAATTATTTGATCCCATTTTCTTATGAAAATGACATTTGCACAACCAATCACTTTCATAGGCATCTACAAAACATCCAAAAGTAAACCATGTTACAAATGCAATGGTATTTTCATGCACTGAAAATGCAATGTTGCCAATGTCACATGGGAAAGGATACAACTTGGGCTACTCAAAGCCCTTCTGTGGAAAAGATGCTATCTATCCCGAAGGCTGGGAATCAAAGACATGAAAAGCCCATCCATCAGAGATTAAAATCTTTCCTGGTGTCAAGTCCATGGGGAAAGAAATCTGAGCACAGCACATACCAGCGTAATATGAACGCAGGTAGGAAAGAAGAATCTGGGGTCTTGTAGGTCCACCAGCTACTCACCGTTTTAGATTTTTCCCCAAGAAGAATCAGGAAAAAGAATTGAAGGAGCAGAAAAACAGATGTGCTTTTGCTACCTTACTGACCTACCTTATATAGGGTTGAAAAAGTGATAGTAAGAACCTCTTAGATTTCCTTTTCAAGGATCAAGTAGACATAGCTCAAATGTCTTGCCTTACTAATTAAACCTCTTTTTTTTCTATTTATAGCACAAGGGAATGTGGGTGGGAACAGCCAATTTTTAAAAACAAACCTCAACAAACCTTAACTAAGGTTTCAGTTCTGCAAATGAACCCCGCTGGCAGTGTGGGGGAGACCAGAAACCTGGTAAAGAGGAGACAGTGGCCCAAATGAGATGACACAAATGGGGTGCTCTGTAAACTGGAAAGGGGCCCCCAGGTGTTAGTGACTGCTGTTTTTTTTTTTTTTTAAGATTTTCTTTATTTATTCATTAGACAGAGAGAGAAAGGCAGAGACACAGGCAGAGGGAGAAGCAGGCTCCATGCAGGGAGCCCGATGCAGGACTCGATCCTGGGTCTACAGGAGCATGTGCTAGGCTGAAGGCAGTGCTAAACCACTGAGCTACCCAGGCTGCCCAGTGGCTGCTGTTTGAAGCAGGTCTGCTGTTGACCTCTGAGGCTGTGGATGTGTGAGGCTGACCTTGGTCTGTCGTTGACAGACCCAAAGTCAGTGTCAGATGGACACATAAACTCGTCCATCAAAGGGGTGGCACCGCTTGGATGACTTTCCAAAAAAGTCTTGATTTTGATTTTCCCAGCAATATCTTAAATTGCACACACTAAAAAAGCAAAAAGGAGGCAAGCAACCAACCATATCCCATATGTAAAATTTACAGGAAAAACACGAGGCCAGAATTTGAGACCTCAGGTTTTTTGCTTTTCGTTTGTTTGCTTTTGGCTTTCAGCATGTATTTGTTGAGTCCCTAGGTAGCCAGTGCTGTGCTAAACTTTTTTTTTTTAATTATGGCTTAAAAAAAGCACGTAACATAAACCTTATCATTTTAACCCTTTTAAAATATACATACAGTGTAGTAATGTTAACAATATGCACATGGTTGTATAAGAGATCTCCAGAGCTTTTTCATCTTGCAAAACTGACCCCTATGCCCATTGAATAAGGATGCCCTCTCCTACTTCCCAATCTGGCAACCACCATTCTACTTTCTCTGGGAGTTAGATTACTTTAGATATCTCTTATAGGGCACCTGGGTGGTTGAGCGTCTGTCTTTGACTCAGGTTGGGATCCTGGGGTCCTGGGATCGAGTCCTACATTGGACTCCCCGCAGGAAGCCTGCTTCTCCTTGCCTGTGCCTGTGCCTCTCTCTCTCTCTGTGTCTCTCATGAATAAATAAATAAAATCTTAAAAAAAAAAAAAAAAAGAATGTAGATTTGCTAACATTAAGTTGCCATAGAAACTCAGGAAGTTCTTTCTTTCCATTAGTGTTCAATGGGGGGACAGAGGTACAGTTTGAGAAGGTGAAAAGTGTTCTGGGCGGTCGTGATGGTTGCATAACGGGAATGTGCTTAGAGCCACAGAGCTATACAGTTAAAGTGGTTAAAACAGTAAGTTCTATGTTGTATGTGTTTTACCACAATTAAAAAAAAAAAAAAAAGATGTTGATTTAGCGGTCTACATTATTTGGGCCCCCAAACTCACAAGTGCTCCCAGGAAAGAGTAGAAAGAAGATTTAGAAGTAGAAAACCTTAACTGGACCCTCACGAGGTCCTTCACTAGCCTCAAGACTCTGAGTCTCAGTTTCCTCTGGCAGCGAATAGGAGGGATGCAAGCAGGTGCTCTGTCAACCTTCTGGGCTTCTTTTGAGGATCAGGGGACCAAATCCAGATCTGCAGACCTCCAGAAGAGTCTCTGAGTTCCCTGTTGAATCCCACCCCTGTCCTGGGATCACAAGACGACGTGTTGTGTATCCATTCCACTTGATTGGTAGGGACTTCCCGGAGTGGAAGGAGAGGATGCTGGGACCAGCTAGCAATGTCTGAGGGGAGGAAGGCTGGCAGGTGGGGAAATAAAGAACTTGGCGACCCTGGCTGGGCTGTGTATTTAGACATTACTACTGCTGATGGCCCTGGACTCTCAGATGACACTTCTGTTTCAGATATCTTATGCTGTCTCCAATAATCACCTGTTTCTATCCAAATCCCCAGTGTGCCTCTTAATCCTACAGATTCCCTCTACCCTGAGCCCCCAAACTGATCACTTGCTGTGTAACCCTGGGATGTCTCTCTAGCCATGCTGCCCTGGCCCATCTCCTGACCCACTGGCCTGTCCTAGATGTCATAACTGCCTGTGCTCAATCCCAGCTGCCTTGTTGATGACAAGTTTCTTGAAAATGTTTGGGGCTCTCTTTTTAACATGTATCACACAGTAGACAAGAGCACAGTTGACCCACTTCCATACTCTCTCCGTAGATGTCACTTCCCAAACATTCCTCAGATCTGTCTTCTACTCATGCCCCACTTGTCACCACCCTAGCCCAAACCACCATCTTGTCTTTGGGGAGGAATGCAGCAGACCCTACATGGCCAACCCTTGTCCACTTAGGCTCCCCTTCAACCTAGCCAGATAGATCTTTTTTATTTTATTTATTTTTATTTTTTTTAGATTTTATTTCTTTATTTGAGAGAGAGAGATCACAAGCGGGGGTTGGAGTGGGATAGGAGGAGAGAGAGAAGCAGGCTTCCCACTTAGCAGGGAGCCCAGTGCGGGACTTGATACCAGGACCTTGAGATCATGACTTGAGCAGAGTGGCAGACGCTTGACTGACTGAGCCACCCAGGCACCCAGATGGATCTTTTAAAAACTCAAGTGTGTTCTTTTCCTAGAGCGACTATAACAGAGGTCCACAGACTGAGCAGCTCAAAACAACAGAAATATATTGTTTCAAGTTTTGCAGGCCAGCGGCTGAAATCAAAGTGACTACAGAGCCACACTTCCTCAAAGGTGCCAGGGGAGGATCCTTCCTTGCCTCTTTCAGTTTCTGGTGTTTGCTGTCAATCTTCAGCATTCCTTGGCTCATAGCGTCATCCTTCCAATCTCTGTCTTTGTCATCACATGGCCATCTTCTCTGTGTGTCTTCTTCTTGTAAGGACACTAGTCATATTGGATTAAGTGTCCACCCTATTCCAGGATGACCTCACCTTGACTAATTACATATGCAATAACCCTATTTCCAAGTAAGGTCACAATCCTTAGATAATAGGGGTTAGGACTTGAGTGGATCTTGTTTGGGACATGATTCAACCCATAACACCAAGCATATGGCTCCTCTCTCCTCCTACTGTCTGTCACTGGCTTCCACTTGTTCTCACAATAGAGACAAAAGTCCTTCCCGTGGTCTTGAAGGCCCTGTATGATCCGTCCCCTGTGGACTCCTCCAGCATCATCTCACATCATCTTCCCACCTGGAAGCCCTTCCAGTCCCTTGGTTACCCACCCTCCCTCCATCCATGTCTCCCTGTACTGTTTCCTTTGTCTGGAATATCCTCCTTCCTCTTGCCTTCAGTGTCTCATATGTAGGTTTTGCATCTCTGGTCAGGCATCACTTTTTCCAGGAAGACTTCCCTGACTCTCAGACTAGGTCAGACCCCCACTTCACTGGATGAACAATGGTGGTTGAACCCCTGTGCTTCTCTCTTACAGCAAAATCACAGCTGCATGGTCCCATTTACTGTGATTGCTTGACTAGTGTATCCTCTCTGCTTACTGGACAGTGAGAACTATGAGGACAGGTTGAGGGTCTGTGTTTGCTCAACTCTGTACCCTCAGTGGGAACATAAATGAAGACCAACCAAATGAGAACAGGCAAAGACTATTAACTCAGAGCCTCCTATGGCAAGGGGGTGAACCACCATCACTCATATTTGGCAGAGACTCAAAGGCAAGCAGAGGAGTAGGAAAGCTTTATAGAGAAAAAAAAAAAGGTCTTGATAGGAGGCTGTCCACCTGGGAAAGCTGGAGGCAAGCTAATAGAAGCCGAACATCCTCCATGATTGAGCAAAGGGGTGTAGTTGGCTTCCTCTGTTTGGCCCTATGTTGGAAGCAAGAATAAAAATGAAGGAAGCTGTGAATTATGCTTTAAGTTCCTGCTGTTTTTGGCCAGTCATTACAGGGGTTATTGTTTGGCTTCCTGGATTGCTTGCTAGGGACAGCGATCTGATTCCTTACAAGCCTGACTTGTGTTCAGTAGTCTGTCTTATGGGGCTGGTTGCTGCAGGTAGTGGGTCAGAGCTCTGTTTTTACTTATGGTCGGACCATTGTCCATTTATTTGTTTGTTTTAAGATTTATTTATTTTTGAGAGAGAGAATGCATGTGCAAGAGTATAAATGGGAGGGACAGAGGCAGAGGGAGAGAGAATCTCCAGCAGACTCCACGCTGAGCAGGAAGCCCAACACGGGGCTGGATCCCACAACCCTGAGATCACAACCTGGGCCGAGACCAAGAGTTGGACACTTAACTGCGCCACCCAGGTGCCCCTGACCATTGCTGATTTTTATATTCAACCTCTCACTACCATTTTCCTTGTCACACTGTAAATTCGGTAGCTGCATTTGTGGAACTGGTGAACTTAAACAGGTCTCTTACCCTGAACCTCACCTCTCTCCTTTCAAACTGGAGATAATAATACAATAATACAATCTGCTCCATAGGATTGTTGACAGCTAACCCAGGTGAAACACCTGGCTTTGGGCCAGATACACAGTGAGTGAGCAATAAACAGTGGCCATGTTGTTACTGTTGTTGACTGTACAGCCTTTTAAAAACAAAGATGATCCAGGTAAAGCTCATCTAAGGCACTAGAAGGCGATAGTGATGACCGTTGAGGGGTGGGCAGCAGCTGAGGGTGAGGAGGTCCTGCTGTATTGGTAATGTTTTATTGCTTGATCTGGGTGCTGCTTAAATTTTTATAAAGCTCTAGTGGGCACTTTTCTGGGTGGAAGTTTTATTTCTGTAGAGAGCTGACTTTTATTTTATTTAAAGATTTTATTTAAAAAAAATAAAGATTTTATTTATTTTTCATGAGAGTCATAGGCAGAGGGAGAAGCAGGCTCCCTGTGGGGAACCCAATGCAGTACTCAATCCCAGGACCCTGGGATCATGGCCTGAGCCAAAGACAGATGCTCAACTGCTGAGCCACCCAGGCATCCAGAAAGCTGACTTTTAAAGCATGGGTGAGAATGGAAAGATGGAAGGTCCTGCTCTGTGATGTGGGGGGTGAAGCTGTGGGACCAGACACTAGCTGACTAGTCTCTATCCTCTGGGCTGAATTATCACAGGGTTTTAGAACTTCTATCAGGTGAGACCCAGACACGCATCTTTGGTGCCTCCTGCATTCACTACAGGGCCAAGAAAGAGATGCTTAACAGGAGCCATTAGGTGACTGTGCCCTGTACCTGAGCGAAATGACCTTGCAGCTCAGAAAGAGAAGCCACTCTGGCCCCCAAGGGGATCAGACTCTGCTACCCCAAAATTTGCCACTTGGATTATTTTGAGCCAAAGGCAATTGAGAAACAAACAAACAAACCAAAAAAAAATGCAAGAAGACAGGCGCATGGGTGGCTCAGTCAGTTGGGCATCTGCCTTTGGCTCAGGTCATGATCCTGGAGTTCCAGGATTGAACCCTATGTCAGGCTCCCTGTTCTTCAGGAAGTCTGCTTCTCCCTCCCTCTCTGAACCTTCCCCTGCTTATGATCTCTCTCTCTCTCTCTCTCTCTCTCTCCCTCAAATAAATACATTTTAAAGATCTTTTTAAAAATACAAGAAGAGTTCTCTGCTCTCTGCTTATCTGCCTAAAAGTAGGGCATAAATTTCTCAAGAGGAAAATGCCTTTCATTCCTGTACTGGGAAGGGAGAGAAACCCATTGCTGGGGATGGAGAGTTGATGCTGGGAGGAGTCTGCATAGACAGACCTTTCTAAAATACCCCTTATCTTCCATTAGTCCCTCATATATTTCCTAGTCACTTCCCCATGGTTTATCACCCCTAGGAATCCAAATCCCCTTTCCTTGGTCTAGCCACTTTCCCACAATGTATTGCTCTTTGTTAAAATGGTATATAAGCTCCTAAGTCTAGTTACTCTTTTGAGTTTTGCTTCTTTGCTGTGAACTTCATGCAAGTAAAATAAAATTGTGCCTTTTCTCCTGTTATTCTACATTTTTTGTTGGTTTAATTAGCAGGTCCCAGGAGCAGAATCTAAGAGATTAGAGGAAAAGTTTCTTCTTCCCCTACAGCCCCATCACAGAGAGACCTCCCTGTCTGCCCCATCAGTCTCATCACTCTATTTTTTTTTCTCCAGAGCACTTACCATGATGTGGAATGATCTGGGATTTTTTTGCTTGCTTGCTTATTGTCTATCTCCTCCCCACCCCCAGATGGAAGCTCCTGGAAAGTAGGGACAGTGTGTGTCATGTACACCCTCAATCCCCAGGGCTTATCTTTTGCTAGCACCAAAGGCTCCAGCAGTGGAGATGAGAGGGCCTGGCATCACCTGAGAGACAATGACTGGTCATAAGGTGGACCTAGTGGGAGTCTGAAATCTTACCTAAATAATGGCCAGTATGGTTAAAATAATCTCTCATGCTTTGTTGTTCTCTATCTATTCCAAAAGAGTCTCAGGGGCCCCTGGTTGTTGAAAGAGAGTGCAACTCTTATCTTGGGGTTGTGAGTTCAAGCCTCACATTGGGTGGAGAGATTACTTAAAAATAAAAATTTTTTAAAAAAGATTTTATTTATTCCTGAGAGACAGAGAGAGAGAGAGAGAGAGGCAGAGACACAGGCAGAGGGAGAAGCAGGCTCCATGCAGGGAGCCCAATGTGGGACTCGATCCCAGGTCTCCAGGATCATGCCCTGGGCTGAAGGCAGCACTAAACTGCTGGGCCACCAGGGTTGCCCTAAAAATAAAATTTACAAAAATTTTTAAAGTTGCAAAAGAGTCTCGAATGTCTTATGGGACTACAGCAAATTATTTGAGAACCTTAAATGTCAGTGATGAAAAAGCAAGGAGCAGGGGAAAGTAACTCTTGACTGACAAGGTAGGAAACACCAAAAATCTGAATTTTAACATCTAGCTGATGCATCTGTACAATGATGTGGGGAGATATCTAGAGTTACTGGAGTATGTTTATTTATAAAGGAGATGTTTCTCTAGTGAGGAATTTCTTTTCCCACTCAAAGAGACTTGGCAAAAATTTGTTAAATAAGTTTTCATGTGGAAGCTTAGAACAAGCTCCTTAGTAAGAAGATACTGCCATTTGCTCACCAAAAACTGTACAATATCTTAGGGATGAATGAAAAGGACAGCTTGCAGGTTTCAAAACAAATGAGTAATAAAGGTATGGTAGGACACAATCTGTGTCTGTAAGGATTGATCTCCACTGGATTTAGAGTTTTTATGAAACCTTGTGTAGAATACATCCCTTGTGACCTGCTATGGGGTATGGCCATGAAATATAGTTCATAACCAGCATCAGCTACATAATCTGTGGGACCCAGTGAAAAATTAAAATGCAAGTTCCCTTGTTCACAAATTAAGAATTGTAATATGGTGACAAAAGAGCATTAAATCAAGCATGTGGCCCTTCCTTTTTTTTTTTTTTGCATGTGGCCCTTCCAAGCACAGGTCGTACCCACAAAGCCAGCCCTGCTCATGACTTAGGTTTGTTCAACTTTGCCTGGTTCACCGACATTATGTCATGACATTGTCATTGCAACAATTCTGTGAAATATTATTATCCCTATGAGGAAGAGAGAGGTTAAGAGAAACCCCTGGTCAATTAGCTGCTTAAGTGGCAGGGCCTGGACTCACCCCTGGTGTCAACTGAAAAAATCCCAAGACAGCCAGGCTTCTGGATTTCCACAACCCCTTCTTCCCCTCAGAAAGAAAAAGTTTCAAGTTTGCTTTCAAGCAACTAGACAAAGCACAATGCACTCTGGCATAGGTGAATCATCATCCCAATCCACCCCCTTAATTCCTGCTGCCCTGGGAGAAGTTCATGGTATGTGGTCCTAAAGCATCATTTCAAGCTAGGGAGCCGGTGGTTGTTTGGGAAGTTGGGCATATAGCTACCTGTTCCCCTGATAATTCACTTCAGATCCAGGGTCATGTATGTGCTAGACCTATTTCCTCAGGGGGAATGTCTAAGTCAAGCAAGACGGTACTGCATGTTAACAATAAGATAGCTTGACTTAAGCATAACATGTATCTAGACTACCACATACACTTAGGATTGCAAGTGCTAACATGGTACCTGGTGAGGCTGAGACATGTTCAACAAATGAGTGAACAAGCCTCTAGCCTGGTTTATATGCAGTATTTCTCTCCTGCCCCTGCCTGTGTGTGTGTGTGTGTGTGTGTGTGTGTGTGAAGGTTAAGTAATTTTATTTATTTTTTGGGGGGGGGAGGTAATTTTTTTTAATAAATTAATTTTTATTGGTGTTCAATTTACCAACATACAGAAAAACACCCAGTGCTCCTCCCGTCAAGTGTCCCCCTCAGTGCCCGTCACCCATTCCCCCCACCCCCCGCCCTCCTCCCCTTCCACCACCCCTAGTTCGTTTCCCAGAGTTAGGAGTCTTTATGTTCTGTCTCCCTTCCTGATATTTCCCACACATTTCTTCTCAGGTTAAGTAATTTTAAAGGTATTATTAAAAACATAATGCCTTCTTTTTGTAGAAAATGCAGAGAAAAAAGAAAGAGGAGAAAGAATGAATCTAACTCATTACTAGAGACAGCAATGCTAATATTTCAGTGGTCCTTTAAGATATATTGATTTTTAAAAATATTTTAAACATTGAAATGGGTCCATGACCTCAGTAACCTGCTTTTTCACTTAACCATTTGTGAACACTTTCCCTGTCAGTAAGTATAAATCTATATACCATGACTTTTTTTTTTTTTATACCATGACTTTTAACAGTTATGTATAGTTCTCCTGTATGGAGGAGGGGAGGCTCTAATGTCATCAATTCCCAATTACTGGACCTCTAGGTTTTTTCACATCTTTACCACTATTTTTTTTACCACTATTTTTAAAAAATATTTTATTTATTTATTCATTAGAGAGACACAGAGAGAGAGGCAAAGACATAGGCAGGGTCCCCCATGGGGAGCCTGATTCAGGACTCGATCCCAGGACCCCGAGATCATGACCTGAGCCAAAGGCAGACACTCAACTACTGAGCCACCGAGGTGCCCCACATCTTTACTGTTATAAGAAATGAACATCCCGGTAGCAAAATCTGTGAGTTCATCCTTAGTTATTTTTTCTTTAGGGTACATTCCCAGAAATGTCTTGTAATACTCATTTGTTCAGCCAGTATTTGGTGAGTGCCTTCTACAGGCCAGGCATTGTGCTAGATGCTGGGTTTTGAACAATGAACAATTGAGCAATTGCCCAGTCAGTTTCATCTGACATTACATTCAGGGGTTGGTGTGGTTGGCAGAATTTCTAGGGATGTCCCTCAAGAGCCCATACCCTAATGCCCAGACATGTGACATTTTTTGGCTCATGCTTAAGAAAAACAAGAGCAAAAATGTAATCCCACTGATCACTAATGAACGCATACTTATAAAACGAGGGAGGATTTGTAAAACCTTGTTGGCCATGTTCAGGACTTGGCATTCAGAGCCAAAGGGATCCATTGAAAGATTCCAAGGAGGGAGTGGCTGAATTAGAGTTGTATGTACTTTTAAAAAATTGTTTATTTTAGAGAGAGAATGCTGAAGAGGAGTAGGTGGATTTGAGAGGAATTGGGAGGGCAAGTGGACTGAATTTGGTCATGGCTCTGGGAGGGGAGGGGTAGCAATGTTAAGGATGGCTCTAGGAGGGCTGGCATTGCCCCTGCGGAAGGGGGGCGCAGCTTGGTCTGTGAGGGTTTGGCCAGGTTGAAGGGAACCATCCACATGGATGTATGCATCTGAAGCTCAGAGGAGAGGTGTAGGCAGGCATGCACATTTTTGAATCATTCTTGAAGAGCTGACAATTGAAGCTTTGGGTTTGGCTCAACCTGCCTGGGATTGAGGTATAGGAAGTAGGGATGATGGCTCTGGTCTGAATCTTGAGGACATCTTGGAAGAGGATGGTGAATCTGAACAAAAGGCAAAGAGGAGTGCCAGAGAGAGAAAGAAAGGTAGGAGAGGGCTGCACTGAAGAAACCAGGTGTTACGGGCCAGACAAGCCCCACCCCCAATTCATGGGTTGAAACTCTAACCCCCAGAACCTCAGAATGTGTATTTGGAGATAGAGCCTTTTTTAAATCCTTTCTTAAAGATTTAATTTATTTATTCATGGGAGACAGAGAGAGAGAGAGAGAGAGAGAGGCAGAGACATAGGCAGAGGGAGAAGCAGGCTCCCTGAGGGGAGCCCAATGTGGGACTCGATCCCAGGACCCCAGGATCACACCCTGAACCAAAGGCAGACCCTCCATCACTGAGCCACCCAGGTGTCCCTGGACATGGGGCCTTTAAGGAGGTAATTAACTTAAAATGAAGCCATTAGGATGGGCCCTAATCCAATCTGACTGGTGTCCTTACTATAAGAG
Organism: Vulpes lagopus; assembly: GCF_018345385.1. Classification (NCBI taxonomy): domain Eukaryota; kingdom Metazoa; phylum Chordata; class Mammalia; order Carnivora; family Canidae; genus Vulpes; species Vulpes lagopus. Next base: position 99,401,223 of record NC_054826.1, on the reverse strand, counting down.
GAGATTGTAATATTCAAAGGGACACCAGGAGGGATCCCTCGGTGGCGCAGTGGTTTAGTGCCTGCCTTTGGCCCAGGGCGCAATCCTGGAGACCCGGGATCAGGTCCCACGTCGGGCTCCCAGTGCGTGGAGCCTGCTTCTCCCTCTGCCTTTGTCTCTGCCTCTCTCTCTCTCTCTCTCTCTCTCTCTCTCTGTGACTATCATAAATAAATAAAAATAAATAAAAATAAAAAGAACAAAGGGACACTAGGAATGTGTGTGCGCAGAAGGAAGACCATCCCAGGACACAGGGAGAAGGTGGCCATCTGCAAGCCATGGAGAGAGGCCTCAGGGGCAAGCAGCCCTGCTGACCCCTTTACCTTGGACTTCAGCCTCCAGACCATGAGAGAAGGAATGTCCATTGTTCAAGCCACCCAGGGTGTGGCGTTTTGTGATTATACCCTGAACAGACTGACACCCAGGGAGCCGTGTGCCCTCCAGGCAGGTGGGGTGAACCCTGCTGGAGCCCCTGACACCACAGGTGCACACATATCACAAGCATACACTGACATGTAGTGAAGGACATGTGGGCCCTCCTGTCACTTGAGATCCAGGGCAACCCGTGAGCAAGCATCTGCTGACATGGCTAACACCGCTCAGGCTCTGGGGAAATCCTTCTTGACATCTCTTGCTCTATGTCCTCAGAACGAAAGAGGACAGACAGTGTGTAATGATGTGTAAGTTGTGCCCTTCTGACCTCAGACACCAACAGAGAAGTAGGAGAAGATTTGAGTGACGGGAACTTTAAGAGCAGGAGAAAAAGATAACTAAGTCATCACGTCCTTTCTCTCAGACACATTGAGTAGGACAGATTCTCATAACAAAATATTGTTTCCTTATTGTGCTGAATGTCTGTTTTTTTCCCTTCTCTTGGTGCCTACATGTGTGGTTCTGGAGGTATTCACAAATTAGCTTATTACTTGTTTTTAAAGATTTTGTGTATTTATTTGAGAGAGAGGGAGAGACAGATAACAAGCAGAGGGAAAGGGTAGAGGGAGAAGCAGACCCCCCTCGCTGAGCAGGGAGCCTCATGTGGGGCTTGATCCCAGGACCCTCAGATCATGACCTGAGCCGAAGGCAAATGCTTAACCGACAGAGCCACCCAGGTGCCCACAAATTAGCTCGTTATTTATTTAGTTTGTTATTATTAGCAACTGCGAGTGTGGCTCAGGAAAATCTCCAAGATCAAACAACTTATATTATTCTGAATTTGTTTACAGATAGGCATGTACATATACGTAACGTGGGAGAAGCACTATCAGTTTTTTACATTGGCAACTAGTTGAACATTGAATATTAGGGCTGTGAATCATTTTAGTTTTAGAAAAATATAATTAAATTTAATAAAATTCTGGGCAGCCCTGATGGCTCAGTGATTTGGTGTCGCCTTCAGCCTGGGGTATGATCCTGGAGACCCTGGATCGAGTCCCACATTGGGCTCCCTGCATGGAGCCTCCTTCTCCCTCTGTGTCTCTGCCTCTCTCTCTGTGTGTGTGTCTCTCATGAATAAATAAATAATTCTTAAAAAAATAAATTTAATAAAATTCCATAGATGTTTTAAAGCATTAAGCATTTTAGTTTCATTTAAATAATTTCTATCAGGGACGTCTGGGTGGCTCAGTGGTTGAGCGTCTGCCTTCGGCCCAGGGTGTGATCCTGGAGTCCCAGGATCAAGTCCTGCATCAGGCTCCTTGAGCCTGCTTCTCCCTCTGCCTATGTCCCTGCCTCTCTGTCTCTCATGAATAAATAAATAAAATCTTTTAAAAATAAACAAATAAATAATTTCGATCAAAAATTTTGGTGTTCCCTAAGCATAATTTATGTTTTACCTTCTAATTTTGGTAGCCGATTTAGAATGTTTAGAAGAAAAACAATCGGGGCAGCCCGGGTGGCTCAGCGGTTTAGTGCAGCCTTCAGCCCGGGGTGTGATCCTGAAGACCCAGGATCAAGTCCCACATTGGGCTCCCTGCATGGAGCCTGCTCCTCTCTCTGCCTGTGTCTCTGCCTCTCTCTCTGTGTGTGTCTCTCATGAATAAATAAATAAAATCTTTTTAAAAAATACAAATAAAAATACCCATCAGAATCACTTTAAAAAAATAGAAGAAAAACAATCTTGTGAAAGCAAAGGATAATTTGGGTTTTTTTTTTAAAACTTTTTACCTTTAATACACATTTTTGATGAAAATATATTCAAATGTCATATACTTTGAATACAACTCTATCCTCTTTTTTAGTCTTTGAGATCATTAATGATAGTAGAACATTAATTAGGGCATGATTTTATTATATTACATAAATTTGTTTTTACTAAAATTAAGAGAAGAAAAATTGTATGGATTTGACATATACCAATTTGTAGATCATATCTGTCTTTGTTTTATTACTCATTCAAATGTTGCTGACCCAGCAACACAACACCAGACATGTAAACTAATAAAGGTTAGTCATCTTTGATATTCTGACTATTTCACTCATGCAGAAAAGCTGGCCAGGGGTGCCTAACTGACTCAGTGAGTTAACCATCCCTCTCTTGATTTTGGCTCAGGTCATGATCTCAGGGTCCTGAGATCGAGCCCAGCCTCAGGCTCTACACTGGGCATGGAGCCTGCTTAAGATTCTCTCTCTCCTTCTCAAGGTCAAGAGAGTTAAAAAGCTTAAAGAAGACATTTCACAGGGGGTACACATATCTGTATATAGAGTTCGAAATTTGAGCAATCCAGCCAAGAAGTTCAAGATTGAGGCCAATGCTAGGCACCTGTAACTGACAGGGGTGGTGGTACTGCACGAGGATGTCAACGCGGTGGTAGTGGTAGGGGGCCCCAAGGTCCAGAAGAAATTTAAGTGTCTTATGCTGCATTGGATAAAGTGGGATGAACAGACATCTAACACAAAGGGAGATGATGAGGAGGAATCTGATGAGGAAGCTGTGAAGAAAACCAACAAATGTGTACTAGTCTGGGAGGGTACAACCGAAGACCAGAGCTTTGGGGAAATGAAGTTCAAACAATGCCCTACAGAGAACATGGCTCGGGAGCACTTCAAAAAGCATGGGGCTGAACACTCCTGGGACCTTGCGCTGAGTGAATCTGTGTTGGAGTCCACCACTAAGACTACTGTGAGCCCTTGCCTCTCCCCTCCTGCCTTTGTCTCTTCAGTCCTCTTATTCAGTCCTCTTATTTCCCAGCCCGGTCCCACTTGTGTCTGTGATGACAGAACTGTGCCAAGCTGACATTGGGACAAAGGAAAAACACCTTAGTTCCTTCCCCAGTCAGCCTGGTGCTGCCCTTTATTCCCCTTATGTGCATATGATTAAAGAGCTATTTTAAAAAACAAAACAAAACAAAAAGATTCTCTCCTCGATAATAGGGGAGGAGAGGAAAAAAATAAAACAAGACAAAATCTGAGAGGGAGATAAACCATAAGAGACTCTTAATCATAGGAAACAAATGGAAGGTCATTAAAGAGGTGATGGACATTAAAGGGGACACATGATGTCATGAGCACGGGGTGTTATATGCACTGATGAATCACTGAACTCTACCTCTGAAACTATTAATACATTACATGTTAATTAATTGATTTTAAATAAAAAAAAAAAGATTCTCTTTCCCTCTTTCTCTCTGCCCCCAGCCTTCCCCTCATGCATGCTCTCTCTCTCAAAAAAAAAAAAAAAAAAAAAGCCACACTATAGCCTATACTCTTACAAACAAGTGTTAAGTATTACCAGCTAAGCATTAGGACTCATCCTGGTCTCTGCCAGATGGAGAGGCTGCCAAAAGAGTAAAGAGGCAGCTGCTCTTTTTGCCCATGGGTCCTGTCCCTGTGCTTTAATAAAACCACCATTTTGCACCCCCCCCCAAAAAAAGAGAAAAAAAAGTTTGTAAGGAATTCTGTGAACATCAGCCTGCCAAAATATGAAAAGACATGGTTTTGGTGCTATGAGAACACATCTGCCAAGGTCGGGGATAGCGCCAATGTACTTTTAACAGCTCCTTAGCCTTCACACGTGTGCCTCTAGTGCTCTTACTCTGGCCCAGTGAATGTCAAGGGTGAATGTAAGTGTATTTGGAGAATGAAGGGTGGATTGGCAGTGTCGACTACTTCCAGGGGTGCAGATGTGGCCTGAGACTGTACGCGTGAGGTTTAGCCACTGGGGACAAGTGTATTTTGGGGCAGTGGGGAGGGTGCCTCAGGGGACCAGTAGGGGAGACATAGAGCTATAAGGACCTGGGTAGACACCAGCTGCCTATGACCTTGCAGGAACCGAGGGTTCAGGAGAGGATCTGAGAGGGCCCAACACCCCACTTGCAGGAACATTGATGCTTCCTGGCTGGGTTTTAGCTTCCCTCTTCTTCCTCCAGCTTTTTCTTGGGACCAGAGTTCGAATTCAAACAGTCCAGGATGAGCCAGCTGTTGGGAACTGGGGTCAGTCACTTTTGTCTCCAGTGATGGCCCAGCCAGGATTCCTAATGGGCTCCCACCCCACACCCCCACACCGCAGCCTTCTCACTGGCACTCAGAAGAAAGCATTAGGGGTACCATTTCTTATGCAAAATGTTGCTGGAGAGGACAGTTCTTTCTCTCTGCTTTCCCTTCTAATGCCTGAAAGTCATCAGAGAGATTACAGCATCTCTGTCTTTTTCCTCCTCTCAGAAATTTGCTTTCAGTGGCGCCTGGGTGGCTCAGTGGTTGAACATCTGCCTTTGGCTCAGATTATGATCCTGGGGTCCTGGGATTGAGTCCTGCATCCAGCGCCCCGTGGGGATCCTGCTTCTCCCTCTGCCTCCCTCTCCGCGTCTCTCATGAATAAATAAATAAAATCTTAAAAAAGAAAAAAAAAAAAAAGAAATTTGCTGTTGTTACTTGGTGGAATTGATGGCAAATGCATACTAGTGTGTTAGTACATAAACCTTTAGCTGACTGTGCCTTGGAGGCCCTTGTGCAGCTCTGAGAAGACAAGGCTGACATGAAGATGTGGTGAAGGCTTCCCATCTATCAGTGCCTTCTGAACTTAGGGGGCTGTGCCCTCAGCTTCAATAGGCTGAGGGTACCAGCTCTGGAGCCCCCACTGCTTAGGACAAACTTCAGTTCTCCCATGTCACCCTTATTCTCTCACTGCTACACACTCACAATGTTTCTGACACTGGGAGGGGTTGGGGGAGAGGTTGTTCCCCACCCCAAGCAATCCTGGGCAGCATCAGCTGGGTGCCCTAGAATTTAACGCCATTCTGACACTACTTACCTGGACATACCATCAGATTCCACAGGTTAAGGGCTTGGTCCCATAAGGCTGCTCCCCACTTCAGATGCCAGTCACAAGTCGGCCTTGTCACCTGTGCTTCTGACCAACTGGCTGTAAATCAGAGGTTCCCACAACCCCTTCCTCAGGTTTGAGTGAGTGGCTAGAGCAGCTCACAGAACTCAGAGACATGTTTTACTTATTAGACCACCCGTTAATTATGAAAGGCTGTATCTCAGGAACAGCCTGGTGGAAGAGGGGCGCAGGACAAGGTATGGGGGAGGAGCACAGAGGTTCCATTCTCTCTCCAGGTGCACCCCTCTCCCCATCTCTGTGTGTTCACCAACCCAGAAGCTCTCTGATCCCCACACTATTGGGATTTACAGAGTTTTCCTCGTATAGGCATGACCAATCATTAACCCATTTCCAATTTCTCTCTCTTCTCCAGAAAATTGGGGTGGAGGGGTGGGACGCTAAAAATTCTAAGCTGCTAATATATGGCTTGGTCTTTCTGTTGACCAGTCCCCATCCAGGAGCCCAGCCAGAGTCACCTCATTAGAACAAAACACACTCTTATCACCCAGGAAATTCCAAGGGATTTAGGAGCTCCGTGTCAGGATCTAGGGTCAAAGACAAATATTAGAAGAGGATGATCCTAGTGTTCTTATCACTTAGGAATTTATATGGGTTTTAGGAGTACTGTCCCAGGAACTGAGGGCAGTGACCAATATGTATTTTTTATGATCTACCTGGTGAGATCTTATGGCCTCTATGAGGCCCTTTTTATATTTTATATTTATATTTATATTTATATTTATATTTATATTTATTATTTCTACACTATACAAATAGCTATTTAATTAATTAACCAATCAATTAACTAATAATTTTAATTCCTAGCGCAAGGCACATAATAGACACTTCGTGAAAATTTATCGAGTAAACAAATAAGCTGATGTTCTAAGAGCTTAGGTGAATACCCCAAGGTCAGACAGCTGGAAGAATCAGGGCCTGAGTGGGCTTCCATGTCTTCCAATCGTCTTTCTATTCAAGACCATGTCTAGATAAGGACATGAAAAGGCTCTTGAAAAAAAGAAAAAGAAAAGAAAAGGCTCTTGAAGCTTTAGAGCAATCTCCTGGATTTGAACCTGCCTCTGACTTCTGAGGTCTCCAGGATCTTTGGATGACAATGCCCCCTCCCTGAAGTGTGTCTTATTGGATTGTTTTCCTGGGGATCTGATTCTTAGAGGGTATATCAGACCGATTCAAGGAAGCTCCCCAGAGCACCTGCATCAAAGGAAGAGCAGACAGAGAAGTGTGTGCCCTGGAGCAAGAGACATGGCCCCTCTCTCATTTTGTTGGGTTTGGTTGCGATTTCTCCTTAATTAACTCACTTAGTCTTCATTAAACATTACCTCCAGCCCAGTGGTAAGTTGAGATGTTGATGCTCACATTTCTTGTTCATGAAAAAATCAGCCTTCTAAAGCATTTTGTTTCTTTTCTCCTCTAACATTTCATAGGTGCCTGAACAGCTTGGGGCTCTCCTAATATTTTTTTCCCTTGGTCAAAATCAATAAATTCATCAAATAAACCACAGAGCTGGTCAGATGGCAAAAGCTCCAAGGTCAGGTTTTTAGTGAAAAACGCTCAGGGACTACTTGGCGAGAAGTCCCCAAACATGGGATCCCTGAGGCTGGTCCCCACTGTTGTCATGAAATGTACTTGCAGAGATAGAGGTGTTTGTAGTTGATGTTGCTGGTTTTTAACAGGATGGGAGGCAGGCTGTGCTTTGAAAACACTGATTCTTCAGTGGAGGAGGCTGAAATGGAATAACTGGGTCATATGGTAGCTATCATGAGCCTGTTTTTCAAAGAATGTTAAAATCAGGAGAGAAAACATCTGGAAAATTTACCTAAGAGCCCAAGAGAATCTATCAGTGCTTGGGCAACACATTCCTGTTCATTCAGAGAGTTTGATGGTGAATGAGAGTTCCAATCCCTCCCTTCCCTCACCACCATTTGGCATGGCTTGTCTTCATTTGGGACATTCTCATTAGTGGTGTAGTGGCATCTTTGTTGTGGTTTTAATCCGCATTTCCCTAGTAACTAGTGATGGGAAGCATCTTTTCAGATGCTTATGCTGTGGACTGAATGTTTGCATCTCTCCTCAAATTCAAATGTTGAACCTGAATCCCCAGATGTGATGGTATTTGGAAGCAGGGCCTTTGAGGGGGTGATTAATTAAGTCATGAGAGTGGAATTGACATAAGTTGGCATAGTGCCATTACAAAAGGGACCCCAGAGAGCTTCCCTGCCCCTCTGCCTTGTGAGAACACAGCGACAAGGCACTGGCTATGACCCAGGAAGAGGGTTCTCACCAGACACCAGATCTGCCAGTTCCTTGACCTTGGTCTTACAGCCCCTGGAACTGTGAGAAATAAGTTTCTGTGTTTAAGCCACCTGGTCTATTGGTGTTCTGTTATAGCAACCTGAATGAGACAGCTTATTTGCCATCCATACTGAAAATTGATCTTAAAGATAGGATCAATAATAGCATGTTTGTGTGAAAAATAATGATGGAGGAGAAGGAGAGGGTAGTAAGTAGAGAGATGTCCCTGAGTGGGCAGAAGGGGACCAAAGTGCACCTGGAGGAGCTGGCATAGAGAGGATGTGGTTAGTTCATCTTACAGGTGAGACAACAGAGGCGGGCATGTGGGTGCAGGTGCTGGGAATGGGTGAATGGAGGGCAAAAAGCTCTCTTCTAATGAGCTCCCAAAATCTAATGGTTTCTATTTTTTTCAGTTAAGGAGGAAACAAGGCCATCTGTGGGGAATGAAGATATGTTGAAGTTTGAGGAGTGAAAGACTGATCTGGTGTGCATTGGAGAGAGAAAGAGAGATGGAAAGAGGGAGAGAGAGCAAGAACTAGAGATGTAGAGCATGGTTTCCTGAAAGGAATTGTCACTCACAGGTGACACTGTAGACTTCAAAGTCCTGCAGAATGTGACAGACTCTGTCTGTAGTTTGATACCAACTGGATCTGACCTGGGATTCCCATTAACCAAATTTGGTGTCATCGTGACCCAGTCACCCGATCTTGTCACCTGGAGCCTCTTGTGAGTGTGTAAGGTGTATTTTGGCCAATGTCAGCACAACTGAGCAGAATGATTGGCAAATGCCTGAATTATTCATGTTTTTGACCTATTCTAATGAAAACTTTGCCCAAAAGGCTAAATTATTAAGTACCTGGGTGCGATCTTGCAGCCTACTGTCTAGAAAACCGAAACACGAAGTTTCTTGCTGGTTTTGCTTCTTAAGGGAGTTGAGACTTTACTAACATTTCAAAATTGCTCCCCAAATGGAAGACGGTGATGCCAACAGAAGAAAATTAAATTCAGGAAACCAAATGTATTCGACAGTGCCCTCGGAGCCCAGGAGAACAGTTTGGCACTTGGGCAACACATATCCTGCACATTTAGAGAAAGTGACTTTAGCTATAAATGTAAATACATAGGTAATGACAATCCTGAAGTCTTTAGTTATGTTACCCATTTTTGGAAAGCAAAATTAATACACACATCTAGACATGAGGCAAATATGCCGATCTTTTAATAATGGTATAGTTGCCTATTTTTTGCACTTTGTGTAGGTAAGCTTTTAAAGCATTCCCCAAACCATAGGGCAATGTAAAGGCTATTCCTGAGTATTATATGTATTTGTGCAAAATTCTAGAGCTAAGATTTCCCATGTAAGTAACACTGGGCTTTCCTGATTTGCACTCAAGAATTTCTAAGGGATGTTGAATATTATTAATAGAACATCATATGCATAGTGAAGCATTTACAAGTGAAATGACATTCTGTCTTGGATTTGCTTTATTATCCAGCAAAAAAAAGGGAGGGGCAGTGTGAATAGAAAACAACTAGAAAAATATTTGTTGGTGATGAATGTACAGCAACTATATCATTCTATTTCTTTCTTTTTTTAAAGGCTGTTATTTGAGCAAGAGAAACAGTGCAAGAGTAAGCAAAGGTGGGAGGGGCAGAGAGAGAGGCAAAAGCAGGCTCCCCACTGAGCAGGGAGCCCAACCAGGGGGCTGGATCCCTGGACCCTGAGCCAAAGGCAGATACTTAACTGATTGAGCCACCCAGGAGCCCCTATTCTCTCTGTTTTGTGTATATTTGGAAATTTACAAATTAAAGTTTAAAAATATATCATGAGACCCTCTTCTCGACGGAATTTAGGAGTAAGCAGGTCATACTTTCTAGACTAAAATTAAACTTCCATGAATTTCCTGTTTCTCTGACTTCATGTTTTGGCAGTTCCTGTTAGATCAAAGCCAAGATGAAGCAAAGTCTCAAAGAGATGTTTTTACACCTATGTTCATAGTGGATGTTTGTACACCATGTTCACAAAAGCTAAATGTGGAAGCAACCCAAATGTCCATACAATGGAATATTATTCAGCCTTTAAAAAAAGGAAGGAAATCCTGCCATATGCTATGGCATTGACAAAGTTTGAGGACATCATGCTAAGTGAGATGAGGCAGTCACAAAACGACAAATACTGTGTGATTCCACCCATATGAAGTACTTAGAATAGTTAAAATCATCAAGACCAAAAGTGGAATAGAATGGTGTTTGCTGGACTGGAGAGTTAGTGTTTAATGGGAACAGAGTAGCGGACTTACAAGATGATAGAGTTATGGGATAGATGGTTGTGGCGGCTGTAAAACAGTGTGAATGTATTGATTACCTGTGAACTATATGCTTAAAAATGGTTACGAAAGTAAATTTTATGTTTTGCATATTTTAACATGATAGAAAAGAAGTAAAAACCAAGATAAAGGGCAGCCCTGGTGGCGCAGCGGTTTATTGCCGCCTGCAGCCCGGGGTGTGATCCTGGAGGCCCGGGATTGAGTCCCACATCGGGCTCCCTGCATGGAGCCTGCTTCTCCCTCTGCCTGTATCTCTGCCTCTCTCTCTCTCTCTGAATAAATAAATAAATAAATCTTAAAAAAAAATCAAGATAAAGACAAAATCAAAACATCTCAGTTGACAGCAGAATGAACGGCCAATATTCTAAAAACATAAGACTTGTATCTTCTTTTTTTTTTTTTTTAGATTTATTTATTTATTAATGAGAGAGAGAGAGAGAGAGAGAGAGAGAGTGACAGAGACACAGGCAGAGGGAGAAGCAGACTCCATGCAGGAAGCCTGACGTGGGACTCGATCCTGGGTCTCCAGGATCAGACCCTGGCCTAAGGCAGCGCTAAACCACTGAGCTACCTGGGCTGCCCAAGACTTGAATCTTCTTTAAGACATTTAGCATTCGTTCAAAAATATCTGCTGAGTGCCAACTATATGCAACACACTTTTTTTCTCAACAGTGATGGGTACGGTGGGAAACAAAATGGACAAAGACCCCATCCTCCTGGAGCTTAGTGGCTGGTTGGGGGACAAACATTTAACTACTAACTGTGTGAATAAATATGATGAGTGACCCCAACATACAGAAGATGTTGGTAACATGGGGATAACAGTTGGGGTTCAGAAATGGCTTCATTGAGGAGGTGCCACTTAACCTGACATCTGAAAAATGTGTAGGGGATTGGTCTGGCAAGGGTGTTGGGGTGTGATAGACTTTGGGGGAGTGGTCCACACAGAAGGAACACGTGTGCAGGTCCTTAAGTGCACCTTATCCTAGGTGTGCTGGGAGGTTCCATCAGTTTGCTAAGGATATTTTATTTATTTATTTATTTATTTATTTATTTAAATTTTTATTTATTCATGATAGTCACAGAGAGATAGAGAGAGAGGCAGAGACACAGGCAGAGGGAGAAGCAGGCTCCCTGCAGGGAGCCCAATGCAAGACTCCATCCCAGGACCCCAGGATCAAGCCGAGCCAAAGGCAGATGCTCAACCACTGAGCCACCCAGGGATCCCTATTTCCCATATCATTAAGTACACTTGTAAATTATACTTTTATTTATTTATTTTTTTAAGATTTCATTTATTTGAGAGAGAGAGTATGTGAGCAGGCAGGGGGAAGGGCAGAGGGAGAGGGAGAAGCAGACTCTCTGCTGAGCAGTGAGCCTGGCACAGGACTCATCCCAAGACCTGAGATCGTGACCTGAGTTGGGAGCAGATGCTTAATTAACTGAGCCACCCAGGTGCCCTAGATTATACTTTTATTCTATGTGACCCATCAATTTACCAATCTCCTCACATGGACATTTAGGTGATTTCCAATTGCTGAGAGAAGCCAAAATCTTTGGTTCCATGCATTATTGTTTGTTTTTTTTTCTGCCATGCTTTAAAAACAGTGCTCCTCTGCCTCTTGGCTTGTGCTATTTCTGATAAGACATCTGATGTCAATCTTGTCTTTGTTCCTCTGGACAAAATGTATCTCTTTTCTCTAATTGCTTTAAGATTTTTTTCTTTATTGCTGGTTTTATTTGTATTTATTTACTAAGGACTTTAAGTAATCTCTACTCCCAACATGGGGCTCAAACTCACGATCCCAAGATCGAGTCTCATGATCCACTGACTGAGCCGCCAGGCACCTCATATCACTTAGTTTCAAGCAATTTTATTATAATGTACCTGTTTGTTGTCATTGCCCCTTCTCCTTCTTTTTTTTTTTTAAGATTTTATTTATTCATTCATGAGACACACACACACACACATATACACAGAGGCAGAGACATAAGCAGAGGGAGAAGCAGGCTCCCCACAAGGAGCCCGATGTGGGACCTGATCCTGGACCCCATGATCACACCTTGAGCCAAAGGCAGACACTCAATCCCTGAGCCACCCAGGTGTCCCTCTTTGTCTTATTTTTTCTGGACATTTGTTAAGTTTCTTGGGCCTGTGAGTATATAGTTTTCATCAAATTTGGAAATTTTTTTCTGCCATTATTTCTTAAAATATGTTCTTTCCCTTTCTCCTTTCTTCTGAGATCCAGTTACACATACATTATTAAATCATTTGAAGATGTCATCAGCTTACTGATATTTGGGGGGTTTTTTCCAGAATTTTTTTCTTGATTTTTTTTTAATTTAAATTCAATTTTCGAACATACAGTAGTATCACACCCAGTGCTCATCGCATCATGCACCCTCCTTATCTCTCAATGTTTTATTTATTTATTTATTTTTCTCTCTCAATGTTTTAACCAGTATCTTTTCTAATGCTATGTTTTCAAGTTCATTGCTCTTTTCTGCTGCAGTATTTCATCTGTTAATCCAATCTGGTGTACTTTTCATCTGTAAAAGCTTGGTTTGGGTCTTTTGTATATCTTTTATGCTTCCTCATAACCTGCTCATATTTTTCTCTACCTTTTTGACCAGATCAAATATAGTTGTAGGAGCTATTTTAATGTCTTCATCTCAATTCTATCTGTGTCATTTCATTGGATTGATTTTTCTCCTCATGATGGGATGCAGTCCTTGCTCCTATGCACATATGGTCATTTTTGGTTGGATGCCAGATATTGTGAATTTACTTTGTTGGGTGCTGGATAGTCTTCTATTAAGATATGCATAGAGAACTCTGTTCTGGAACATAGTTAAGTTACTTACAAATAGTTTGATCCTTTTGAGGTTTGCTTTTAAGATTTGTTGGGTGAGGGGCACTTGGGTGATGTAGTCAGTTGAGCATCTGGCTCTTGGTTTCAGCTCAGGACATGATCTTGGGATCTTGAGATCAAGCCCCACATTGGGCTCTGTGCGCAGTGTGGTCTGCTTGAGATTCTCTCCCTCTCTTGTTGGTCCCTCCTCACTTGTATGTGCTCTCTCTCTCTCTCTCAAATAAATAAATAAATCTTAAAGAAAAAAAAAAGATTTGTTAGGTGGAACTGGTACCATCTTTAGGGCCAATTTTGCCCCACCACTAAGACAATATCCTTCTGAGCACTTGACTGGATGCCCTTGTATTATGAAGTTTTTTTACTCTGCTAGGAACATACACTATTCCCAGCAATTTATGGGCTTCCGTCTGCTTATTTCACATGTTTTGTCTCTCTGGCCCTGGGTAATTTCCTCATATGCCTGTGCTGAAGATTCCAGAGGGAAACTGTAAATCTCCAGAGCCGCCTTTCTCAGCACCCTCTGCCCTGCAAACTCTAGTTACTTTGGCATCCCCAGACGCTAAACCCAGGGAGACTGCCAGGCTCTGCCTGGGACCCTGTCCTTGCACTGCAGCCTGGAAACACTTTGTCTCCTTTGTGTGTCCTTTATCAGGGATCACTGTCCTGAGCTGCCTGTTGGCTGGTCTTAAAACTATTATTTCATATATATGGTCCTGCTTTGTAGGTGCTTAAGGCAGGCAGGCTAATCTCATCTGTTTTTCTATCTTGGCCAGAAGCGGAGGAAGTCTTCACAATTTTAAAAAAATTGTAAGTTCTTGGAAAGGGAATTTTTTGTTAAGGTATATGAAATATTAAGGCTTTTGATAATAAGTAAATATGAAATTTTAAAAATCTGTGTGGGGGGGCACCTGGGTGGCTCAGTCAGTTGGGTGTCTGAGTCTTGATTTTGCCCATGTCATGATCTCGGGGCCCTGGGATGGAGCCCCAAGTTCAGCTCCATGCTCATGCTCAGTGGGGAGTCTGCTTGAGGATTCTCTCTCTCCCTCTGCCTCTTTCCCTGCTCTCTCTCTTTAATGAATGCACAAATCTTTTTTAAAAATTGTGTATGTGTGTGTATGCACCAGAATATTTATTTCCAGAGGAGCTCTTGAGTTCTCCAGACCCCTTCTCTGTTAATGGGCATACATTTTGCAGCTGCCTGTAGATGTCACCAGAGGAAGGCAAGTCAGAGGGGACAAAGTCCCAGAGTGAAAACCGTAGGCTATAGCAGAGAGTAAAAAATGAGCAGGAAGTTTCCATGTCAAACAGGGAAGAGAGTTATATTTTAAATCAAGAAAGTTAGTCCACAAAACCAAAATTACTAACAGGGACATAGTGAAATCCTTACTAAAACAAATATTATTACAAGCAACCAAATAAAATATTGTCCAAGTTAAGAGCAAATGAGGAAAGATTTGGTTACATTCAGGAATTTGAACTGGTTTAATCGAGGTCAAATTTTATCCAATTCTTTTCAAAAGCTGGATCTTCCACTGTGTCTAAGCACCCGTGTCTCATAAAGCATCCTTTGTGTATCTGTTCTGGTGAGTGGGATTTCATTACTTTATCACAACTCCACCATTTAAGACACTGAGGATACAGTGTTGATCAAGACACAAGATCCCTGCTACCGTGAGGGGGGGGACAATAAACAAACAGATAAACAAGAGAGTAAACACCAACATGAAAATAAGACTGGGAGCGGAGGGGCTTACTGTTACTGCCTTAAAAACTCACCATCTCACCGCACCATGCGCTGGTCACTAGGGAAGCAGTTTGGGGATTTAATGATGTGGTTTGTTTTTAAGATTTATTTATTTATTTATTCATGATAGAGAGAGAGAGAGGCAGAGACACAGGAGGAGGGAGAAGCAGGCTCCATGCAGGGAGCCCGATGTGGGACTTGATCCCGGGACTCCAGGATCGCGCCCTGGGCCAAAGGCAGGTGCTACACCGCTGAGCCACCCAGGGATCCCTAATGATGTGTTTGGATCTCTTTTCTGGCAAAGTAGTTTGACATGCTTCTCACTGAAGAGAATGAGTTTCTTGGGGTGCCTGGCTGGCTCAGCCAGTACAGCATGGGATGCTTGATCTTGGGGTCGTGAGTTTAAGCCCCACGTTGGACACAGAGATTACTTAAAATAAATCATTTAATTTAAAAAGAGAGAGAGAGAAGATGAGTTTCTTTCCAACTTAGAAGCCAACCAGCTTAAAAAAAAAAAAAGAAGCCAACCAGCCTCATTGTCTGTGATACACTTTGGAGTGGGCACAGTTGATTCATGCGGGCAACACCAGGCCACCCATGGAAGACTTGGGGTCCATCCCATTCAGCTGTGTCGACAAGCTGTGTGATCTCAGATGGGTCCTCTGCCTCTCTGAGCCTGGGTTTCCTCAGCTACAGGTGTAAGGGGTCAAGATAAGACCTTGGCCCTGAGAGCAGGACAGGTATTTTATGAATCACATAAAGTAATGCACGCAGCTTCCTGCATTCCATCGGGATCTCCACACCTACCTATTTATCTCTGTAACTGACAATTCTTTTTTTTTTTTTTTTTTTGAAGGATGTTGAAATTTTACTAGAACAGAGAGATGCAGAGAAGTGAGGTCATAAGGTTACAGGGTTTGGGATACCCAGCCCAAGTTGCCCTGATTCTGAGGAAGTAAATGCCTGTTCTTTCTGTACTCAACGCAACTGTAGATTCGCTCTATGTGGTACTGCTTGTGGGATAGAGGTTTATTCTTTTCTTTTACTTTCCTGTCTTAAGCCGATGAAATACCCTCTCCAAACCTATTTTTTCCTTTTTGAAGGGAGTTGTAAGTAGTGTTCCCTGGGGGTGCCTGGGTGGCTCAGTGAGCTGAGCATCCGACTCTTGATTTCGGCTCAGGTCATGATCTCAGGATCATGAGATTGAGCCCCACATTGGGCTCTGCACTTAGCGTGGAGTCTACTTATTCCTCTCCCTCTGCTCCTCCATGCTGCTCTCTCTCTCTCAAATAAATAAATGAAATCTTAATAAAAGAAAAAGAAGTGTTTCCCTAGGTTCTAGAAAGCTGTTGTACAATACGGGGCCTGTAGTTAACAATACCGTGTTGCACAGTCACATTTGTTAAGAGGATAAATCTCATTTAAGCATTCTTGCCACAAAATAAAAATATTAATAATGATGATAATAATAATAATGTGTTTTTACCTCAGAAGCAAGTGTCAGACATCAACCCAACCGGTGGCATCTGGCTGTACTTGTGGCATCCCAGACCCTCCTGGTCCCCAGTGGGAGACCTCACTCTTTCCTGGCTGCCTCAGGAGCACTGTTGACCCTCTTGGTCACTCCCTGCTGCCCCCTCAGTGGCTCATACTGATCCTGCGGCCTCCCAGGGCCAGCCAGGAAGCCCTTGGGCCATGGGTCTCCATGTTTCTCCTCGGGGCCAGGCCAGTGCCCAGACCACCACCCCCAGGTGCAGTGAAGAACTAACCTGGGAGAGGCCCAGCCTTTGCCCTTGGCTCCTGGGGGGTGATCTCTAGGTTCCTGGATCATCCCCCCTGATGGCAGTGTCTGCTGGGCCTTAGGCCACAGACCATATAACCACGTGATTGATGTTTATCTGCTGCACATTTGTGACAGGTAGCAAGACAGACAATGTTCCCACTACTGCAGGAGGGGTTCCTGTAGAAAGTGGGGGCAGCTCTGATCTGTGAAGAGGCCACTGGGCCTTTTAGAGGGAGGATGAGGACATAGAGGAAGGACTGAGTGAACAGAGTCACAGAAAGAGTCAAAGGAGGGCAAGGCCACCCAGGCAGGTTGGGTTTGTTTTATGACAGCAGGCTCAGGCCTGAGGTGGGCCAGGATGTATGCCAGGCAGCAAATTCCTTGTCAGTCTGGAGCTTTTGAAGGGGGGTTTCAGCATCCTTGGGACGTGACCAGGAGCTGTGAGAAATCAGGCTGGTGTTTGCTCTTGTCTCCTGGTGCCAGAGGCAGACAGGATAGAGTGTGCGGTGGGAAGTTTGCAGGGCTCCCAAGCCAAGCCTGAGGGCTGGTGTGGAGATTGGGGCTCAGAGGAGCCTGCCCACAGGGGACGGTGGAAGGTCCAGTATGGAAGCCTCCCTTGGGGGACTTTAGTCTGTCTCCTTTGCTAGAACAACCCCTAACTGTAAATTCAACAGCTTTCACTGAGTCCTTCTGGAGAATCATCAAACCCAAGGGTGGTCTGGGGGATCCTCTTAAACTTGTCATGGGTGTCAGAAGTGAAGGTGGTCCCTGGGGATGATACACTGTGACTTTGTTGTGGGCCAAGCTCCTCATGTCCTGATGGCCGGCGCCCCATCTTCATAGGTACTGGGGCATGCAGTGTGGATGGCAGGGGTGAGGACAGAATGTTCCAGCAGGATATTGGGCTGGGAGCACCGTTACTGCTGCGAGATCCTTAGGCCAGGGCCTGGTGACCACCTGGCTGCTCTGCATGAATGTGGTGTTTCAAAATTTGAGGCACATTTGCCAACCACAAGCAATGAGTGGTCCCTGCTGAGAATCTTGCAGAGGAGATTTTGGGGGGGTGTCATCCATTCTGCTGTTTTCCATCTCACCCATACCAGCCTCTCCCAGGGACACAGATTCAGTAATGCCCACAGAGAAAGGCCTGGATGCTCCAAGCCTTGGCCACTCTGTGAGGGTAGGAGCCTTACTTTCCACACAGGACTGCTCAGCTTCCAGACAGTTCTGCTGGCTCAGCAGCCTCTTGCCCCTCATCCCTGTGTTCTCTATTTTTTATTTACTTCTCCCACTGCATTCAGTTTCTGATGGGTAGAGCTGGATTGAAACCCCAATCTGGGGCTAAATGTCATAGTTTGGGGAGCTAATTCTATGTTGAAAAGAAGTTCATAATGATAAGGTGCAGGATCCCAACTACTGAATTCACCTGATTAAAAAAAAAAAAAAAAACGGAAAACAGAAAACCACATATTCTTTCCTTCAGATAATGCCTTTTGTCCATAACATCTGACAACATAGGCAAGTCTACATAATGTCATCAAGAACATCAATCTGTTAAAAACTAGTATCTGAAAAAAAAAAACTATTATCTGTATTTCCCGACTTTATGGACATTCTGCATTTTCTTTTTTCACCCTTTAAAAATTAATTTCAGAGGAAGAAGAAAGTATTTTCTTTCCTTATTCATTGTAATATCCACCGAACAAATGTTCAAATGTCTCAGTATCATTCAGAAAAGGACAAAAATACATAAGTGTGAATAACTGAGATTCAGCACACATGCACCCAGAAACCAGTCACTTCGGATCTGGGGAAAGATAGTTATGAAGCACGTGTTTGGCTGGGGTGTGAGAGCACTGCCTACTTCACATGATTCTCAGTGCAGACAGTGACCAGTTATGGGTATGCACCCGCCATCTGTGAATTGTAAAAGATTTATAAAATGCTACATCTGGTTTCAAATATTAATAATCACTGGAGGAGGCTGGTGGCAATCAAACATGCAAGTAGTACACAAACACATGTTTCTCAAAACTGAAGCTTCAATGAGTCCCCCCACCAAGTCTCAAAGAAGCTTCCATGAAGCTTGGGAACAGGAATGGCTGAAAAGAGAGGGTGCTATGAAGGGCTCCTCAAGGACTTGCTTCTCATCAAGGCTGTTAGGAACCTACTTCGTGGAAGGTCCTAAGTGTGATATTTGTGGAGGGAGTGCCAAGAACTAGAAGGCACGGATCCTGTCCTCAAGCTGCTTAAAATATAAAAGTAAGTTTCCATAAAAAAGAAATTATCATTTATGAAGAAAACATAACATACCAGCTCTCTTAAGCAAGTGCAAATGACATTGGCAAAGGCACAGGGAGGTGTCAGTAGTCTGCATTATTTATTTATATTTATCCTCATTATCATAGCGAACATTTAATTCCTACCACGTGGTATAGATTGAATTATGTTCTCCCTCAAAAAAAGTACATTGGGGGCGCCTGGGTGGCTCAGTCAATTAAGTGTCTGCTTTCGGCTCAGGTTGTGATCCCAGGGTCCTGGGATGTGCCCTATGTTGGGCTCCCTGCTCAGCGGAGAGTCTACTTCTTCCTCTCCTTCTGCTACTCCCCCTGTTTGTGTTCTCGATCTCTCTCTCTTTCAAATAAATAAATAAAATCTTAAAAAAAAATTATGCTGAAGTCCTAACACTCAGTACCTTAGAATAAGACCTTATTTGGAAATAGGTCTTTACAGAAGTAATCAAGTTAAAATAAGGTCATTAGGGGTGGGCCCTAATCCAATATGATGAATGTCCTCCTAGAAAGGAGTTTAGACACACGTACACCACAGGGATAGAGCCATGTGCAGATGAAGGCAGAGATCGAGGTGATGCATCTACAAGCCAAGGAATGCCAACAATCACCAGCAAACCCTAACAGCCGAGGAAAGGCCTGGAGCAAGCACATTCTCCCTCACAGCCTCAAAGGAACAACCCCTATCACACCTTGATATAGGGTTTCCGGCTTCCAGAACAGTGAGACAATACATTTCTGTTGTTTTTTTTTTTTAATTTTTTTATGATAGTCACACAGAGAGAGAGAGAGAGAGAGAGGCGGAGACACAGGCAGAGGGAGAAGCAGGCTCCATGCACCGGGAGCCTGACGTGGGATTCAATCCCGAGTCTCCAGGATTGCGCCCTGGGCCAAAGGCAGGCGCTAAACTGCTGCGCCACCCAGGGATCCCCATTTCTGTTGTTTAGGCCACAAGGTAATAGGTACTTTGTTATGGCAGTCCAGTGAATGTACACAGCACGTGACAGAGACTCTTCTAAATGATTTGTATTAAATTATCAGTATTTACAACAACCCTCTGAGGAGAGTGCTGTTAGTATCGTCCCATTTTACAGATCAGGACACGAAGGCCAGGAACAAGGCTCAGTGCGCTGCCTTGGGCCATATGCTACTGAGTGGTGCACCCAGAATTCACTGGGCCTTTCTTCACTACACTGCCTCTCCATTAGCCTTAGGGAGGAAATGAAGGCATTCCAGAGGAGAAGTGATGAGCAAGGCAGAGGATGTACCTGCAGTGGGTCATTGAAAGGCAAACAATTAGGGAAGAGCCTTTAAAGAGTTAGTGCAATAAGATGTTATTTCTATAGGGGTGAGAGTTGACATTGCAGCCCAAGGGCCACTACGTTCCCCTTTGAGTAAGCAGGATTATTTTGACTACAGTAGCTTCAACCCAGAGAATATTTTCCCACACCCTCTCTTCTATCCCTTAGATGGGACATGATGGCCACTCTGTTGAGAGCAGATCAGCCCAAGAGCTGTGAACGGTGGTTAATCTGCTCACCACAGTCGTGGCTGGAAAGGTCCTCCACAGAGAGCGTGTAGATTAGTCCTCTCCACGTAGGTCTAGAGCAGTGGGGCAACTTGCTGAAAGCCTCCCACAGTTGGTTCGTTCTTATGCAAGAGCTGATTTTTTTTTCAAAGATTTTATTTATTTACTCATGAGAGAAACACTGAGAGAGAGAGGCAGAGGCAGAGACACAGGCAGAGGGAGAAGCAGGCTCCACGAAGGGAACCCGACGTGGGACTCGATCCCAGGTCTCCAGGATCACACCCGGGGCCGAAGGTGGCGCTAAACCGCTGAGCCACCCGGGCTGCCTGCAAGAGCTGATTTTATTAGAACCCTGGTGACTCTGGAATGCCAGCAAAGGTGACAAGGACATGGCTGCAAAAACAGGAATAAGAAAAAGTCTTCCCTCTAGCATTCACTTGAAAAGACAGATGCTTCATTTAAATGAGAGATTTGCTGCACTCTTGTTCATACACGGGGCCCAGTGATTAGTAAACCTAAGAAATCTGAATTTCTACCTGGAGCTGAAGTCTGGGAGTGTAGGGATTACGTTACACCCCAGTTCTCTTTTATCTCAGTCCTTAGGTCCATCTTATGCCTTTGTTTTTTCCATTTTCCTTACTCACTTCCAATTCATATCATCTTGCTGGACTATAAGACACTGCGAATCCACTGCTGAACACAGTCGAGCCACAGATATGTAAGCAACTAAACCAATTCCTAATAGCTGCTTGGAGTCAGAGCTGATACTAAGAGGCTACACCGACTCTGTCCTTTGCCAGGCCCCTGAATATTTCCACTTTATAGATGATCACACTAAAGCCCTGAGCGGCAGGCAGTGTCCCAAACTACGGTAACAACAGCTGACTGGAATCAGTTGCTTCTTAGGCTAACCGGCACCATTCTGAGCATTTTACCTGCGTTAACATACGTAACCCTCCATAAAAGCTGGTGCTGGGTTTATTCCTATTTTTCAAATGAGGAAACTAAGGCAGGGCGCTTAGCGGGAAGTAGTGGAGCTGGGAGTGGAGTCACAACAGCGTGGCTTCAGTGTGGCCCCCACTGAAGCCTGTCAAGAGTCAGCAGAGAATAGTGGAGAATATCCACAGAACAGAGAGAGGGGACAGTGTGGTCCCATCAGCCAGGGACACTCAATATCCCTCCAGAGTCTCTACCTTTGTCCTGTCATCTTTTGTTTTTTTTAAAGATTCATTTATTTATTTGAGAGAGAGAGAGAGAGAGTAAGGGAAGAGCAGCAAAAGAGGGAGAGAAAGAATCACAATCATTAATAGTGTTGTTTTACAGCTGGGGAAACTGAGTTGTGAGGGATTTACTCAAATATAGTACATGATAGACTTGGAGCTTGATGCGAGCCTTCTGATGCTGGAGTATTTATCTTTACCCTCTGGGGGCAAAGGGGGTCAGAACCCAGAGGCCACTTGCCTCCAGGCAGGTATGAGGGATGGAAAGAAAACATGCCCCAGCTCACTCTTCGGCTCCGGCAGCGGGAACAAAGCAGAAGTCGGTATTTCAATCAATCGTTATTATCTGGTAAAGCAAAAGTCGCTGCCCTTTGCAGGTGGTTCTCCGCTGACTGGGGTGGGGGCGTCTGTGATCGTTATGGGAGAAGTTCTGTCTGGGTGAAGGGAGCCTTGGCTGTCGCACATGTTCAAAGTTGCCAGCGTTTTTGCAAAATCAGGTTGAGAAGGAGCACGTGACGGCAAAAACACGAAAGACTGTAGTCGAAGCAGGCAAGATCGAGGAGGTATTTTTGTAGACTTTGCAGGGAATTCTTGGATCGGCTCTATCGGTTCGGTGGCTGGATTTAAGAGAAGCTGTGAGGAGTCTCATCTCTCTGGTCATGCATGCATTTGGGACCAGGGCCAGATGCCCCACGGCCCTGGAGAACTTTTCAGACATGCTGTCCAGGCTCAGGGACCTCACCACGTCTGTATTGACCCCTCTCATGGCTGGAAGGACGACTGCTCTAGGGAGAGGGGGATGAAGGCAAGGTGGCAAATGTGAAGTCATTCACTGATGTGATGCTGGTCACAAGCCAGGGAGGAGGCTTCCAGGCCTGAGCTTCCCTGAGCCTGGAATGAAGGGAGTAGCATCTCTGCGCTGGAGAAATGGTCTCAGCTGTCAGCCACCCGGCTTGCCTAGAACATGGACTTTGACTTGAGCCTCTGTTAATTATGCTTTTATTTTTTCATGATGCTTTGACATCTTGGTTGCCTTGCTAATGGAAGGCTAGTGGAAGCACTGCCCCTCCCAGAGATGGTAATTCCTAGAGATAGCAGAGGACTGGCCAGCAGGAGCCAGAGGCCCGACTCCAGCCCCTTCTCTGGGGGTCGGGGGAGTGGGGTGGGGGGTGGGCTCTGGCCTCTATCTCCTCCCCTAGGCCCCCAGGCCAGGTACCTGCCAACTAGAGAGAGAGAGAGCCTCTGTGGCCCCGTAGCTCAATGGAACTATTCAAACTAGCTTGATTGTGGCTCACTCTGCCTCCCGTTTCTTCCTCTGAAACCATTATAAAGGCTCTTGCCCATGTTTTCCCCACTTCCTCTGCCTCCTGACCTTGGTGCTGCCCTGGCGTGGCATGGCGTGGTGTGGCGTGCCCCCTTCTCTTGGGAAATGGAAAGGACAAACTATGTCCTTTTCTTTCTTTTTTTTTTTTTAAGATTTTATTTATTTGACAGAGAGAGAGACAGAGAGAAGAGAGAGAGAGAGCACATGAGCAGGGGGAGGGGCAGAGGGAGAGAGAGAAGCTGACTCCCTGCTGAGTAGGGAGCCCAACATGGGACTTGATCCCAGGACTCTGGGATTATGGCCTGAGCCAAAGGTAGACACTTCAGTGACTGAGCCACCCAGGTGCCCCGAAACTATCTTTTCAATGGTAATCATCTCCGGCCTCAGCACACGAATGATTATAGAACCTCCATTTCAAAACAAGGCCCAGCAACCAGTCTTTCCCTTTATGTGTGTCGTGGGTCAGGGATGTTTGGGAGGAGAGAGAAAACAGAGGCTGGATATCTGACACTCAATAAAGTGAGAGAGAAAACAAACAATTTTGGCTGAAAAACCAGTCCCTCAGAGAAGAAAGAGGTAGGG
Organism: Vulpes lagopus; assembly: GCF_018345385.1. Lineage (NCBI taxonomy): Eukaryota > Metazoa > Chordata > Mammalia > Carnivora > Canidae > Vulpes > Vulpes lagopus. The sequence goes on along the minus strand of NC_054826.1, from coordinate 99,377,885 downwards.
TGACACAGGAGGTCCAGAGGCCAGAGTCAAGAAAGGGAGAATGACGCTGTCAGAGTCCTGGTCAAAGTCCTGGTCATCGGGTTTCCACTGACTGGGGAGGGGCCTGAGGCACAGAGGTAAGTATGGGGGTTTCAGAGAGATAAGTGGGTGCAGGGAGGGCGGCTGTGGGTGGGCTTGGGCCAGTTCTCTCCTCAGGGAGAACCACCTTCCCTGTGGGGCCAGGGCAAGGACAGATTCATGGCAAAGAGGTGACCCTAATTTTTTTTAGCTTTTTAGAAATTCTGGCAAATATTCATAATTTGAAATTGAGCATCTTCATCATTTTTTAAAAGATTTTATTTATTTATTCATGAGAGACACACAGGGAGAGGCAGAGACACAGGCAGAGGGAGAAGCAGGCTCCCTGAGGGGAGCTTGGTGAGGGACTCCATCTCAGGACTCCGGGATCACAACCTGAACTGAAGGCAGACACTCAGCCACTGAGCCACCCAGGTGCCCCACATCTTCATCATTTTTGAGAATACTCCTGAACTCAGGAGTGTTAAGCATATTCACACTGTTGTGCAGCCATCCCCACCATCCGTCTCTGGAACCTTCTCATCTCCCAAACTGAGACTGTGTCCCCGTTAAACACTCACCCCCCTTCCCCTCCCTCAGCCCTGCAGGCACGTTCTTCTGTCTCTATGAATTTAACAACTCTAGGGACCTCACATAAATGCAATCATACAGAATTTATTTTTGTACCTGACTTATTTCATTCGACCTCATGTCCTCATATTTCATCTACATTGTAGCAGGTGTCAGAACTTTCCTTTTTAAGACTGGATCATACCCCATTGTATACATGGACCACATTTTGTTTATCCACTCATCCATTGATGGACACTTGGGTTGCTTCCACCTTTTGGCTCCTGTGACTAATGCTCTACAAACATGGGTGTACAAACATCTGTTTTAATTTTGCTTTTCATTCTTCTGTCTACCCAGAGGTAGAACAGCTAGATGTGCTTTTGTTTTTGAGGTGGATCAGTGGTGCACTGGGGCCAGGCTGCTTCAGCTCTAATCCTGGCCAAGGGCTGGGATATGATAAGTCACTTTAGGGCTGGGATGTGATATGCCTGGGTGGCTCAGCATCCAACTCTTCATTGTAGCTCAGGTCTTAATCTCAGGGTGGTGAGTTCAAGTCCTGCGTTGGGTATAAAACCTACTTAAAAGAAAAAAGAAAAGTTACTTCTCCAGACAAGGATTTCCTCAACTCTGAAAAGGGATAACGATAGTAGTAATAGTCAAAATGACAAACTTTGTGTATTGGCTGGAGCCTGCTGCCTGCCCAGCTGTTAATCACGCTGTTTGTAAATTCAGAGAAAGGGTGTGCACGCTTCCGCACGTCCACCAGGGGTCGCCACTGCCCGCGGGAGCCGAGTCCGTGGCCTCTGCCCACTGCCCCCCGCCCCCCCCCCCCCCCCGCCCCCATCTCTCTCTCCCATCACCCAGTGCCCTCTACTCTACACTTCCTTGTGTCTTCCTCACACAGGAACAAGAAGTTCCCAAATTATCCAGGCCATATCACCTGTGCCCCCAGCCGCCCACCCCCACCCCCAGGGGGAAGCTCCTGAAAGCATTATAGGCCATCACGTGGACATAGTTATCAGGCCCAAATGATCTCCTGCTGCAGGTAATTATCATGTCCTGCTTTACGAGGGTCAGGGAAGGTCATGTGTGTGGGAAAATACATCATAAATATTTGGGGCAGCTATAGTGAGTTTCGGGCCTGGAGACTGGAGGAATCATCCCTTGTCAGAACAACTGTCCAGAATGATTGCAGTTTCTGAGCAAAGCATGGAGCATTTAAGTGTTCACAGGGCCGGAGCAGATGTGGCCTGGGTGGTAGGCTGCTGGGCACCGTGGCTGTTAAGAGGCACAGGCACTCCTGCAGCTCAACCCACGGTCTCTTGGGCTGAGCCTTTCACATGGATGGGCTCAGCGTGCCCAGATACTCTGATGTTTCAAGAGCATCTGAAAATGCAGGACCCCCTCCCCGCCACGCCGGACAAAATCTCCAAAATTGTCAATAGTGACAGTTAGTTATAATTTTTTCAAACTTGGTGTGGGCCCATAAAAACACTCTGCAGGGTGGTCTTGGCCTCTGTGGGAGCCATTGTGCAGCTTTCGATGGAGTCTTGCTAGAGACAGTGGTCACTGAATGCCATGGTGGTAAATGCCATGCGACATTGAGCAGGGGCGGGATGACCTGGATTTTAAACTGTCTGGGTGCTCTGTGATGCTCCCTGGTCAGGGATGAACCAGGACTAGTGGCTTCTTCTATAGGGAGGTGGAAACAGGGTGCCATTTGGCTGTCTTCCCCAGAACCCAAGCCAAACTAGTGACCTAGAGATGTGAGAAGCCCCATTTCTATCCCATTCCCCTGAGCTGTCCATCTTCACTTGATAACCCAATCAGAGCATCTGCATCAGGCTCTCACAGACCAGGAGCATCATAGTCTCTTCTCTGTCATGAGGATGGTATTTCTGGGTGCAAGAAACATCAACTGCTAATTACACGGAATGGTCCAACCATCCCAAGAAAGGTCAACTCCATGACACCCATGGATGGCACCAATAGTCCTTCTGAATGGATGAAGGAGGGCTTGTCCTTGCAGCCCCAACAATGAGAGCCAGAGGCTAGGACTAGGAGGAAAGGGTGGCCCCGTGGGTTCAGTTGGAAAGTCCTGATGCTCAGCTCTTCACACCCACTCAGTGAGTGTGATCACGGCTGCAAGATTGAAATAGATGTACTTGGCAGAGGTCCTCTTAAGGTGCTGAAATGAAATTTCACATGGCGGGCTGATATCTGTATGCAAGGAGAAGCCAGAAACTCTGTACCCCAAAGCCCCAGCCACGTGTATCCAGCAGAGGAGACTTCTTATGGATGTCCTAGTTGGTTTTTTTTCTGATCCCAAGCAGCCAGCTCCACAGGAGATGGTCCATTTCCCTAATTTGGGAAATGTCAGAAGGGCCAGATGCTGAATGCAGCTATTCCATACCCCCTGCCCCAGGCTTAACTTTTATGGAATGTAACAAAGTCAGATTTTAGCAAAGATGATGCAGCTGAGGGCAAAATAATTCTGGTTCTCTCTCTCTCTCTGTTGATCCCCAAAGAACTGACCACACACACGCACATACACACACAATTGCTTGAAACAGCTGGGGTTCATCACAGCAACATTTTCCATGATTCAGAAATTTGATATCCAATGGGGAGAAAGTGATACCACTTGCCTCTCCTGAGAGGTGAAGCAAACCACAGCGTTCCCGCCCACGCCATCTTCTGGTGTAGCCTCCAAGCGGCAAGTGGCCTGTGTCTCCAGGGAAGGGGGAAGCACGCAAAGTTTGTCCCCAAGGCCTCTGTGGATGTGAGGCCAGGATCTGAGCAGTGTCAGTTCCAGAAGGCAGCTGCACTCCTGATCTTTGATCTCACCCTCAAAAACTCCAATGCTGTTATTCCTATTCTTTTTTCAAAGTTCTCAGCAAGAGGCTCTCTTGTCATTTCCCTCATCCACCCTGCAGGGGCCTAGCTGTGAGAGTTCACAAAGAATCCTAATCCTAATCACAGATGGCCCTCTTGGGTCCTAGGCCATGGGCTGGGCACTGTACATGCCTCAGGCCGGTCCCGTCCCATAGAACCTCTGCCACGATGGATGTGTCCTGTATCTTCGCTGGCCAGTACAGTAGTCACCAGCCACATATGGCTATTGAGCTCTCGAAATGTGCCCAATGCCGGGCACCTGGGTGGCTCAGTGGTTGAGCATCTGCCTTTGGCTCAAGGTTCTGGGTCCCAGCCAGGGTCAGGGGTCCTGAGATTGAGTCCCACATTGGGCTCCCCGCAAAGAGCCTGCTTTTCCCTCTGCCTGTGTCTCTGCCTCTCTCTGTCTCATGAATGAATAAATAAAATCTTAAAAAAAAAAAATTAACCTGGTGCAACTAAAGGACCGAGTTTAATTTTATTACCTTTACCTTTAGACAGACATGTGGGGCCAGTGGTTAACATATTGGGCAGCACAGCTTCAGATTCTCACCACAAGCTTATAAGTACTGGTATTAGTCACCCATTTTACAGATAGAGAAACCAAGTCTCTGAGGGATTAAGAACTTGCCCAAAGTCACGGAACTAGCTCTAACCATGGTCACTGTGTTTGGAGGAATATTGTTTAGGATGCTTCATCCTCAACCCTCCTTCTTCCCACCTGGCCCTAGTTTGGGTGTGCAAATGAAGGTTTCTCTATGTATGCCTATGTTTGTCTAGTCCTTCCTTTCTTTTACTGTCCTTTAAAAATATATCTTTTTCTAGTTACTGAGGAAATGTAGGTGCAAGGTGGGGGCAATTATAGGAAAACACAAAAAGAAAAATAATTATCACAATTCTTTCAACTAGATAAAACCACTATTTGCAATTGCATCAAAAAGAATAAAACACCTAGGAATAAACTCAAAGAGATGAAAGACCTGTACAATGAAAACTGTAAGACATTGATGAAAGAAATTAAAGAAGACACAAATGAATGGAAAGATGCTCATGGATTGGAAGAATTTATATTGTTAAAGTATCTACACTACCCGGGGTGCCTGGGAGGCTTAGTCAAGCCTCCAACTCTTGGTTTTGGCTCAGGTCATGATCTTAGGGTCCTGGGATTGAGCCCTGCATTGGGCTCCATGCTCAGCATGGAGTGTGCTTGGGATTCTTTCTCTCTCCCTCTGCCTTCCCTTCTGTTCCTCCTCCTGCTCACTTGTGCTCTCTCTCTCTCTCATAAATAAAGTCTTCAAAATTCCACACTACCCAAGTGATCTACAGATTCATTACAATCAAAATTCCAATGGTGTCTTTTACAGACATAGAACAAACAACCCTAAAATCTGTATGGAATCACAAGAGACCCCAAATAGCCAAAGCAATCTTGAGAAAGAAGAATAACGCTGGAGGCATCACCCTCTCTGATATCAAACTATATTGCAAAGCTATAGTAATCAAAACAGTATGATATTGGCATATAAACAGACACATAGATCAATGGAACAGAATAGAGAGCCCAGAAATAAAGACACACATATATGGCCAATTAATTTATGACAAGGGACCCAAGAATATACAGTGGGGAAAGGACAGTCTCTTCAATAAATGATGTTGGGAAAACCGAACAGCTACATGTAGAATGAAGCTGGACCATTATCTTATATCACACACAAAAATTAACTTAGAATGATTAAAGACTTGAATGTAAATACCTGAAATGATAATATTCCTAGAATATTCCTAGAATAAAACATAGGTGGTGAGATCTTGGAAATCAGTTGTGCTGATGATTTTTTGGATTTAACACAAAAAGCAAAAGCAACAAAGGCAAAAATTAACAATTAGGCTTACATAAAACTAAAAAGCTTTTGCAAAGGAAACCATCAACAAAATGAAAAGGCAACCTGTAGAATGGAAGAATATATTTGTAAATCATATATCTGACAAGAGGTTAATATCCAAAATATATAAAGAATTCACACAACTTAACAGTAAAAAAGAAATTAAATAATCCAATTAAAAATAGGCAGAGTATCTAAACAGACATTTTCCCAGGGAAGACAACAGGTACATGAAAAGATCCTCAATATCACTCGTCATCAGAAATACTAATCAAAACACAATGAGAGGTCACCTCACACCTGTCAGGATGGCTATCATCAAAGAGACAAGAAAGAACGAGTGTTGGTGAGGATGTGGAGAAGAGGGAAACCTCGTGTGCTGTTGGTGGGACTGTACACTGCAGCCACTATAGAAAGCAGTATGAAGGTTTCTCAAAAAATAAAAAATAGGATGACCTATGATCCAGATAATTCTGGCGATTTGGCCAAAGAAACTGAAAACACTAATTTGAAAAGATATCTGCACCCTCATCCTCACCACAGCATCACTCACAATAGCCAAGACATGGAAACAACCTAAATGTCCATTAACAAATGAATGGATAAACAAGAAGTGGTATGATGCCTGGGTGGCTCAGTGGTTGAGTGTCTGCCTTAGGCTCAGGTCATGATCCTGAGGTCCTGGGATCAAGTCCTGGGCTCCCCACAGGGAGCCTGCACAATGGGATATTATTCTGCCTTTAAGAAAGAATGAAATCTTGCCATTTGTGACAACATGGACAGATCTTGAGGGCATTATGCTTAGTGAAATAAGTCAGATAGAGAAAGACAAATACTGTATGATCTCAGTTATATGTGTGATTTAAGAAACAAAGACAAAAAACAAGCTCATAGATACAGAGCACAGGCTGGTGGTTTCCAGAGGCAGGAGGTTGGGAAGCCAGTGAAATGAGTGACAAACTTCCAGTTGTAAAGTTTTATAACAAACTTTCAGTTATAAAGTCACTTTTATAGTTCATAAAGTTTATAATAAACTTCCAGTTATGAAATCAGTAAGTCACGAGGATAGAACTATAGCTTAGTGGCTATAGTTAATAGTAATGTATTGTGAGGCACCTGGTGGCTCAGTAGTTGAGCATCTGTCTTTGGCTCAGGGCATGATACTGGGGTCCTGGGCTTGAGTCCCTCATCGGGCTCTCTACAGGGAACCTGCTTCTCCCTCTGCCTATGTCTCTGCCTCTCTCTGTGTGTGTGTGTCCCTCGTGAATAAATAACTAAAATCTTTAAAAAATAATAATGATATATATTGGAAAATTGCTAAGGGAATAGGTGTCTTAAAAGATCTCGTTGCAAACAACATTAACAACAGAGAAAACTCACTATAGGGGCACCTGGGTGGCTCAATTGGTTAAGCATCTGCCTTCGGCTTGAGTCATGGTTCTGGGGTCCTGGGACCAAGCCCCCCCCCCCCCCCATTAGGCTCCCTCACAGGGAGCCTGCTTTTCCCTCTCCTCCTAACTCGTGCTCTCTCACTATCTTTCTCTCTCAAATAAATAAATAAAATCTTAAAAAAAAACAACAAAGAAAACCCACTCTAAGTGTTTGCCTATTCCTTTTCCATGTTTTTCTGTATACACATGCATGCTCACAGACCAAAAAATATGTATATTTTTTATAATTTAAGAGTTTTACCCCATTTGCCAAGTAGGTTTTTAGAAAGTGTATACTTATTTATACTCCAGCAGCTATATGTGAGATTATTTTCCTCCTTAGAACTTTATCAGATATTGTTTCTTTTGTTAAATTTACAAAGTATGGTATCTTACTGTTTTTATTCATTGTTCTCTGTGTGTGATTATATGTCTCTTATGCTTATTCATTATTCATGTATACATTTTTATAATTTTCTCTCATGATGTCTGAGTATCTTTCATCTTGATTTGTGTGATACCCTGTTATATTAAGGTTATTTGGATTTTGCAGGTCATGCTTGTGGCAAGTACTTTCCAACTTGTTTGCTTTTTTTTTTAATTTTTTAAAAATTTTTATTTATTTATGATAGTCACAGAGAGATAGAGAGAGAGGCAGAGACACAGGCAGAGGGAGAAGCAGGCTCCATGCACCGGGAGCCCGACGTGGGATTCGATCCCGGGTCTCCAGGATCGCGCCCTGGGCCAAAGGCAGGAGCCAAACCGCTGCGCCACCCAGGGATTCCTTTGTTTGCTTTTTAATTAAAAAATTTTTTTTTTTTGCTGGTGTTTCATTACCAACTACTATTTTTCCACCATTGCTGATTCATTGGTTTCAATCTTCAAGTCCTTCCTCTTCTGTGGATGAGATGGCTGTCGTGTGTCTGATGCTTCTGCAGGAAAAATCAGGCATGCTCCTATTTTGCAGCCTCAGTTGGCAAGACCCGAGATGCATGAGGCCATTCCATTTAGGGTAAAGCTTTTGGAGGATGAAGGAGTTCTATGCAGGGGAGCTAAGGAGCCAGAGGAGGGAGAAGAGAATGTGGGGTGAGGGAGCAAAGAGGGAAGGGGTTTGCAGGGAGGAGCTAAGGTTGTAGGCATGGACAGAGGGAGGAGAGAGGGCCAGAAGGTGAATGAGGCTACTTAGGAGCTCAGGTGAATGACCACCACGTGGGCAGAAAAAGGACTTTTACCCTCTTCATTCACGCATGCATGCATGCATCAACACATGCATGCATTCCAGCTTTCAGCGGTAGGACAAAGGCCTTAGCATGATGTGCTGGGATGAGCCAGGAGCTCAGGCTGAGCCAGGTCTAGGTGGGACCCGCTCATCCTTACACCTGCACATACACAACAGACAAGTCCCCATAGGGACAGAGTGACAGCAGGTGAGGTCCCAAAACATGGGCGAAAAGTGCTGTTTCTCCCCATACACACTGCAAGAGCAACTGCAACAGTAGACAACCTAGTTCTATTTTCGAACAGTGCAGACAAAATACTGTGAGAAGTGAAAGTGAAATCATAACTTCCTAACTTCAATTCAAGCTCATGTCCATGAGTGGAGACATTTTCTCAAGCTGACAAATGGGTTTTATTTAATCTAACCTGCACGTGTTAGATTACAAAGCATTTTTAACACCTTTTGAAATCACTCCTACCTGACTTCACCTAAGAGTCAGGATTTCTGGGGTGCCTGGGTGGCTAGGTCAGTTAAGCATCTGACTCTTGATTTTGGCTCAGGTCATCATCTCAGAGTCCTGGGGTCAAGCCCCATGTTGGGCTCCACGCTCAGCACAGGGACTGCTTGTCCCTTTCCCTATCCTCTACTCCTCCCCCCCCCCCTCTCTCTCTCTCAAATAAATAAATAAATCTTTAAAAAGTAAATTAATTTAAAAATTTAAGAATTTTTTTTAAAAAAAATCAGGATTTCTAGTTTTTTCAAAAACCAAGCAATCTGATGGCACTGTTCCTGGCTACATTGGCTGGAACAGAGTGGCAGGTGTCCTCTGGCATCCCTTTTTGCTATGGGGCCCATGGGGCAGTTACCCCACTTAGCCAAACTTCTCATGATGTGAAATTCCCCCTTATTTGCTGCTAAGTGGTGTCAGGATCATGGCTCTCCTTCATTCCCCTCCTCATGTGTGACTTCATTTTTGTCTTCATCATTTTGTGATTGTGGCAAAATATATATATATAAACATAAAGTTTACTGTTCTAACCAGTTTTTTTGAAAATATTTTATTTATTTATTCACAAGAAACAGAGAGAGGCAGAGACACAGGAAGAGGGAGGAGCAGGCTCTGTTTGGGGAACCTGATGTGGGACTCAATTCCAGGACCCGGGATCACAACCTGAGCCAAAGGCAGGTGCTCAACCACTGAGCCACGCAGGTGCCCCCCATTTTAAGCATCCAGTTCTGTGGCATTCACGGGAGTACAGCCACGCTGTGGTACAGTCATCCTCACATCCATCTCCAGAACTTTCTCATCACAGGCCCTTGGACCTTCTTTTCTACCTTGTCTTTATGGATTGGACCACTCCAGGCACTTCATACAAGTAGGATCACGTGGTCTTTATACTTCTGTGTCTGACTTATTTCGCTTAGCATAATGTTTTCAAGGTTCATCCAGGGTAGCTTCGCTTTTTACCTATCTCATTGTGTAGTGAAATTCCCTGTTGCTAGCATTAATGGCAGTTCACTGATGCTTTCTGCTGCTTCTTTTACTCAGTGTTTCAATCCAGGTAAATTAAAATCTCCCCTGGATCCCCAGGACAAAGACACCCAGTCACTGGAAGCCGGGCAGCCATGAGCAACAGTACAGGAAAAAAAAAAAAAAAAAAGACATGCATTTTTGTAGGCTGCCTTTTGCTTTATTTTTTTGCCTCCTAGCTGAGATGCCACTTTGTGACTTGCCGCACTCGCCTTGCTCTGTCCCCGCTGACCTGGCAACAGGCCCTGATGGTGCAGCTAGCAGCACAGAGCTGTTTGATTGAATCACTATGCACAGTAGCAACAGAAAGGAGTGACCACTGTGCCCAGAAGCATGAGGGGTGCGGGGACAATGTTGAGGTTGTCCTCGGGTCAGAAGCTGGCTAAGCCTTGAGCAGAGTTTAGAATCCTGGCAAGAGAAGAGCTGTGCTTAAAGATACCTCTGGGAGGAAGTCATTACTGTGAAGCCAAGCAAGACCCACGAGGAGATCTGGTGACTAATGTGCCCAGGTGAAAGCAGCAGCGGGCCTCTGTGCTTTCCCTCTGATGCGGACCAGGAGCTACAGCTGCCAGCTCCCTAGGCCTGTGGCACTTTCCTGCCTCTATAAGAGGGTTTCTTCTAAGCCAAGCCTTTCTGAGGGGTTCCCAGGCAAAGACAAGGGACTCTGGAGTGTGTCTCCCTGGAGTGTCAAAATCACAGAGCTCAGAATGGAGAGGATGGGGTTCAGTTCAGAAGGCGCTCCTCTTAGCGTGAGGCCACGTGGATGGGGCTGAGGTCTGGGCTGTTTGTGTTTGAGCCCTGAGCCATCTCCAACGTGGATGCAGTGTTGTGTCCCTGCCATAGCCAGAGCTCTGGGAGTGGGGGATGGGGGAGGAACAGGTGGCAGGGAGGTAGGGGAGGAAATGGCTGTTGGTGTTTTATATAATTTGGGCCCCCAGATTACAGGCTTAGAAGTGCCACCTGAGCATTCGCCCCTGGGGAGAATTTTACCGCCCCTGAAAATCCCACTAAGACAAGCATATTTGCCAGCCTCCAGGGTACAACAGGCAGGTGGGGAGTGCGGTTGCGGAGGACCCCCTGTGCGATGCCTATCTACCCTTTTGGTGTCTCATTTGGTGCTCAAACCCCCAAATTCTATCACATGAGGACATAATGTTAGAGAGAAAGAGAGAGAGAAAGTACTGCAGAAACATAAGTATAATCTTCTCCAGTTTGTGGGGCCACAGACTAGGAGAAAAGTGACAGTTCCTCCCAGCTAGGATGCAGTCATGTATCTCCACAGGTGTATGGCTAGCTCCAGTCTGGGGTGATGAACCGATGTTCTGGTCGCTGGAGGAAAAGGAGCCTCAGAAACTTCATCCTTCAGAGTGTCGGGCTCACAGCTCTGGATATCATCCCGAGCTGCACACAGAATCTTTCTGATAAAAACGTGATGTATGTTACAAAGTGGAATCCTCAAAACAACCTTTTGAGAGAGGCACTGCCGTGATGCCCATCTTTTTTTTTTTTTAAAATTTTTATTTATTTATGATAGTCACAGAGAGAGAGAGAGAGAGGCAGAGACACAGGCAGAGGGAGAAGCAGGCTCCATGCACCGGGAGCCTGACGTGGGATTCGATCCCGGGTCTCCAGGATCGCGCCCTGGGCCAAAGGCAGGCGCCAAACCGCTGCACCACCCAGGGATCCCCGTGATGCCCATCTTACAGACAGGTACATTGAGTCCGGCTCAGAGACACAACATGGACTGCGTGAAATTATCACAGTTGTAAAAGGCAGAATGGGGATAGGAATCCAAGGTTTCAGACCTCAAGTTCTATACTTGGTTTTTTGCTCCTACATTTGTGATATGTGGCTATATGTCCACATATCTGCATCTGGAGCATTACCCTGTTAGCGTTTCCCTGCCCTCGTCCAATTCATGTTTTCTCTGTCCATCTTTCACCCGTTAGTCCAGATGGTTGCCTCTGTGCTCCATACAGAAGGTAGAAGCTGCTGGCTTGAAGGGTAGATGCATGTCTCTCCGAGGTAAAAAGGAACTGTGAATGCCAGTGGATGGTGGCTCATGGCAGTAGTAACCGCCAGCATTCTCTGAGAAGGCACTGCAAAAAAGCACTCAACATTGTTAATTGATTAGATTGATTGTCAAATTATTCATTTCCCATGAGGCAGGGAGTACTGCTGAGTGCTTCACCAGGGTCGGGAGCAAAGCTCAGAGAGTTGTGAGCACAGGTCACGCAGCTGGCAAGTGGAGTAACTAGGATCCACCCTGGCAGCCAGATCCCAGTCTCTGTTCATGATCCCAGTCCCTAAATAATGATCTGCTGCCTCCCACATCCCCATCACAATTCAGTCCTCATGGCAATTCAGCAAGGTAGGCATCATTCATTCACACCATCTACAGATGAACACACAGAATCCTGAAGGGCCTGGGGAGGAGCAGGGCGTGGAGCCCAGGGTCACTTTTCCAAGCAGTAGAAATCCTTGGAATTTCAGAGTGTCCTGGAGATCTCAAGAATTCTCCATCATGTTTATTAGATAAAGCTTATTCAGTTCACATCCCATTCTGCTACTATAATTTCCTCAGCTGTTGGTTTTTAATTGAGATGCATAAATCTTGAGGAATATGTTTTCATGTATATACTACTCAGATCAAGATATAGAATACTTCCATAACCCCAGAAAATTCTCTGGGGCCCCTTCCCAACATTTTATTATTATTTTTTCCCCTCTCCCATATTTTAAACTATTATTTTAGCAGTTTCAACATTCAACTTTTATTCTAATGATACTTTGCAATTGATAGATTTTTGTCACTTAAGAGTTTGTCAAGTCATTGCTTCTTGAATAGAGATCTGCGGAGCCTTCGGAGTCTGTGAGTATATTCTCAGGGGTCCCAGCCAAGACTTCTCCTTTAAAATAGTTGGAAGGTTATTCAGGGTTGCAGAACCCCAGGCCTACATCTTCACTTCCAACACACACAAGAGCCACTGGCCCAGTGCAGGGCTTCTGCACTTCAGCACCGCTGACATTTGGGGCAGGATCATTCTTTATTGTAAGGGAGCTGTCCTGCACATTATAGGATGGTTAATGGGGTCCCTGGCTTGTGCCCAATAGATGCCCATAGCACCGCCCCCTATAGTTGTGACATGTACAAATGTCTCCAGATGGACAACGTCGCCTCTAGTTGAGAATAACAGCCTTGCTTAGGCAGATTTAGTTCTGGAGAAATTAAAGATCTTAAAATATAAATCAGACCGAGGCTTCTATAATGAGAAATAATAATAACAATAAAGGAGGGGCTGGGTTTGGCAGGGATCATTGCATGCCACTGTGGGGAGCCAGGAGGGCTTGAAAAGGAGGACAGGAGTGTGTGAGAGGCACCCGAGGGCAGGTAGGTCAGGTTTATGGGCTCCAGGAGGAGGAGGTCGAGACCTGCTCGCTGCCTACTCCCACTCTGCTATATCCATCTGAGTCAATCTCCTTGAAGAAGCTCTTTGTCTCCTTCTCGGCTGAGCCCCAGGCAGAGTGGAAAAAGCTCTGCAGGAACAGCGTATAGGAACAGGGTGCAGTTTGGGGGCCTGGAGACAGGCCCGGAGGTGCTGAGGGAGGCTTGGAATGACAGGTCACCTGACACAGGGAGCTGTCCTCAATCCCTGCAGGAGCCACAGCTCCAGGGACCTTTAACTGTCGGTTCATCCTTTCACCTCCCACCACCCCCACAACTCCCGTATTGGAGAATTCGCACCTCAGCTCTTCTTCAATGAGGACACGCTGGTCCTGGTCTATGCTCATAAATGCTCTCCTGACAACATCAAGGTTCTTTCTGGATAAGCCCATGTGAGAGGAGAAGTCTTTGTGGTTGAAGCTGCCACGTTCTGAGAGACACAGAAACCCTTAAAGGTTATTTCATCTTTTGTTTTTAATTCACAGTGTGACCCAACCTAAATCCATGCCTTGGATCCTGAGCCACCATCTCGATCACAGTTCCTTATAGGTAGGTTATGGGTGTGCACGTACATACGTGTGTACATTTAGGGAGGTGAAATTGACTTAACATAACATGAATCTTCTTTTTTTAAGATTTTATTTATTTATTCATAGGAGACACAGAGAGAGAGGCAGAGACATAGGCAGAGGGAAGAGAAGCAGGCTCCATGCAGGGAGCCTGATGTGGGACTCAATTCCAGGACTCCAGGATCACACCCTGAGCTGAAGGCAGACGCTTAACTGCTGAGCCACCCAGGTGTCCCAACATGAACTATTTAGTTATTTATTTACTATTTATTTATTTATTTATTTATTTATTTATTTATTTATTTAAATATCTTGCTTATTTATTTCAGAAAGAAAGCATGAGCAGTGAGGAGAAGTAGAGGGAGAAGGAAAGGGAGAAAGAAAGAAACTCAAGTGGACTCTGTGCTGAGCATGGAGCCAGACTTCCAGCTCAATCTTGTGACCCTGAGGCCAGGACCTGAGCTGAGACCAAGAGTCAGACATTTGACCGACTGAGCTACCCAGGAGCACCTAACATGAACCATTTTAAAGTGAACAATCCAGTGGCATCAAGCATGTTCATGATATTGTACAACCACTGTATGATCGTCTAACTCCAAAACATGTTCATCACTTCCAGTGGAAACCCCACACTGGTAAACCATTGGTCCCTGTAATGCCTCTCCTCTCTTTCCTGTCAACTACCAACCAACTTCCTCTCTCTATGGATTTCCCTACTGTGAATATTTCATGTAAATGGGATTATACAATATTTATCCTTTTGTGTCTGGTTTATTTCACCAAGTGTGATATTGTGAAGTTTTATCCATTACAGCATGTGTCTTCATTCCTTACCACTTCATTCCTTACCATGACTGTGTAATATTCCATGGTATGTATATGCCACATTTTGTTATTCATTCGCCCAACAGTGGGCATTTACGTTGTTTCTACCTTTGAGCTGTTGTGAATAATGCTGCTCTGAGCATTTGTGTACAAGTGTTTGAGTACCAATTTTCAATTCTTTGGTCTTATACCTACAAGTGGAGTTACGGGGTCATACGGAAAATCTATGTTCAGCTTTTTGAGGAGCCGCCATACTGTTTTCCACAGTGACTGCACCATTTCATGTTCCCACCATCAATGAACTGGGGTCCTATTTCCAAATCCTTACCAACACTTGTTATTTTTTTTAAGTTATAACTATCCTAATGGGTGTGAAGGGATTTGAGGGTTGTAGTCTTCTTTTTTATTTTAAGTAAACTCTGTGCCACATGTGGGGCTTGAATTCATGATCCTGTGATCAAGAGTCACTTGCTCTACAGACTGAGCCAGTCAGGTGCCCCAGAAATTGGGTTTTATAGGATGTATTTGGCATATTTTAATTAAGGAAATCAAAAAGCCTCTTCTAGAGGATTCAAAGTATGGCTAGAAATGGTTATCACAAATAGATTCTTTAAATTTATATGCTATCTTTAGGCATGACTGGGTGTTAGTGGCAACCCAAAGCAATACTTCAGATTTGCAGACCTGGCCATACATAGCAAAGGAATGCCCTTATTTCTTTCCCCTGATTACAAACTTTCTGTGATACACAAAGAGGCCTCAATGAAAGATGTCAAAATTAATAACAATAATATGTAGAATTTATTGAGTGCTTGACCACATGTCAGATACTGGGCATCTATTGTATGAAATATCTTCTATTTTTAATCCTCACTTTATAAATGAACTCCCTGAAGCTAAATGGCTATTTAATGGGAATCAAATGACTATTTGATATCCTATAGTTGGTAAGTGGCCAAACATAAATGGAACCTGGGCAGTCTGAGCTCAGGACCTGTGCCCTTAACCATGACCCTGTGCGGATTCTTGAGGTATTCTGCTCCCTTACATCCCAGATGCTACAGGAAGAGCCATTTTATCCATGCCGGGAGCAGGAGCCAGCACTTTAGAAGCCCAGTAATAGCCCAGGATAAACCCATCCCCCTCTGAGCCTTCATTTCCTCATGAGAAAGCAAGAGGGTTGGACTGAATGATCTGCTCTGACACCCCAGGACTCTCCCCATTTGGGGAAGAGAGCAGAACCTGTCACTTCTGCAGCTGGATAGAACAGCACTGATGTCTTTTGGGGAGACAATATCTCTCATTACCATGGCTGGGCTAGGAAGCAACATGCAAGAGAGAGTCTCTGCCCTGGAGAACCCACTCTTCCTCTGCTAACACTTGAAACCAAAGCCAAACCTGAGAGTTTGGGGTCTGGTGATGAGGGAGATGTCCTCAGAAATGGGCACAGGAAGGAGAAGAAAGATGTCCCTTGTTCTGGGTCTGTCTCTGTGCTGACCCATCCACACACAGGGTCTGGGGACAGGAAATGCACTCTTAGTCACCATCCCAGAGGCTGGCTTGCACTGGGGGCCCCACAGACTCTGAATCCAGCCCAACTTCAAGTTTGGAATCCATAACTTTAGGTTGGCAAATGCATTCTCTGTTTAATCAAGGAAAGTGGATCCCTGGACCTTGCTGCCACCAAACTGAGCTAATGCTTTGGAAGTAGGTGTTAGGTTTGCAGTCACGGAGGATGGTAAGGAAAAGCCTTTTTTGCCTTGTCATTATGACTTTTCAAAGGAAGCCAGAAATAGCCATGCTGGGAAGGGGCTTCTGTCAGGGAATGGCAGGGGTCCCCCCCAGGGGAAAGGTCTCAATGTGGTCTTTTTGAGGAACTCAAAAGAACCTATCTAATTAACAGGTCAGAGAACTTACAAATCCCTTTGTGTTTGGCCCGGGAGAGCTTTCTCTTCTACCGTCAACTAACACCTTTCCCAGGGAAGCAGAATGATGTAGGCAGGAACGGATAAAAATAGGTACCTGGGATGAACGGTGGGGGTCTTGGGTGTGTCCCACCCCCTCTCTGGAACTGCTTCAGAGAAGCCTTATGTGTAATGTTTCAAATTTTTATATGGAGAAGGCATTATGTGTATTACTTGGGTAATTAAATTTTAATTTTTAAAAAGCCCCTCAATTGGAAATCACCATGGTTTTTCTCCTGCAGTGCTTGGAAACGTCCTGATCTTCATGTCATTGTGTTCTCAAATTAAGGTCTTCCTTCTCTGTTTGTTTTTCTTCATAGGCATTATGTCCTTGGAATTATCTTATGTATTGGTTTACTTAGAGGGGAAGTCTGTCTCCATTTATTAGGATGTAACCATAATCGCATCCTATAGAAATTATCCTGCACCAGGCAGCATTTTAAGTGCTTTGTATGTAAATTAAACCGCATAAACATCACAACAGACCCCGGGAAGGAATATTCCATGAATATCCCCATCTTACAGAGGAGGATACAAGGTCCTGGGGCCAGTAGTTAAACTCAGTCACAGACTGGAATCTCTTCACTGCCAGCCACACTGTCACAGGAGCCAGTTTGCTGGTCCTAAAGACAGATCTGGGAGCTTAGTGACCTTTCAAGGAGGATTTGTTGAGTGCCTGCTGGGCACGTGGTGCAGAGGCGAGAAGAGAAGCAGTTGCACCTATGCGTACTGTGTCTATGGGCGCCCCTTCCTATCTGCTGGTCCCCAGGGTCTGGTCTGAAAGAGGTTCGCGAGCCCACCAGGACAGGGCCCGCCAGAGGTGCTTCTGGGTTCTCCTGGCTAGGGCCCCAATAGTGTCCAGGAAGCAGGGTGCTGCCTCCTATAGGATTTGCCCCATGCCTACACCCTAAGCTGAGTCCCTACAGTACAGACCCCAGGGGCCAGTGTCACATGGACTCTCCAAATAAGCACCTCTTGCTGTTTTTATCTTGAGAAAAATGCATATGATATATGCAAACAAAACAAGATAAATGGCTAAATCTAGGGAAGGTGCTTGGCCAGATTGAATTTCCTATGATTTAAGCAGAAAGTTTAAACTTCTCAAGCCTGGAGCCAAGGGCAAAGACAATACTGGGCTGCACCCTAGGATACAGGGTGAGCCAAGCTGCCAAGCGGGCAGCAGAAGGGAGTGCAGAGACAGAGAAATGTGCTAACCTGTTCCTGCTGTGTGCAGACAGCACCTGGGACAAGGCCCACCTGGCCAGCGTCTGGGGAAGAAATTAATCCTGCACCATGCAGCTCATGTTCTGTTTTAGAGCAAACGAACAGGAACTGAGATATTTGACTCAGGAAAAGGGGATGGGATTCCCTGGTTTGTTCCCTGTCTCTTGAACACTCAGAGATGCCCACGGATGTCTGCCCCCGAAGCTACTCACTGACCTTTGGCTTCAGAGATTTCCGGCTCTCCTCCACATTAATGAAGGGAACCTTGTGCTTAACTTTATTTATTTTTTTTAGTTTGATAGCTTTTTGGCTTTTTTTTTAAATTTAAATGTTTTTCTTATTTTTAAATTGCATTAAAATACAAAAACCATAAAATTTACCATCTTGACCATTTTTAAATTTATTTTTTATAGATTTTGTTTATTTTTGCGAGAGAGAGAGCAAGAGTGGGGGGAGGGACAGAGGGAAAAACAGGCGCCCTGCTCAACGGGAGGGACTGAGACACCCAGGTGCCCATCTTAACTGCTTTTAAGAGCACAGTCCGGGGCATCCCTGGGTGGCTCCGCGGTTTAGTGCCTGCCTTCAACCCAGGGCATGATCCTGGAGTCTCGGGATCGAGTCCCACATTGGGCTCCCTGCATGGAGCCTGCTTCTCTCTCTGCCTGTGTCTCTGCCTCTCTCTCTGTGTCTCTCATGAATAAATAAAATCTTAAAAAAAAAAAAAACCCACAGTCCAATGGTATTAGCTCCACTCACACTGGTACAGCCACCACTGCTGTCCATCCCCAGGATTCTTCTAACTCTAAAGCCATACCGATTACACCGTGACTCCCCACTCTGCCCTCTCCCCAGCCCATGGCAACCACCATTCTATTTTTTGTCTTTATGATTCTTTCTGACTAGTCTAAGTACCTCAACAAGGTGAAGAAATACAATATTTGTCTTCTTGTGACCAGCCTATTTTGCTTAGCATGATGTCCACAAGGTTCATTCATGCTGTAGCAAGTATCAGAATATCCTTCCTTTTCCAGGCTGAACACCATGGTGTCCATTGTATGAGTAGACCTCATTTTGTTTATCCATTCATTGGTTGATGGATGTTCAAGTTGCTTCCATGCTGTGGCTTTGGTGAATAGTGCTGCTGTGAACAAGGGTGTACAAATA
Organism: Vulpes lagopus; assembly: GCF_018345385.1. Lineage (NCBI taxonomy): Eukaryota > Metazoa > Chordata > Mammalia > Carnivora > Canidae > Vulpes > Vulpes lagopus. The sequence continues at coordinate 99,359,106 of NC_054826.1, read as the reverse complement.
TCCCTTCGAGCCCCTGCTTTCAACTCTTTTGAGCATATACTTAGAGGCGGAATTACTGGATCTTGTAGTCATTTTATTTTTCATACTGTTTTCCAGAGTGGCTGCACCATATCACAATCCCATCAACAGTGAGCTAGCCTTCTAATTTCTCCACATCCTCGCCAGCACCTGTCATTTCCTGTTGTGTTTTGGGTCTTTTTGTTATTATTATTTATTTAATAGCCATCTTGGTGGGTAGGAAGTGGTATCTCATTGCGTTTTTGATTTGCATTTCCCTATGATTAGTGACGTTGCATCTTTTTGTGTCTTATCAGCCATTTGTATGGATTCTTTGGAGAAGCGTCTCCACATCCTTTGTCCTTTTTTAAATCAGATTGTTTGGGGCTTGGTCCTTGTTTTATTTTTTTTAAGGATTTTATTTTTATTTATTTATTTGAGAGAGAGAGAGAGAGATAGCAAGAGAGAGAGTGCACAAGCAGGGAAAGAGGGAGAGGGAGAAGCAGACTGCCCACTGAGCAGGGAGCCTGATGTGGGGATCAATCCCAAGACCTTGAGATCATGACCTGAGACAAAGGCAGATGTTTAATGGACTGAGCCACCCAGGCACCCCCTTGTTGCTATTGAGTTGTGGGAGTTCTTTTTATAGTCTGAATATTAACCCCTTATCAGACATATAATTTGCAAATATTTCCCTCCGTTCCGTGAATTGCTTTTTCACTCTGTTTGGTGCACAAAAGCTTTTAATTTTGAGGCAGTTCAATTTCTATTTTTCCCTTCATTGCCTATGGTTCTATTTAATTTTTTAAAAGCCATTTTCTTGGAAACCACCATGGTTTTTCTTCTATGGTGCTTCAGGACATTCTGACATGCATGTCACTGTATTCACCTAGGAAAGTCTTCCTTCCAAGTGATTCCCACAGGTCTGCCCTCTGTCCGTCCTGGGAGACAGAGTCTGTGGCCTGCACAGAAGGGGCCGGCCCATATACAAGCTTCCCGGCTAAGGTGGCAGCTTGTTTGTACCCCCACCCCCTACCCCGTGGCCCACTCCAATCCTGAAACTCCCCCGTTAATCACTGTTCTGGGTTAGGATCTGTTAGAGAAAGGCAGCCTGTTCCTAGGACCACTGCTCTTGGACCCTCTCAGGCATGAAGGTCTGGGAGATGGACTTCACATGGGCATTGGGCCTGGTCCCAGCACTAAGACCAACCCAGGACAGAAGTTCAGAATCCCCAATATCCCCCCAACCAGAAGAGAGAAACATCCAGAAAAGGCCTCTTGATCCTCCTCAGTGCTGGCTCTCGCTTCTGGGCTCACGGTTCTCCACAGGCACCTTCCCTCAAGGGGGTGGCAGGGGGCGGGCTTGAAAATAGCTCATTTTGGCCAGTCTTTTCCATTCTGGCACTTAATCATTTTCTGCCATAGACAGAATCTATTTTGAACTGCCTTTTTTTGTCTGTTTGCTTCATATATGTGGGTCTCCTGTGGGCTCCACATCAGAGCTGCTTCATCCCCTGGCTCATTCTTAGAAACAGAGCCAGCCACGTGGGGAGAGCTGCTCTCAAGCACAGATGGCACCCACAGCAGAGACGACAGTGTGCTGGGTCTCTTCCGCCTGCACCGTGGGGCCAAAGCCAACTTCCTGGCCATCCTTCCAAACCAGAAAGAGCTGACCACAAAGTTACTTTGAAAGCCACTTGCCTGTGGCCTTGGACCTTGACAACACTTCTCACAGTTGCTTTCTGTTCCCTGGGTTGAGATTTTGGTAGTTCGTAAGCTGGCGTCTCTTTAAATTTGGATTTCAATACATGTGCACTCTCTGCTAAATTGGTACCACTTAGTGATGCTGGTAAGTGGCCAACTGATTTGGGAGTTGGGGGTGGGAGTGGGAGTGGGGGTTTCAGGAGCAAAGGCAATGTTTGCTTGGGTCAGGCCTAGAGCAGCTGGAGAGGGGGTCAGCATTGGGGGAACTGGAGAGTCATCCGGACTCAAGGTGGTTTTGCTATAAATTCACCGTGGCCATCTACAAGGGCTTTCCACACTTTGGGGGCAACCCTGAGGTCTCCTCACTCCCCCACACTCTGTAATAACTATTTAAAACTCGGCCTTCTCTCCTCAAGCTTCTGATTCCTGTCCTTTCCCACTCAGCCGATGGCTTCACTTCTCACTTCACAAAGGTCTTAGAACCTTCAGCCAGAAGTTCCCAGTGCTCCTCTTCCAGACACACAGACTGCCCTCCCCTTTATCTGCTCTGCTGTCTGAGCCTACTCCCCACCCAAGACTTAGACCCCTCCCCTCCCCACACCACCTTCTCTTCCTGTCCATGAGATCCTCCCCAATGAAACAAAACAAAGCCCTCCCAGGGCCCCTCACCCCTTCTAGCTAATGCCAGCTTTGTCTCTTCCTTTTGCAGCCAAACTCCTCAAAGGATATATTTAAACTTACTCCCTCCCATCTCCCCTCTCTTATGAGACCCTCTTTCTGTCCCCAACTCCACAGAGGTCACCGATGACAACCTCTGCATCACTAGAGCCAGGGGCATCTCAGTCCCTTCTCACCTGTTCTCTTAGCCAGAGAGATGCTGGAAGGTTCTTTTTGCTCAGCTGGTGAAGTGGCCCCCTGTTTCATTAGAGCTGCCATCCACATCTCCTTTGCAGGCTCTCCCTTCCACATGAGGCTGGGCGCTGTCTTCTTTCATATTCTGGTCCCACTCATGGCATCTGTTACAACCAGTTCCCATTATTCCTGGTTGTTATGTTCTACAAAGTGGCTGCGAATACCGAATTAGCAAATACCGAACTGTTGCTCCCAAGGAAAATATGGGGTTGGCTTCCCTCCAGCCTCCAATCGTAACATTTCATCAATTGATCAATACATACAAAACCTCACTTTATGTGTATTTCTGCTTAAAGGCACCATATTGAATATACATTGTTTGGTTCATTAACAGTGAGCTCATGATGGACAGCACTGCATCTCCTGCCTGAATGAAGCTTCTCTAACACATGTGGTTTCTCCATAGTGTGCATCACAGTCTTGCGCTCAGGAATACTTTGGCACTGTCCTTGGGGCCATTTTAAACAGCTTAGTCACCAACAAAAAACACAGAAATGCAAAAATTTTGGCACTACACAGACTTTGAAAGAGACCTTGCTTAAGATGCCAGCGGAGCACCACTGAGTTTCACCATAGTTGGAAGATGGACGTCAGGAGGCTTAAATTTTTCACCACTCTTGGAATGTCTGAAAGATCCTGTGAGTATTGATTTGGGGGTGACAAATCAAACATAGCAAGCAGGCAAGTTCACAAGTAGAGAATCTATGATTAGTAAGGATGGGCTGGACACCTGATGAGTCTCAGGCTGAGAATCTTCCTTCTCAGCCCTGGCTGTCCACTGCATGACTGACAGTGGACGTCTCCATGGAACTGCACATTTAACTGTCAAGTTGTCCTGTTGAGCTTGGCCCCCCTAAACTGGGTCTGATTCCAGTCCTGTCCCCTGCTTAGGGAATGGAGCCACCATCCAGCCTGTCACCAAGCATCATCACTGACTCCTCCCTCTCCCAGCAGTTCATAGTCTGTCCCAGGTCTTGGTAAATTTATAACCCTCCTCTCCACCACCACTGCTCAGCCAGGTGAACCAGAGCTATCTCTCCTCTGGCCACACTCACCCCTGCCCCGTCCAATCCTCTACCATCACTAAGATGGTAAACATGGGGCCTGGGTGGCTCAGCGGTTGAGCACCTGCCTTTGTCCCGGGGCGTGATCCTGGAGACCCAGGATCCCATGTCAGGCTCCCTGCATAGAGCCTGCTTCTCCCTCTGCCTGTGTCTCTGCCTCTCTCTCTCTCTCTGTGTGTCTCTCATGAATAAATAAATAAAATCTTTAAAAAAAAAAAAAAAGATGGTGAACATGACCTGTTTAGCCCTGCCTAATCCCACCCAGTCTAACCCTTGAGTCTGGATCCCACCACACACCACACCCCCTTGCTCTCTTCATTTCACCCACTTTGACTTTTTTGTCTCCATCAGAGAACTTGCTGCCACAGGACCTTTACACATGCTGATCTCTTTCCTGAAACCCTCCTCACAGACACACACGTACATGTACAAATACACAGAGAAACGTGCACACATGTACACACATTATATATACTTACACACACACACACACACACACACACACTTGATTAACTCCCATTTTGACAGTTCTCAACACAATCCTTACCCTCTCAGAGAAATCTCTCCTCTGATGCCAGGACCAGGTCACCTCTTTCCCACTCTATGGCATTTTCTGTGTTACATCCATTTATGGGATTATGTGATTAACATCTGTCTCCACCACTAGACTGGAAACTTCATGAAGATCCCAGAAACCAGATACTTTATGGCACAAGGAGTTTGAAAGAACCCCAGAGCCTGAGCAGGAAGCTGTGTCCCCAGTCTCCAGTGTGTACCTAGATGAACAGATAAGTGGATGGACAGAGAGATACCTCCTTGTATGTGATCCTGACATTGCAGATGGAGAGGGAAGAAGAGTAGCAGAAAGCTTAATGGCTGGTTCCTGAGGCCTCCGGGCTACTCCTTGCCCACACCATCAGCTTTGAGTCTCTTCTCAATCTCAAAAACTTGTGCCCACCTTTACATAAAAGGTGGCTAATTTGTATTTCTTTTCTTTTTTAAGACTTTTTTTCTTTCTTTTTTTTTTTTTTTGGAGAGAGAAAGAACGAATGCAAGTAGGGGTGGTGGGGCGGGGTGAAGAGTAGAGGGAAAGGGAGAGAATTTCAAGCATGGAGCCTGCAGAGAGGCTGGATCTTACGATCCTGAGATCATGACCTGAGCCAAAACTGAGAATCAGATGCTTAATGGACTTGAGCCACCCAGCCGCCCCTGTATTCTTTTTAGATAAGAGAGGCTGAGCATCTTTCCACATGTCAATCAGCCACTTGCATTTCCTGTGCTGCTGGCATCCTTTATATCTTTTTCTATTTGGTTATTTGTGTCTGTTTTTAAATGTATTTGCAATACCTTTTTGAAATTACAGTAGCAAAACCGTTGACCATCATGCGTAGCCAATATATTCTTCCAGTTTTCTCTGGTCTTCCATTTGTTCCTGGTATCTTAAAGACTTTTTATTAGAGAAAACTTGAAACATACACCAAGTGAAGAGAACACTGTCATGACAGTCCGCAGACCTACCCTGGATTTCAGCCACCATCCACTCATACTTCATCTCTGTCTTTACTCTTTCCTCCCATCCCCGATTATCTTGAAGAAAAACCCAGACATCACCTTATCATTTTACTCATAATTATTTTGTATATATCTTTAAATACTTTTTAAATTTTTAAGATTTTTAAAATTTATTCATTTGAGAGCACAAGGAAGGGGTAAGGGTCAGAGGGAGAGAGTCAGAGGGAGAGGGAGAAGCAGATTTGCCATTGGGCAGAGAGCCGATTTGGGGCTCTCAATCCCAGGACCCTGGGATCATGACCTTAGCCAAAGGCAGATGCTTAACCAACTGAGCCACCCAGGTGCCCCTAAAATAGTTTTTAAAAAAACCTTTGGTTTGGGGGCACCTGAGTGACTCAGCAGGTTAAGCATCTAACTATTGATTTTGGCTCAGGTCATGATCTCAGGGTCCTGGGATAGAGCCACGAGTCAGGCTCCGTACTCAGCAGGGAGTCTATTTGAGGATTCTCTCTGCTCCTCCCCCTGCTCCAGCTCCCTCTCTATCTCTGTCTCTCTCAAATAAATAAATAATTTTTTTTGAATGTGTGTGTGTTTTCATATGGAAGTTTGTAATTTTATGCAAACACACATTTTTTTATATTACATGTATCCATCTGTAATATATATGTGTGTGTATATGTACATACACATTTTTTTTTGCTTTATGGGTTCTGTGTTTTGTTTTCTGCTTTGAAATTTCTTCCCAACTTCTATATTGTAAATAAAATTTCTGATTTTACAGTTTATTTTATAATTTTATAAATTTATTTTTATATCATTATTAATCTGAATTTTTTTAAAGATTTTATTTATTCATGAGAGACAGAGAGAGAGAGGCAGAGACACAGGCAGAGGGAGAAGCAGGCTCCATGCAGGGAGCCCGATGTGGGACTTGATCCCGGAACTCCAGGGTCACTGCCTGAGCCAAAGGCAGATGCTCAACTACTGAGCCACCCAGGCGTCCCTTAATCTGAATTTTTTTTAAAGATTTATTTATTTGAGAGAGAGAGAGAGTGTGAGTGGGGGGAGGTGTAGAGGGAGAGAGAGAAGCATGCTCCCTGCTGAGCATGGAGTCAGACATGGGGCACCATCCCAGGACCCTGAGATCATGACCCCAGCCAAAATCAAGAGTTGGACGCTCAACCAACTGAGCCACCCAGGTGCCCCTAATTGAATATTGTAGTGTAAGATGTAAAGTAGGAATCTAATTTTGTTTTCTTTCCAAAATACTTGACAATTAACCATTTATTCATATAGGTATATGGATTCTCATTTTGACCTTCCAAAAGTATGCACTACCTTGATTGTTTTCCAGACACTGAGCCAGCCTTGCGTTCTGGGGATGCAGCTCTTGAATGGAGTGCTAAGTTCTTAAAAATGTATTTTTAAAGTTTGCCTTGCTATTCAAAGGTGAGATTGTTCTGCAGACTTCTATTTGGGGAGCTATTTTCATTAGATTTTAGCATCAGAGATAGTCTGTCATTATAAAATAGAATTTGGCAAATTGTCCTTCTTAATGCTCTGGAACAGTTTAAGTAATATTGAAACCATGTATTTCTTCAAGGCACTTTTTAATTTTATATTTTGCTATGGAGTCACTTAGATTGGAACCTATCTTGAGACTGTTTCCTTGATTTTGTTCCCAGTTTTCACCATGGTTATCTATTTATCTTAGAGAGAAAGAGAGTATGCGAGTGGAGGGCAGACAGGGAGAGAGAGAGAGAGAGAAGGAATCTCAAGCAGCCTCCATGCCTAGCGTGGAGCCTGACGTGAGGCTTGATCTCACAGTCCTGAGATAGTGACCTGAGCTGAGCTCAAGAGTCAGTTGCCCAACCGACTGAATGATCTAAGTGCTCCCCATCCATTGTTATTAGATGAACAGGGATCTTACCATTCTTATGTAGGCAGAAAGAGGAAGAGCTACCAATGAATGAGTGAGGTCAGCCTGGTATTTGGGGATAACCTTTCAAGTCTTTGGGAGACAATATTGGACTGAAGCAATCTAGACTCCTACAGACACTGCCCCAAAGAGCACTGTCCCCTCAAGGGACACTGTTCCCCTCTCAGTGTGCCCAATGAATGCTTTGACCCCTGCCCACCACCCTCTCAGGAAAGCTGCTTCTCGTTGGATGGTCCATTAGCTTTCTCGGGCTGCCATAACAAATTACCACAAACTGGATGACTTAGGACAGAAATTCATTCTGTCATGATTCTGGAGGCTGGAAGTCTGATACTGGAGTGTTGGCAGGGCTATGTTTCCTCTGAAGTCTCTAGGGAAGAATCCTTCTTAACTTCTAGTGGTTGCTGGCAATTTTCAATGTTCCTTGGCTTGTGGCTGCATCAATTCAGCCTTTGCCTCTGTCTTCACAGGACCAACTCCTCTGTGTATGTACGTCTCTGTTTTCTCTTCTATTCTAAGGATACCAGCTCTAGGTTAGGGCCCACCTGTTTCCAATATGACCTCATCTTAACTTACATCTTAATTACAGCTGCAAAGATCTTTTGGGGGATACAGTTCAACCCACAACCCAATAAGAAGCATCCATCTCCCTTAAGAAATTTCCCATTGGCTCGAATCCATCTCTCGGAGCAATGCCAAGCTGTCCTATGACCACACCATCGTCATCAACCCTGCAGATCAGGGATGTACCCCTTGGCACAATGATGACAACAATGTTCCCATTGATGAGGGCCTACTCCATGCCAGGCACTGGGCTCTAGCTACAGTGAACTGCTGAAACAAGAAGCTTTGTCCATATTGGATAGTGCAGAAACTGAGCAAGTCAAAGGCAAAGGCAGGTGCTTTGCCGAAGGCTTCCTGGCCACTGATGAGCATGGCTGCTGGATCCAGTGCCACGCTGCTATCTGAATGGGTCTGTTTTTGGAGCAGTGGACAGAGGGAAAGTAGGCATGGGAATGTCTGGGGCTGTGCAGAAAGGATCCCTTGTCTAATTCCAAGGCAGAGGAAGGCTGGTGGCTCTTCACTCCCAGTTCTCTGAGTCTATCTTCAGGCCCAGACCCCAGATCTCCCAGTTGCACTGCCAAGGGAGGGAAGATAGCAGGAGGCAGAGTATTTCTGGTCAGATGGTGTTCCAGGATGACTACGCGGATGACCCATGCTCCCGAGGACTTGCCTTATCGCCGTGCATGGTTCTAGACCTAGTTCTAGTTTGGGGGTTCGATATGTGGCTACAGGGACAGGGCCCTGCTTACCACTCTTCCATCCTTTTGACCACTTCTGATGGACTCTGAGCTGAATCATCTGGCTGAAAGGCCCCACCCTTTCACTCTACCCAGAGACCCTCTGACTTTTTCCAGGTACTCCTGAGACAATCTCCAATTCTGAGAACTAATTCGCCTCCACTAATCAAAGTGCCTAGCCTCCTTTGACAAGGATTTATTTTCCAATTTATTTTTATTTAACAAATATTTACCTAGGGTTTCGTGTGACCCAAATGCCAGTCTGTGTTTTTAAAATGTTAACTCATTATATGTCAATTATATCTCAATAAAGAATAAATGAAATTTCAAACTTAAAAAAATGTTAACTCATTGAATCCTTCAGCCAAATGAAGTAGGAACTGCTGTTATCTACCTTTTTTAGATGAGGATAATGAGGCCCAGAGAGGTCGAGGAACTGGCCCACAGACACACAGCTAGTGAGTGATGGAGCTGAATTCGAACCCGACCATTTCAGCTCCAGGGTCAGCACTCCCAGCCCCCACCTTATAAGGTAACTGAGACTTCTTCATCTCTTCCCTTTCTCCCTCAGCCCATGTCTAATGACTTGCTCATCCTGCTGGCTTCACCTTCAAGGCAGATTCTTTTTTTCTTTTTTAAAAGTAGGCTCTACAGGGGCACCTGGGTGGCTCAGTCAGTTAAGCGTCCAACTCTTGATCTCAGCTCAGGTCTTGATCTCAGGGTGGTGAGATTGAGCCCCACATTGGGCTCCACGCTGGGTGTGGAGCCTGCCTGGGGTTCTTTCTTCCCCACCCCCCCTCAGCCCTTCCCCCCACCCTGTCTCTCTCTCTCTAAAAAAAATAAGTAGGCTCCATGCCCAAGGTGGGGCTTGAACTCGCCACCCTGAGACCAAGAGTCCCACATTCTGCCAACTGAGCCAGCAGGGCACAGGCTCCACCTTTAAAATTCACCCAGCACCTGCCACTTCTCATCCCACTCCATCCCTGCACCCTGTGGGTGGCAGTCTCTGTCCCCTCCCTCCTGGACAACAGCAGTCACTTCCTACCCAGTTTCTGTGCCTCAACCCCTTCCCTGCCTCTGTCTCCCCAAGCTCTGTCACACGGCAGCTCACATGGCAGCCAGATGTCCTTTTAAAAATGGAAGTCTTGGAATAAAATTCTGATTCATGCTACACTGTGGGAGAGCCTTGAAAACATTACGCCGAGTGGAAGAAGGCAGACTCTAAAGGACAAATAGTATATGATTCCGCTTCTGTGGAATATGGAGAGTAGATGAATTTGCAGACAGAAGTAGAATAGAGGTTACCAGGGGCTAGGATGGACACAGGAATAGGGAACTTGTCGCTTCATGGGTAGAGTTTCTCTTTAGGGTGATGAAAACGTTTTGGAAATGGGTAGTGGTGATAGTTGTACGATATCAGGAATGTAATGAACTCCACTGAACTGTATACATAAACATGACTAAAGTAGCAAATTTTGTGTTGTCTTTTATTTTACCACACTTTAAAAAAATTAATACTGTACCAAATTAATAGCATGCCAGCAGTCTGAATTGTATGCTTTAAATTGTATGGTACATGAATTATATCTCAATAAAGCTGTTTTTTAAGTAAATGGATTACTTTACCTGGAATCAATGCCCTCTTGGGGTGAAATCCTAACCTTACCAGGCCCTTGCTGGTTTGCTGGCTCCAATGCCCTTCTGGCTTCCACCTCCTGTCCCTCACTTACTTCTCAAATCACTTGGGCCACTTAGCTGTTCCTCCAGTGTACCAAGGACACCTCCCCCTCAGGACCTTTGCACATGCTATAGCCTCTGCATGGAGCTCTTCCTCAAGTATCTGCACTGTCTACTCCTACTTCCTTCAGTTCTCCCCCCAAATGTCATTTGAGACACTTTCCTTAACCAGTAAAACATCAGACTTTCTGTTCCTTATCTTGCTTTATTTTCTTAGCACATTTCACCATCTGAATATTACAATTTTTTTAATCCTCTGTTTCCTCCAACTGGGAGCTTAATACTGAGAACCTTGTTTTAGTTCCTGGACCCTGAAATAACACCTGGTCACAGCAGGCCCTTCAGTAATATTTGTTGAGACAATAAAGAGCTGCAAAATATTCCAGCTTATGGGTGCTACATAATGTCCTTAACCAGTTTTTTCTACTATTAACAAGGTTGCAATGAATACCCTTGTGTTTAGGTCTCCAGCACCTGGTAGAGTAAGCCTGTGGGACAAATTCTCATAAATGGAACTGATGCTTCAAAGGGCATGTGCATGTTTTGACCTGATACATATTGTCAGATTGCCCTCCAAAGAGGGCATCAACCATCCCATGGTTGAGCATCTCACTGAGTAGAGAAACTGAAGGGATCCCATGAAGGACTGCCTTTTTTGCGCTTTTTCCTGCTTCTGTTCTTACTAGGACCTGCACCTACGCACGCCTTTTAGAACAGATAATGCATGCCCTCCTTGCCAAGGCCAAGGAGTTAATGATTTCTTTGGAATCTTCAAGTACAACAGATAACATCTAAGGAGCTGACTGGGCAAAGTCGTCATGTACATTTTCCAAGACCATGGGCTCACCAGGACCCCTGGCTCCAGGGCATAAGTGACTTCTAAAGGACACCTAAACACTTGTCTTTGTTTTGATCAGTTCCTGGATGCCTGGGAAGACACCATAGTCTTCAGTAAAAACCCCAAACCTCAAGCAAAGAGGAGACTCTCTCTTTTTCTTTCCAGGTCTCCCTCTGTATCTGTGCTCTCTATATTTCTTCAATAAACTCTGCTCTCACTTCCTCTCAGCTCATGTTTGATTTCTATCCCTTGCATTTGGCTGGTACCTCAGGACCCTCCCTCCAGATCCTTAGACCTGGCCACCCTGCCTCACCACTAACCGTGTAGACTCCCCCTACAGCCTAAGTAATAATGTGCCAACTTTTATCTTTGCCAATCTGAGAGGTGGAAAATACTATTTCCTTCTAGTTTTAACCTGTATTTCTCATCCTGAGTAAGGGTGATCATGGTTTAAAGCCATTTGTTTCATTTATTTATTTATTTATTTATTTATTTATTTATTTATTTATGATAGTCACAGAGAGAGAGAGAAGCAGAGACACAGGCAGAGGGAGAAGCAGGCTCCATGCACCAGGAGCCTGATGTGGGACTCGATCCCGGGTCTCCAGGATCGCGCCCTGGGCCAAAGGCAGGCGCCAAACCGCTGCACCACCCAGGGATCCCCCCATTTGTTTCATCTATGGTTTCAAGGCAATGCCAGTCAATAATTTTTTTTAACTAATCACCCATTAATTAACATCCCTGTTGTTCCAGTATCTCAAGATTTAAAATAAAAGTCCAACTCACAACTCATACAGCTTTGCACCCTTGCCTGGTGATCTCTTCAGCTAGAAGTGGAATTGTTGGTTCAAAGAGTATGCCCATTTGCATCTTGGGTTGATAGTAATAGTCTTGCAAAGACTGTTCCATTTTATTTCTACCAATACAGCATGAGTGCATTATACTATCTTCTGTAGATTATAATCACTTACTCTCTTGCAAGAAAGCATGAGAAGCCCCCATCCCTGTATTCTCACCAGTTTGGGTTTTCTTCATCATCTTCATTTCCCAGAAGCATTATTTGTTGTGCAATAAAGGATCCACCCTGCCCAAAAAGAAGCCTAGCCTCTGCTCTTGCTTCCAGGAGGTGATCTTTAAAGCCCTTGGATTATCCTGCCTTATAAGAGTGTTCTTTGTTTTTGTTTTTACCTGGGGTCCTTGGACCATAGCAGAAAGTATGTAACAATGTGATTTAAGCTTGACCACATGATGTCAGTTCAACCTCTGCAGGGACTGGAGACTAAAAGTCAGCCAGAATCGGAGTCCACCATGTCTATGTGATGGAGCCCCAGTAAAGCCTCTGGACCCCAAGGCTTGGAGGGGCTTCCCTGGTGGGCAGTACTCCATGTATGTTATCACTCGTCATCTCTGGGAGACATTAACACTGTCCTTGACTTCCCTGGGAGGGGACAACCGGAAGCTCTGTGTGTGGAGTTCTCTTGGACTCTGCCCCAGGAGCCTCTGCCCTTGGCTGACCTTAATATGTATCCTTTTGCTGTAATAAACCATAATCATGAGTGTAATGGCTTTGCTGAGTTCTCTGAGTCATTCTGGCAAATCAGTGAACTTGAAGTTAGTTTTAAGGTGCCCTGAACTTGAACTTATCCTTGTAAAAGCTTGGTAGCCCACATAGGCACCTGTGACTGCTCCCTTCTGATTGCCTTTTGGGGCCCACTCTTGCTTGGTTCCAGTCCTTTCCCACGCGTAGCAATTTGAGCTCCTGCTCTATCTCATGGGGCCCTCGGAGACTCCCTGGGATGTGGACAGGGAGCCACATCCTCCTGTGCTGGTTTAAGACTTAAAATCTTAATGCACTAAAGTGCTCAGCTGGCCAGGCCACTCCTTAAATTTGTGGATGACCAGAAACAGGCCACACGTCCAAAAAGAGGAGAATGGCAAAATAAATTATGGTACATCTACCAGATGGGATGTTACGCAGCTCTTAAAAATAACAACCACGAGGACTGCAGCAATATATAAAAAAATGCCCACAACATTTAAAGTCAAACAAGCAGAATCTGAAGCTGTATCTATGCTGCCTGGAACCATGTAAAAATGTACCTGCAAGTGAATAGATCTGGACAGAACATAGAATAGAGCAGAGGTTGGTTGGTGTGGATGATTTTCCTTTGTTCTGTCCTTTGTTGGTGGTGGTGCAATTGATGCACTAGACAGAGGGAATGAGTTCAGAGCCTCCCAGGGAGAGATAGGGTGTGTCTTATGCCTCTGCACTGAGGGGCTGTCAGGGAGAGGGCCTTGCGGCTTCTGCAGCATTCTGCATGGGAGTGGGCTGGGCACCTTGCAGGTCATGCCCACGTGCTACGGGTCCACTGAAGCTCATGGCTGCCATCTGGACCTGTACTTCCTTCAGCATGATACATGTCCCACCTCATTTCAAGACAAGTGGGGTGTGTGTGTGTGTGTGTGTGTGTGCATGTGCATGTGTGTGATGTGGTGGTTTTTATCATGCTAAAATACACCTAGCATAAAATTTTCCATATTAATTATTTATTAAGAGTACAATTCAGTGGCATTAAGTACATTCACATTGTTGGGCAACCATCACCACTGTACATTCAACAGAACTTTTTCACCTTCCCAGACAGAAGCTCTGTTCCAAACAACAACTCCCCATCTTCTTCCCCCCAGCCCCTGGCACTGACCATCCTACTTTCTCTCTCTATGGATGTGTCTCCTCCAGGAACCTCATATAAGTGGAGTCATACAATATTTGCCCCTTTGTAGCTGGTTTATTTCACTTCGCACAACGTCCTCAAGGTACATCCATGCTATAGCACATGTCAGAATTTTCTTCCTTTTAAGGCTGAATAACATTCCATTGTGTGGATTTTGTTTATCCATTCATCTGCGATGGACACGTGGTTTGTTTCTATCTTTTAGCTGTTGTAAATAATGCTGCAGTGAAGATGGGTGTACAAAAATTTGTTTCAGTCACTGTTTTCAATTCTTTTTTTTTTAAGAATTTTTTTTATTGAGGTGCCTGGGTGGCTCAGATGGTCCAGCTGATGGATCAATCAGTGGTTACTTTTCTTCAATGACATTCCTTAACAGTCACTCACCGATGGAGCCAGCCTTGCTCTGTTGACTCCACTTAGAATGGGCAGCTTAAGAATGCAGTGGGGAGGGGACTCTGGGTGGCTCAGTGGTTGAGTGTCTACCTTTGGCTCAGGTCCTGATCCTGGGTTCCTGGGATCGAGTCCCACATCAGGCTCCTCACAGGAAGCCTGCTTCTCCCTTTGCCTGTCTCTGTGTCTCTCATGAATAAATAAATAAAATATTTTAAAAAAGAGAATGCAGTGAGGAAGGAGACTGGATTGGGAGGAAGGTGAAAAGGAGGCTGGTCAAGGGCATTTACGCTGATGGCACTATAAATACTTACAGAAAACCAACGGCACGCAGGGTGAGAGCCTATCTGCGCTGGTCTGTGCAAAAGGAGAAACTGCAAAACATCTAAAAATGTCCACTGGAGATTCAATTCAAAGATCAGCCACCATTAGCAATGAGTCACCTCTCACCCCTGGAGGAGCAGGCAAGAAGATATCATGCTGAAAAATGGAAAGAGTGACATCACTAAGTGCTGATGATGATATAGGGAAACAGGGTCTCACCCCCTCACCCCCCTCAACCCCCGCCGCTGGAAGGGTGTAGAAATTTGCCTCATTCACTCCCAGAGCAATTGGCAATCCCTGGCATCGGGAGGATGCTCACATCTCACACCTTAGAACTTGTGTTTCTAGACACATTCCAGAGAGAACTGATTGCATGGGAGATCAGGAGCAAGGTGCAAAGATGTTCATTGCAGCATTGTCTGTAAAAAACAAAAAAATAGAAACAATAGAAATTACCATACTTAAAAAAAACAAAATGGAATATTAAAATAAAGGATTTATTTAGGGCAGTTAAAATGAACATTAACCGAGAATAAATCTCAACAGCACGTTCGGTTAAAAGAGCAATTTGAAAACTCTGTGATTTGAAATGATTTGAAATGTGATTTGAAACTCTGTACATTTGAAAACACAAACAAAAAAACAATACTCTTTATTGTTTGTGTCTACTTACCAAGGTAGTAGAAGTATGAAAGCATGGACAGGAAGGACACAGGCCAACTTCAGAGTGGGGGTTATATCCAGAGAGAATGAGATCCAGGAGGAATGCAAAGGGAAATTCTTAAAATAAGATTTGGAAACATACAAAGCAACAATGTTAACATACATTAATTCTGGGAAGAGGTGGTGTATGAGTGTTTATTTTACTCTGTATAGTTTTCTGTAAGTTTGAGCCATTCCATAATTTTTAAAAATTAAAAAATGTGGGGGCACCAGGACGGCACAGTCAGGTGTCTGACTCTTGGTTTCAGCTCAGGTCATGATCTCAGGCTCATGGGGTGGAGCCCCACAAGGGGGTCCTCGCCCAGCGCAGAGGAGTCTGCTTGAGATTCTCTCTCCCTGAGATTCTCTCTCTCTCTCTCCCTCTTCCTCTGCTCCTCCCTCCTTGCAGAGCTCTTTCTCTCTTTATAAAATAGAGAAATCTTTAAAAAAGAAAAAAGAAAAAAAAAGCAATGTTGAAAAGTTTCCCTTTTCGCTTTCCACTCCTTCCCAGGGCCCACCTTTTAAGCCGAGGCCTGGGGAGAGGAGGAGTGACAGGATTGGGGACGATGGCATGGGGAATGAAAATTGGCGGGTGGCTGGGAGGTGAAACCCGCCACCCCCTTGCCTCATCCAGTTTGGCTCCGCCCCCGCCCGGCTGTATCCATGACAACCAGGGTCAATGCTCGCTGGACCCGCTGTCAAGCCGGGCTTCCCGGCGCCACCTGGTGGTCTTTCTGGTGGCGCGCTCCGCCAGGGATCCCCAAGGGTGAGTCAGAGGGGTCCCTTGATGAGGGGCACTCCTTAAAAATAAAGACCAACGTTGTCCTGTCGCACCGGATCCCTTGTAGCTGGCCTTAGGGTAATTCATTTCGGAAATGGCTTTCCTTAAAATTCGGCTGCAGCCATTGACCACCAAAGGTTTGGGGGATGTCTCCGGGTGCCCCCCACCGCTCTGGGCATTTACAGGTGTGTGTCTTCATGGGGACCCTCAGAGCTCGTGGTTACAAAACCTCTTAGAGACCCCAAGAGAGAAGAAGGCATGTTTAAAAAAAATGCCAATGTGGACTTCTAGATAGCATAAACCCATTTTTTCTAGATTAAAAAAAAAATGCTTTACTCTAAAAGTAACATAAATTTGTAGAAAGCTGAGAAAATCATCTCACCACCCACACAGAACCAGAACTAACATTTGGGCTTTATCCTTCTAGTATCCCTCTGCTCCATTCATTTTTGAGGGGTTGGTTTCTTACAAAATTGGAAATTCACAAGCTCAGAGTGATTTTCTGCTAGGACAGGTAGACCAGAGTTACAAGCCCAGCTCCTCTGCTAACTGTCACCTCAGGCAAATGAACGGATTTCTTTATGTCCTAGTCTTCTGACCTGTAAAATGGGAATATTAACGGCACCTCAGAGAGTCACTGGGAATTTTCAACGATAAAAATACAGATAAAATATCTAGCACAGTGCTGAATGCATAGTAAGCAATAGAACCTCAGCCATAGCTAAAATTACAGCAGAGCATAGCATGGCATAATTACAATATTCTGCAACCCACTTTTCTCACTTAAACACAGCATACGCATTTTCCTTACGTGAAGAAAAAATTTAGTTTTTTCCTTTCTATGTAGGGGAAAAGCCCACTCTTTTCTACTACGTCTTTTACCTGTGAGTCTCCTTTACTGCTCATAGGAAACACTGTACTGCTGATAATGCTGGTCACCAGATGTGTGGAGGTTTTTCCCACACCAAGCAATTCTCTGTGACACCAGCTGGGTGTCTTCTAATTCAACTCAGTCCTGGCACTACCTATCTGGAGGTACTGTCAGATCCCCCAGAGTTAAGGGCCCTACACTTAAGTTAAAGCCACAAGACCTCCCCCTCTCTACTTCAGATGGCAGTCTCAAGTCCAGATTGTCTGTCACCTGTGCTTCTGACCAACTGGCTACAGATTGATGGTTCCAACAACCCCCCTCCTTGGGTTTGATTAATTTGCTAGAGTGGCTCACAGAACTCAGGGAAACACTTTTGTTTACCAGTTAACTAAAGGATATGGATATTATTTTATTATTAAATGCTATTAAAGGCAAAGTCTGGAAGCTTCTGTCCCTGTGATGTTGGGATGTGTCACCCTCCCAGTGTCCTGGAAGCTCCCAAAGCCCATACTACTGGGATTTTATGCAGACTTCATCATTAAAGCATGATCAATTTTTTTTTAGGTTTATTGATTTATTTTAGAGAAAGAGAGAAAGAAAGTGGGGAGAGGCAAAAGAGAGAGAGAGAATCTCAAGCAGACTCCACGCTGAGCATGTAGCCCAATATGGGGCTCAATCTCAGGACCCCGAGATCATGACCTGAGTGGAAATCAAGAATGGGATGGTGAACCAACTGCACCACCCAAGTGCCCCAGGCATGATAAATTATTAACTCCATTTCTAGCCCTTCTCCTCTCTCTGGAGAGGTGAGAGGGGGTGCTGAAAATTTCAAGCTTCTAATACTGGCTTGGTTTTTCTAGTGACCAGCCCCCATCCAGGACCCCACTCAGGGTCACCTCATTAGAGCAGAAAATGCTCCAGTGCTCTTGTCACTTAGAAATGTACAAGGGGTTTAGGAGCCCTGCTGTCAGGGACACAGTCAAAGATTAGACCAGAGATGCTCCCAGTGTTCTTCATAAATTAGAAATTCTGTACTGGGGGCAGAGACCAATCTATATTTCCTGTTCTCTCACTATAAATGTGTGCATGTGTGTATGTGTATGTTGTGTGTGTGTGTGTGTGTGTGTGTGTGTGTGTAAACTTAAGTATTATCTAAGAATGGTATCCTTAATGACCACATGATGTTTCAACATACAAATGTATCCAATAACTTATTTAACCAATTTTCCACCTTTGGATTCAAGGAATTCCTGATATTTTCCTTTCATAAACAATGCCGCAGAAAAGATTCTTTATTAGCTGCTTTCTCCATTGATGATTCATTTGCTTTTGTGTTCAGGAAGGCCTTCCCCTCCCCAGGATGAAATAAACACTTTCCTAAGTGTGTTTAGTTCCTTTACGGCCCCAGATTTTCAATTGAATTCTTCAATCCATCAAGAATGTATTTTGATACCGTAAAGTGAGAGCTAAGAAGTCTCATTTTGTTCTCATTCACAATAACCTCATCAACTGGCCCGGCACCATCAATCAGGGCATTCAATCTCTCCTCGCTGCTTTATCGGATCACCTTTATTAGATTCCAAACTTGTCTTGGTGCTGGCTTTCCACTGGGCTCATTGCTCTGGCTCCTACATTTAAGTGTGGCTGTTGGCCACAGGCATCCTTTTGTTGAGTCCCAGGGAAGCTCAACCATTCAGCACAGACCACGAGTTTCAGACAGCAGGAGCCAAGGCTCCAGCTCCTCTCCAGCCTGTGTTGACAGTCTTTGCTCATCTCTTCCCCACCATGAATGATCCTATATTACTGTCAAGCCCAAAACTCACCTCCTGTGAGGCACTTCCCTCCATAGTCATATCTATACTTGGAAATCTCTCAGCACTTATGTATTCAGCCTTCTCAGGCACAGCAGATTGTGTTTTCCAAAGATGGCCTCACCAATATATTTATCCATCCTACGGACTCTTGTTAAAGAAATTGACTGATTTACCTCCCCCTGAGAAGTGGAGTCTGTGTGCCCTCCCATAAATCTGGACCTTCTAGCTGCCCCATTCAATGGAGCACAGCCAGAGTGATGCTATGTGATCTCTGGGATGAGGTCATAGAAAGGATATAGCTTCTTCCCAGCTCATGTGCTTGCTCTCTCTCTCTCTCTCTCTCTCTTTATCTCTCATTCAGTGCTCTCCCCTTTGGAATCCAGACACCATCTTTAAAAATTTTTTTAATTTTATTTTGATTTATTTAAATTCAATTAATTAACATGTAGTGTATTATTAGTTTCAGATGTAGAGAGGTCAGTGATTCATCAGTTGCATATAACACCCAGTGCTCATTACCTCACATGCCCTCCTGAATGCCCATCACCCAGTTACCCCATCCCCCCCCCCCACCTACCACCCCTCCAGCAACCCTCAGCTTGTTTCCTATGATTAGGAGTCTCTTATGGTTATTCCCTCTCTGATTTTATCTTGTTTTATTTTTTTTCCCTCTCATCCCTTATATCCCTGTGTTTTGTTTCTTAAATTCCACATATGAATGAGATCATATAATAATTGTCTTTCTCTGATTGACTTATTTTGCTGAGCATAACACCCTCTGGTTCCATCCTTGTCGTTGCAACCACCATATTTTGAGGAAGCCCAGGCCACACATAGGTGTTCCAGGTAACATTTCAGGTGGTTGAGCCTCTATCAACTGCCTAACATGGGAGTGAATGACACGATTCCAGCTTCAGCATTCCAGCTTTCCAGAATTCCAGCTGAGGACTCAGACATTAAGAAGCAAAGATAATGAGATAAAGGAAAGCTGGGAAATTATTATTTATGGGTACAAACTTTCCATCTAAGATGATGAAAAGTTCTGGAACTGGAGAGATCAGTGATGGCTGCACAACATTATGAATGTGTGGGATGCCACTGAATAGTACACTTAAAAATGATTAAAATGATAAATATTACTTTAGGTGTATTTTACCACAATGTAAAAAAGCTATTAAAGAAAAAAAAATCCAGAAAACAAAGAAATCCAGAAAAAGCCATTCCCACTTTCCCTCTTGAAATTTCTGAGCCACAGAAATCAACCCCAAAACAAAGTTTTGAGGTAATTTGTTATGCAGCAATAGCTAACTGATACAGACATACTCTCCTGCCTTGCAGGAGACCCTGGGGGGAAAATGTGTGCTTTTTCAGAAATAAATGATAAGCTTTCAGGGGGGCCTGAGTGGCTCAGTTGGTTAAGCACCTGACTCTTGATTTTGGCTCAGGTCATGATCTCAGGGTCGTGAGGCCAAGCCCCACATCAGGCTCCATGGTCAGCATGGAGTCTGCTTGGGATTCTCTCTCTCTCTCTCTCTCTCTGCTCCTCCCCTTGCTCACTCACTTTCTCTCTCTCAAAATAAATAAATAAAATATTTTTCAAGAAAATGGGATGTTTTCAGGGCAGAGCCTCTCCATCTAAAATACTGCTAAGAGCACAGTAGGTACTCAGAAAATGTTTATAGACTTGCATTGAATGCTCCAAACTACAGATGTGATCTTCAATTCTTTAACAATGCTTAAAGTTACATCACTATCAGAGACATGACAAAGCTCAGCCTATTGTAAAGGAGGATTGAATTCACGATGTGATGTGCTGAGCAATCATATCCACTATGGGGAAGTGCCCAGGTTCTGCAGTCAGGCAAACCTGGGTTCAAATTCTATATACCTTCCAGCAGTGTGGTCTGGGGCAAGTTACTTGATCTCATTGGGGCTCCATTTCCTGAACCGTAACATGCATGTGGCAGAACCGATTTCAGAGAGTTGTATGAGGATTAGACAGGATAAGTGTACACTAAATCATGAGCGAACATGAGGTACACATTTAGTGCTTGAGACATGTTGGCTCGACCTCATTTACTCCTCATGTCAGCTCTGCAACACAGGTGCAGACTTACCTGCATTTTACTGAGAGGGAAAGAAACTTTGGAAAGTCAGGCCACTCGCCTAGGAAAGCATGAGTGGTGATGGGACAGAGTCTGGGTTGGCCTCTGCATTTGCTTCCTCAGGCTGCCGGAATCACCAGAGAAATAAATTTTCTCACAGTTCAGGGGGTCAGAAGTCAGAGATCAAGGTATCAGCAGGCCTGGGTCCTCCTAGGCCTCTGTCCTCGGCGTGTAGATGTCATCTTCTCCCTGTGTCCTCATGTGGTCCTCCTTCTGTGGATGCGGACCCGCACATATGGCCTTCTATGACTTTATCACCTCTGTAAAGACCCTAGCTCCAAAACCAGCCTCATTCTGATGTAATAGGTTTTGGGACTTCCACACAGGAATTCAGAGGAACACAGTTCAGAACCATGGCAGCTCCCTTCCTGCTATTCTGAAACAAGTGGAGGTGAAGGTCTGAGCTGGGACCTTGGCCCAGCATCTCTTGGGTCAAGGGCTGTGTCTCCAGACCAGGAAGAAACACCCAAGCTGTTTGGGGAGAACAGTTTGTCCCACGAGAGGCTAGGCTCACAGACTCCACAGCCGCCCTCACAGCCTTGGCAAGGCTAGAAAGTGCTAGTAAAACTGCATGGAGTGATGATTGTTCCGACAGGTCCAGGCCCGCAGTGTTCACCTCCACACAAAGACCCAGGAGAGGGGAAAAAAATTCAGTTGGCTAAATGGAAAAGAACAAACCTTCCATTAACAACTCCCTGGGGGTTGTGGGGTGAGAAGTTATGGGGAGGTGGCTAGTCAGTAAAAATTTCCATCTGTGGAGGCTGTGAAAATCTGCTGGGGTATCCTGGCAGGAGGAGGAGACAGACAGTAAGTACAAATTAACAAGCAAGATGGTTTCAAATGATGATGGCAGCCATGAAAGAGGTTGAAACCATGTGAAGTAATAAGGGGGTGACAGGAGGTGCCCCTTTACAAAGGATGGTTGGGGGTGGCCTCTTTGAGGAAGTGGCATTTGAGCTGAAGCCTGAAAGACAAGAAGAGTTGGGTTATGGAAAGATCTAGAACCGAGTTTCTCAATCTTGGCACTGTGGACTTGTGGGGCTAGGATAACTCTTTGCTGTAGGGGGCTGTCTTGTGTACTGGGGTAGGGGGTGATGATCCAGAAGAAGGGCATTTCAGGAAGAGGAAATGATAAACACGAAGTTGCTGCAGTGGCAACAAGCTCGGACAGGTTTCCTGGGAATAGAAGTTTCCAGAAATGGAACTTTTCAAGCATGTGATGGTTTATGGGCCGAGTCCAGTGAGGCGGAAGAGTGGGGAGGTGGGTAGAGGCCAGACCACTGGGAGCCTAATGCTTTGGGGAGGGGAAAGGAACTCAATCTGACCTGAAACTTCCCTCCAGCTGCTGAAGTAGGGGGTTGGGGCACAGATCAGGACAGGACAGCAGATGTATTTCTTCCTGTGGCTGCTTTAACAGACTTGGAATTTGGTGTCTTCAAACAGCAAAAATATATTCCCTTAATTTGAGGCCAGAAGTCCAAAATCGGCAGGGCCATGTCCCATGTGAAGGCTCTAGGGGAGGACCTTTCCTTGTACCTTCCAGCTTCTGGTGGCCCCAGGCATACCATGGCTTTCCATTCTCCGCCTCTGTCTTCCTATGGCTTCTGTTCTGTGTCTCTGTGTCCTCTCCTCTTCTAAGAAGGTCACCAGTCACTGGATTTAGGGCCTGTCCTCACTCCAGGATGACTCAGTATGAGATCCTTAACTGATGACATTTGCAAAGACCTTATTTCCAAATAAGGTCAGAGTCTGAGGTTCTGTGTGGATGTGCATTTTGGGGGACACCACTGAACCCACCACAGCAAGCAAAGAGGAGGCAGAGAGGGCTGCTGCCATCTCCAGGCAAGAACTGGTGGGGCCTGGGCCATGGGCCTCCAAAAGGAGATGGAATGTCAGGATGTGCCGGGTGCTCACACAGAAGGCATCCCCACGCTCTGACCCGCTGTTAACATGTTCAGCACACAGGTCTCAGGGTTGGTCCCCTAACCTCTCCCCAATGCAGGAAGGAGTCAGCTCTGACAGGGCCAGAATCTAGGCTTCCCCAGTGCCGAGGCCACTCGTCTCCCCTTTCTGGGGTCTGGTGCCGGGTTTGGGGCTCCCCTCCGCTCCTCCAGAGTGCTGGGATTCTGTGCTCAGAAGTTTCTCAGAAAGCACAATTTAGTCCCTGGCTCCTGCTTTCCTCCTAAAGCTCTCACGTGAACATTTTCCTTCCAGAACAGAGATTAGGGGCCTTTATCTCTGGCCCGAGGGCAAAAGAGAAGACTGTCCCTGGCTTTCCTCTGTCTGCTGCCCTCATCAGCACTGGGCTGGGCTTGTTTTTCAGGTTTCAGTGAATGGAGCATTTTTGTTCTCTGCAGAAACATAACCAAGCGCTTGGGTCCCCTGTCCTATTGGAGGGTATTGGGGTTTGTGGGGGCCATAGGCCCAGGTGTTTTTAGTGTGCCTCTCCCCCCACACCCTGGGAGTGGGGCCTGAGGCTCCAGGAAGGAAGGTTCCACCAGTAGAGAGTCCAGCTCCCATCCTTTCAGGGTGGTAATTAGGGCTTGCAGTGGATGGGGGCCATGCGGACAGGCCTGCAGGTGAAGATGTGGGAGTCAGGGTAGGGGTGGAGAAGGAGTGAGCAGGGACAGGAGGAGGGGTTTGTTCCAAAGGGGACCCTGGAATGGCGGAGTTTGTGACAAATCCATCATTTTAACTGTGGACAATTCAGTGGCATTGAGTCCATTCATGGTGTTGTGCTACTACCACCACTGTCTACTTTGAAAACATAGACATCACCCCCAAAGGAGACCCCATGCCCATTAAGCAGGCACTCCCTACTCCCCTCCCCTTGTTCTGGGCATGCATGGCCCCATGTATTTTTTTTTTTTTTTTTAGGATTTTATTTATTTATTTATGAGAGACACACAGAGAGAGGCAGAGACACAGGCAGAGGGAGAAGCAGGCTCCATGCAGGGAGCCTGATGTGAGACTCGATCCCGGGTCTCCAGGATCACACCCCGGGCTGAAAGCAGGAGCTAAACCTCTGAGCCACCCGGCCCCATGTATTTTGAAGGGTGTTCCTTTTTCCTCTGTCTCTTGCTGGCTTGTGTGAAAATTAAAAGCTAAGAAGGAGTAATTCTAGCCTCTGACCATTGCTCTAGGGGCGTGGTGGGCCCAGCAAATGTGACCCCAATTAGATCATTTCTTTAACACTCCTCCATCAGACCAAATTATTTTCAGGAGTGACTGCAAAAATGGTTATTGCCTGGATTCATTCTCTAGTTGTTTTTTTGTTTGTTTGTTTTAAGATTTTATTTATTTGAGAAAGAGCATGAGCAGAGGGAGGGGCAGGGGGCAGAGACAGAGGGAGAAGCAAGCTCTCAGCTGAGCAGGAGCCTGATGTGGTGCTCTATCCCAGGACCCCTCGATCATGACCTGAACCAGACAAAGGCTTAACCGACTGAGCCACCCAGGTGCCCTTTGTTCTTTGATTTTAAAACAACGAAAACTTTAGGAAAGAAGAATACATTTTTATTTTAAAGAGATTACTCAAATTCAGTAGACTCTTGCACACAGAAATTAAGTTACAATTAATCAAAACATCACATCTTGCTGCTTGTGCTTTGTTCTAATGTTTTAAATATTAAACCCAGACAGAACCTCCCCCAAGGGGTCATAAGAAAGGAATGCAAGAAACTCAAGTTCAGTGTCTTGTCTTCACAATCATTGTCTCCGGTAGGTGCTCCTGCACGCAGGGGTGACAGATGCCAACCACGCCCAACGTCAGTTCCAACAACACGGAACCATTAACGAGGTGGGTGCGTGCATGACAGGGCCTGGATGCATAACTGGGAGCTCTCTGAATTACTTGCCATGTCGAATGCAATGCTTATTAAGGCTTGAGAAATAAAAGTACATGCATCTGAATTTGCATATATATTATTAAAAGCCAACACTAATTCCAACTATTGTATAGAACTTAAACCACGGTACCTTTTTTTTTTCCAGAAGAGTATTTTATCATTGGTGATTAGAATTACTGACACTGAATGATCATTAAAAGCATGCAAATGTTGGGCTGAGTTTACTATTTTATTTTATTTTATTTTATTTTATTTTATTTTATTTTATTTTATTTTTTTTTTTGAGTTTACTATTTTAAATCCTTGACAGAAAATGTACCTCCTTATTACCTGTACTCAGGGCTGGTCTGCTCCCCGTGCCTGGCCCACTGGATGGGAGCTTCTGGGATAAAGACGCCTGGAAGCAGCCACCCCAGCACTTCACTGGACATGGGGAGGAAGCCCACAGCCCAGGTGCTTGTTGACTGTATTCATGTATATCAAGGGGAGCCCACACTCCACAAGGGGGAGGGAAGAGATAGAAAGATATGCCAAGCCCCCAAATCAAACCAAGATTGAAGCAGGTATGAATCACTCCTGAATTTAAATACAGACCAACAATGGCCAGACTATACAGTGAAATAGAACTCTGGCCCACAACCCAGTGCAGCTTCAGGACATGATCAGTAACTGCCAAGCTTCCCTACTTCCCTTTTCCAACTCAGGACAACCAGAGAAGCCAGATGTGCTCCCCTAACCAACTGCATAGGATGCTCGCTTCTAGTTAACCAGCCCCTGCCAAACATGAGTGATGGTAGCTGATTCCCTGACAACGAGTGGTAGACGAAGAGCCCCTGTTCATTGCCACTTGTGTGGGCTTCATGTGGTCCTACAGAGCCCTGTTATTTGTTGGGCTGACCCAAGTGTGTTTTATTACTTACAACCTAACTGAAAACTCCCCTCCCCAACGCCAAAGGAGGGAATATGATGTCCACTTCATAGGCTACTCCCCAGAGGCCTTGGTACTTGGCATACCAGAATGGTTTCTACTGGAAGGAAACAAAAACCTGAACCCAAGTTGGGGGAAACCATAAGGACATTTGTTCTCTCATATTGCAAGGCTTCTGGAGGGATGGGTGGGCATATCCAGCTGTTCAGTGGGGCTAGCACATTGACTGGGCCTCCGGAGGCCTCAGGGTGCCTCCTTGAGTGGTTTCAAGATGGCTGATGGTATTTAGGTGTACACAATTAGACATGTGTAAATTCCACCAACAGTTGGTATTTTTCTTCAGAATGTCCTCTTTTTTTTTAAATTAATTTTTATTGGTGTTCAATTTACCAACATACAGAAAAACACCCAGTGCTCATCCCGTCAAGTGTCCACCTCAGTGCCCGTCACCCATTCCCCTCCAACACCCGCCCTCCTCCCCTTCCACCACCCCTAGTTCGTTTCCCCGAGTTAGGAGTCTTTATGTTCTGTCTCCCTTCCTGATATTTCCCAACATTTCTTTTCCCTTCCTTTATATTCCCTTTCACTATTATCAGAATGTCCCTTAAGAACAAGACATCTCACTGAACAGGATTATACCACGAAGCTATGCTTGAGCCATGCAAAGGCTGAGGCACTGGTGGACGCCAATCAGGATCCAGCCATAGAGTTGTAGCTGGGTTTGGGCTCCCTTGTCCTCTCCCCCTGACTCCCTGGAATCATATAAAGAACTGAATAAAAAGTGGGATCTTCCAGGAAGGAGGAGGAGGCTGGGGAAGGATGAGGAGGCATAACTCTCACATCTGGGCAGTGTTTGTTTCAGATCCTGAAACACCTGGAAAAAAAAGGTGCGTGGGGCACCTGGGTGGCTCAGTTGGTGGCAGAGTTGTTTAAGGGGAATCATGACCCCCCCTTTGGCTCAGGTCATGCTCCCAGGTCCTGGGATCAATCTCTGCATCAGGCTCCCTGCCCAGGGCGGGGAGTCTGCTTCTCCTTCTGCTCCTCCCCTGCTCGTGTTCTCTCTCTCTCTCTCTCTCTCTCTCTCTCTCTCTCAAAGAAATAAATAAAATCTTTTTTAAAAAAGAGTTTTTGAAGGGGCCCTTGGGATGGGTCCCCATTGGCTATGGACAGGAATTCCTCCCATATGGGCCTGGTCTCTTCCTCAGGTCATTGATCAGAGGTGAGAGCCTCACCCAGCTCCTCACTGGCCTGCCCTGGCTTTGAAAAGGACAGTCACTGGGAAGGCAGGATGCAAACTCTGGAGGTCCCCAAGACCATTTTCACTTCTGGCATCAACTGCAAAGTTCAGAAGTTCCCAAGACCTTCCTCATTCTGACACAAAGTTGTCACATTTGCACGTTTAGGTGGTTCCGAAGACCACCCTCAGATTTGATAATTAGCCCAGACTCACAGACTCACTGGACCCATTGTACTCATGATTATTCTTTTTAATTTAATTTTTTCATATTTTATTTTATTGCAGCAAAGGATGCAGATTGCAAGGGAAGGGATTCAGAAGGTAGAGTCCAGGAGAGTTTCACTGGCAGAGCTTTCTGTTCTCCCCCAAGAGGGGAAGCACAGGCAGTGCTAATATATCCCAGCTACAACATGTGACTGCACGGATGGAGTATTGCCAACTAGGGAAGCCCCCCCCGCCCAAGTCTTGGTGTTCAGAGTTTTTATTGGGTCTCCATCCCCTAGACATACTTGACTCCCCATACGATGGCTGATCTCAGTTGCCAGCCCCGCCAGGGGTCAAACTGGTGCTGCATGGCCCCAAGCCTCCACCATAAATCGCATCGTTAGCTGTTTGGTGACTCAAGGTCCTCAGGTAAATAGACCGACACTCTTATCAGGCAGGACATTCCAAGGCTTAGAGATAACCTCCCAGGAGCTGAAGGCAAAAGCCAGACCCCTCTGTGGGTCATGTCAGTACTTTGCTAGCACAGACTGGTTAGCCAGGAGCTTTGTTTGGAGGCTTTAAAATCACTACTGCCTTTCAGGGAAACCAAGAAGGGGCAAGGGAAGACAGGTCCGAAAAACCCCAATTGAATTCCCCAGAACATCTGGGGGACTTGTGGGGGCCACGTTCATGGTCCTTTTATTGTCCTTCCTTGAGCTGGGCCAACAGTGACTTCCTGTGCCTCTTGATGAGGGGAATGGTCCAAGGGAAGAATGTCTAATGGTTAATTAAGAAATTTAGGGCTAAGAGGGACCTCATCCCCAGGTCCAACTATTCTTACAGAACGGAGAGTGTAAGACTGACTGCACTCCTCCCTGGCTAATTGTGGGTGTTGTCTCCAAGGGGTGGAAGTTCATTTTTTGCTGTAATTAGGTGAAAATTCTAGTGCAATCAAGTCAGTAATTGCTGTGTTCACACCAAAAGGCAGGGCTGAGCAACCAGCCCCGGGGACTCAAGCCCACGGCCCTGCCGGCTTCTCCTTGGGAAGGAAGCCACCGTCTCCTTGTGCGTCAGGTGTCTGGGGGCTCCATAGTCATATCCAAGGCTCTGGCCGCTGTCTAGGTGTTGAAACACAGGCATCCAGAGTTCCAGCAATTGTGTTCTCACCATTTCTCAAACACGCAGCTATGTGAGCACAGTTCAAACATTATTGCATTTAGTCCTCACAATAATCCAAAGACCTAGGTCTTCTGTGAAGAAGCTGAGGCTCTTGGAAGTAAATTGACAGATCCAATGCCCCAAAGCTGGAACTGGCAGCTCCAGGGGTCTGCACTGAGCAAAGTTTGGGGGCAGCTGAAATGTCCCCAAACCCAGGTCTTAATCACCAGCATTCCTTTCATGATAGATGCATAATGATGTCTTCACAGAAACTTTGAGGTAGATAACCCCATGCACCCAAGTGGAGGGCTGTGGGCCAGCCAAAGAATTTTCTTAAAATCTGTGAACTAGGGATGCCCGGGTGGCTCAGCGGTTGGGCGCCTGCCTTTGGCTCAGGGTGTGATCCTGAAGATCTGGGATCGAGTCCCACGTCAGGCTCCCTGCATGGAGCCTGCTTCTCTCTGCCTATGTCTCTGCCTCTCTCTCTCTGTGTGTCTCTCATGAATAAATAAATAAAATCTTAAAAAAAAAAATCTGTGAACTATCCACTTGCTACACACTCCACCTCAAAACTGTGTGTTTTAAATATTAATAGAAAATATGAGGTATAGTGAAGCCAGCAGATCAGGAGAGGATTGTCATGGTAAAAACAGAATGTTACTTACATGCATGCCACACAGGGCCACATGAGGAAGCACCAGGGTGGGTTAGGAGGCAGAGCGAGCAAGAGGAAAATGTGGGCAAGAGCGTTTATTGTGGTTTTGTGGGAAGAAATAGGCAAGGCAGGGAAAGCAGGGTATGCAGGCTACGCTGGTTTAGGACTGGCTAATTTGAGTAATTCCAGTGGGCTCTGGGGCATACAGTCTGTCCCTAGTTGGCTGATCTCTGGCCCTGGAGTGATTAGGGCACAGGGATAAAGGCCCAGAGTGTGAGAGTCCCATAGAGGAGAGGGTTGGAATATGGGATCTGGTGTGGTTGGTTTGCATTTGAAAGGTGCTCTCCTAGGTGAGTGGTGTGTTATGGCTAGGAATTAGCTAGCCCTGGGTGGGGGTGGGGGAGTGGGGGGATGGGGGAGGACAGTCCCTCCAGGTCAGCAAAGGCCCGGATATGAAGCCTCAGATCAGAACACAGAAAATAAAAGACATGGTTGATGCACCGTGCAAGAGCTGATCCCAAGTAAACTCTGGGTCATGAGAGATGAGCAGGATTTCATCAGGCTGGACAGGGGAGCAGGAAGGGATGTGTAGGCAGAGGAACCAGTGTGAACAGAGGTGAGGAGGCAGGAAGTTGCAGGCACACATGCCATGGTGCTCTAGAAAGGCCTGGTAGGTCAGATGGTCCCAGACTCTGCCTCTTCCTTTTCATGCCAATCCTTCTGTTTCCTAGCAGTTTCCACATCCTGGAGGGAGAACTGTACCCCACAACGCCTCTCACACCTGTACCTTTCTATCACCTCAGTGGCTCTTCAGCTCTCTCCTGGGGGGTAGGGGGACACAAGAGCCTCCTAGCTGGTCTCCCCACCTCAGCTCATCCACCTTCCTGACATCTTCGTGAGATGTCAATCTGACCATGTTATTTCCCTGCTCAAAACTTTTGGTGGTGGGGTGCCTGGCTGGCTGGGTGAGTAGAGTACACAACTCCAGATCTCGGGGTCACATTGAGCATGGAGCCTACTTAAAAAATAAAATAAAATGCTATTTAAAACAACAATACCTTTGGTGGAACTGGATATTTGAAGATATTGAAGAATTGTTGACTATTTTAGTGATGGTAGTACTGTAGATTTTTAAAAATATAACATGTTCCTTTATCTTCAGGAGAGGCAGAATGAAATATTTGTGAATGAAAAGTTAGGATGTCTGGAATTTGCTTTCACAACAATACAGGAGGGGAAAGGAGCAAGTGGAGATGAGAGTTGAAAATTTACTAAAGCTGGTGACAGGCATGAGGGCTGTCGTGATACTGCACTTTCTGTGTTTCTGTGTTTGAAATGTCACCAGAAAAAAGTTCCATGAAAAAAACTCATACGCTGGACAAAGTCCAAAGCCTGGATTTGGCTCCCCTTAACCTCCTACACTGGGCCCTGTTCTCCTCCTCTCTAGTCCCTACCTGCCCTCTCTGGGTGCTAACGTGTCTTAGAGCATCCCCCACACCAGGCTCTAACACTTGCCACCTGGGCTACCTCTTTTTTTTTTTTTTAAGATGTTATTAATTTATTTGAGAATGAGAGAGAGAGAGAGAGAGAGAGAGAGAGAGACCATGAGTGGGGTGAGGGGCTGAGGGAGAGGGAGAAGCAGACTTCCTCCTGAGCAGGGAGCTTGAGGTGGGGCTTGATCTCGGGACTCCAGGATGATGACCTGAGTGGAAAGCAGATGCTTAACCAACTGAGCTACCCAGAAGCCCCTGTGCTACTACCTCTTTCAAGAGAACATTGTTGTGTCCTCAAGACACAGCCTAGAATTAACCTCTTTGTTTTGTTTTGTTTTTGCCTGATCCCCCTAGGCTGGTTTGGTACCTCCCCTCTAGCCTAAATGGTATTGTATTTCTAACACCTGCTTTCTTATCTCTCTTATTCATTAATTCATTTGTTCATTCAATTAGTCAGTCAATCAACATTTGTTGGCCGTGGACGGTGAGCATTTAATCCGGCCACTGGGTGTGCGGCGGGGATTGTGTCTATTTAACCCAGCCAAGGGGCTGCCCTGTCACAGCCCAGGGGACAGAATAACAGGACTAGACCAGGAATGTGTGATCCACCTGCAACTCCCTCAGTGGTTCATGAACTCTGAAAAGCAGGAGTAGAGGCACATGATGGGTGTTGTTGGCCTGTGAGGGACCAAGTTCAGAGGAAGATGCTCAAAGTGTCCAAAGTGTTTCTTCAGCCAAACCAATGACAAGCATGTTGGGCCGCACTGGAAATCAGGGAAAGTCATCTTTTAAGAAGTCCCTGATCCAGGTCCTGGGGCACCTGGTTGAGAGCCTGCCTTCAGCTCAGGTCGTGATCCCTGGGTCCTGGGATTGAGTCCCACAACAGGCTCCCTCTGGGGAGCCTGCTTCTCCCTCTGTCTTTCTCTTTGTGTCTCTCATGAACAAATAAATTAAAATCTTAAATAAATAGATGATAGATAGATAGATAGATAGATAGATAGTCCCTGATCTGGGTCATTTGTTGCCTCCTTCCATGCTGCTCTGGCAGAGAATCAGAACCCCCAAGTGGCAGCCAATCTTGAAGGAATAAAGGAGGAGCCTGCAGACACCACAGTGAACTCTCTCCATGTGGAACCTAAAACCTCTGAATACTGCCTGCCTCAGGTGCTTTATGATCCCAGAGCTATTCTTTTAAAAACTACAAACTCAAGTGAATTCCAGGAAGACAAATCTATGAAACATTAAACCTCATTATCTGTTTGTTTGATCTTTCAATCTTTCTTTCTTTTTTTTTTTTTTTCTTTCGATCTTTCTTGAGGGCCTTGGTTTTGTATACAGTTGTCATCAGTAGGTACAGATTTCTTTTTCTTAGCTGAATTTTTATTGCAATCGATGTGTGGTGTAATGGGTTAACTTAAAGACCATGGGACCAGACTCCTGGGATGTGAATCCCAACTCCTTGCTTCCTGTGTGACCTAGGGTAAATTACTTAATTTCTCTGTGCCTGTTTCCTGGTCTGAAAAATCGAGGTAGGAATAGTATCTATCTTGTTGGGTTGATGTGGTGGATTAAATGAGTTAAGACAGGTAGACCAGGGGCTGGGCCATGGCAAAAGCATCTATACAGCTGCCCAAGCCAGAAACCCAGAGGCCACCCTGTGTGTCTTACTATTGCTACCCTTTGTCCCATGTCCAACCACATTCTGTGGGTTGTACCGAGGGGGAGAGGGGGTCTTTTTCCAATCCTCTCATTTCCTCTCATCTCTATCCTCATCACCTCAGGCCATCACTTCCTGCCTGAGAGACTACAGTGCTCTTCCTCCCCGCTCTTTACTCTGTCCATGTATCTTTTCCAGATAGTGATTTCATTTCCTCTGGATAAAAATACCCAGAAGTGGAATTACTGGATCATATGGCAACTCTATCTTTTTTTTTTTTTTTTTCTGAGGAGCTTCCATATTGTTTTCCACAGCGGCTACACCAATTTACATTCCAATAAAAGTGCACATGGGTTCCCTTTTCTCCATGTGCCATTGACCAATGAATATAAGCAAAATGTGTCTATCCATACAATGGAATACTATTCAAGCTTAAAAAGGAAGGAAATTCTGGCACCTGCTCCAACATGGATGAACCTGGAGGGCACAATGCTGAATGAAGTGAGCCAGAGACAGAAGGACAAATACTGTATGATTCCACCTGTAGTCAGATTTATAGAAATAGAGAATAGAATGGTGGTTGTTGTGTACTGTGGGAGGAGGAATGGGAAGTTAGACAGACTTTCAGTTTGGGAAGATTAAAAAGATCTGGGGGGATTATGGTGATAGTTGCACGCCAACATGAATGTACTTACTATACTTAACCATACACTTAAAAATGATTAGAACGGCAACTTTTAGGGGCGCCTGAGTGGCTTAGTTGGTTAAGCACCTGACTCTTGGTTTTGGCTCAGGTCACGATCTCACAACTGTGAGATCAAGCCCCATGTTAAGCTCCATGCTAAGTATGGAGTCTGCTTCAGATTCTTTCTATCTCCCTCTCCCCCCATCCCCATTCTCTCTCTCTCTCTCATAAATAAATAAATAAATAAATAAATAAATAAATAAATAAATATCAATCTTTTTTTTTGTTGTTGTTGTTGTTGTTATTATATTATTTTTATCTTTATTATTCCCTGCTGTCTTGGAACTGGTGATTTAGTTGAGCAGACTGAGGCCAGGCCACTCCCTTAGCCATCTGAGGTATAAAAATTTATGGAACGCTTCACGAATTTGCGTGTCATCCTTGCGCAGGGGCCATGCTAATCTTCTCTGTATCGTTCCAATTTTAGTATATGTGCTGCCGAAGCGAGCACTCAATCTTTTCTTTAAAGGGCAACTTTATGTTACGTGTATTTTTACCATAATTACACACACACACAAAAGGCAGTTCCTTAGTCACACCAGCCACATTTCAAACATTCAAGCTGTGACCAGTGGCTACCATATTGGATTGTGAAGATAGAGAACATTTCCATCATCTCAGGAAGTTCTGTTGGCCAGCTGTGAGGCCCGGATGTAGTTGAGGAGTTGCTGAGTGTCATGGACCTCCGTGGTTCCTTCTTGTTGATATCATCACCAGGGATGAAGCATGAAGACAAAGGGAGTAAGCATCAAACCCTCCCATGGAGCCTGGTGCTGAGTGAATGGTGCACTCTGGGTTTTCCCATCATCCTCCTGGATGCTTTGAGAGTGAGCTGGACTTGATCACATTAAGCAGAGCCCTAAGCTCTGTGCTCACCTTTTAGAAGACAAAAGAGATGTGTGATCTTACCCACCTTTTAGAGAGATTGTAGCAAGTGCATCCCCCTCCATGTGGTTTCAACACTATTCTCCCTCATTTGTGAACAATGTTCCCACAGCAAAGGCAAATGTGGCGATGAGTTTCAATGAATTGTTTCCTTCATGAGAGTCAAGAACACGAGTCTTCACACTCATCGAATTTGCCCTTCTGGGATCCCTGGGTGGCGCAGTGGTTTAGCGCCTGCCTTTGGCCCAGGGCGTGATCCTGGAGACCCAGGATTGAGTCCCACGTCGGGCTCCCGGTGCATGGAGCCTGCTTCTTCCTCTGCCTGTGTCTCTGTCTCTCTCTCTCTCTCTCTCACTGTGTGCCTATCATAAATAAATAAAAATTAAAAAAAATTATTAAAAAAAAAAAGAAAAAAGAATTTGCCCTTCCTTTTACACTGGGGTTCCTTGAGTATAGAAGGCTGCATCTCAACTACTTTTCTACATCCTGTAGCACCTATTACAGTGCCTGGCACAGAATAGCCATTTGATAAATTTTATTTAAAATTTTTTGATTTTAAAAAAATTGTCTATGTGCCAGGGTTCTTGCCATAAGGGTTGCGATGTCTTACAAAAAGAAAATATTCAATAAAGTAATCACAAATTAGGTGGGAAGAAGGAACCAGGGCCAATAAAATAAAAAAGAAGTGATAACCAGGGACAAAAGAAGTCAAAGGGCAAGTCAAAGATGACACAGTTGTTCTAGCCTCCTATTTGCTTCAGAGCTTCCTGGTGGGCGAAGTGAAAAGGAAGATAAGATCAGTTGTGTCCTTTTCATTGTCAGGGAAGGAAACACATTCATGGCAGACATCTTCCCTTTGCCACTTCAGAACCACTCTCAACTCTTCACACCATTCCTGTCCCAGGAAGAGCTTTGCAGACTATACTAACAGGTTCCTGTACACTTCGGCTTCCTGTACCCATGCAAAGCTCTGGCACGAGATAGAGGAAGAGAGGGGTGTGAGGCTGGATTATTTATCTAGCCCCCCCGCCGCCCCCCCCCCCTGCCACCCCCAGTGCCTTATCCCTTCAAGGTCAAGTTATCTTGGGCTGGCTGTTTCCTCAACCAAACGTCATCCTTCTTTTTTTTTTTTTTTTTTTAAAGATTTTATTTATTTATTAATGAGAGAGACACACACAGAGAGAGAGAGAGGGAGTCAGAGACACAGGCAGAGGAAGAAGCAAGCTCCATGCAGGGAGCCTGATGGGGGACTCGATCCCGGGACTTCAGGATCATGCCCTGACCCAAAGGCAGGCGCTCAACTGCTAAGCCACCCAGGATGACCCTGAAGGTCATCCTTCTGTACCTAACTTTCTCCTCTCCTGTGTTCTGGCAACACCTCCTGCCCCACTCCTTCCAGCCGGGAATGATAACAACTTAGCTGCTGTTATCCACACCTTTGTAAATAGCTCCATTGTAAATAAACCTTCCTAAAATGATCCTATTTTGAGTGTACCATCTGGATCCTGATGGGACCCCGACTGAAACAATATCCATTTCTCATGGGAAGCAAGCTCTTTTTGCCGTAAGTTTGAAAATAAATATCTCATATGGAATGCATTACAGGAGGTAAGGATTGGGGGGTGGTGAACAATGTCCCCACAACAAAGGCAAACATGGCAATGAGTTTCAATGAGTTGTTTCCTTCATGAGAGCCAAGAACATCTCATTCATTCATCCAGCAAATAATCATTGAACTCCTACTATGTGCCCGGTACTGTTCTAGGTGCTGGGGATTACACTAGTGAACAAAATGCAACCCAGTGAAGATAGCTCTGTGAGAGGCTGAGCTACTGTCCCAGTATGTGCACTTTTGAGAGGTAGTTCTCAAACGTCAGCATCTGATCCCTCTGGAAGGCTGCTTTAGACACTAATAGCTGGCTCCACTTCCCAGTTCCTGTTTCAGGAGGTCCAGGCCTTTGCAGCCTAAAAATGTACATTTCTGACACATTCCCAGGTGATACTGATGCTTCTGGTCTGGGGATCACACTGACTTCTGATGCCTAAATCCCAAGACTGGCACACAGAAACCGTCTTGAAATGAGCATATCCTGCAAGTCTTCTATCAGTAATACATTTTCTCCTTGACTTTTGTAGGCCATCTGGGCTGTGTTCTCTAGCCAAAGCTCTGGATACTAAAAATCCCCACTCTTGGGGCACCTGGGTGGTTCAGTCAGTTAAGTGTCTGCCTTTGGCTCAAGTTGTGATCCCAGGGTCCTGGGATTGAGTCCTGAATCAGGCTCTCTGCAAGAACCCTGCTTCTCCCTCTGTCTATGTCTCTACCCCTCTCTCTGTGTCTCTCATAAATAAATAAATAAAATCTTAAAAAATAAGAGAGAGAGAAGGGGCAGAGTTCATAACAGCTATCTTTTAAGGAAAGTTCCTGGAATTTTTAAAAGAGATTTTATTTATTTATTCATGAGAGACACAGATAGAGAGAGAGTCAGAGACACAGGCAGAGGGAGAAGCAGGCTCCCCATAGGGAGCCTGATAGGGACTTGATCCTGGGAATCCAAGATCATGCCCTGAGCCAAAAACAGATGCTTAACTGCTGAGCCATCCAGGTGTCCCAAGTTCCTGGAATCTTAAAATTCATTTGCCACTCAACCACTGAGCCGCCCAGGTCCCCCCCTCTTTGCTCCTTCTTCTTCATCTTTTCTTCCATTTTGCAATCTGGAGTATGAATGTGGTGGCTGGAGTTCCAGCCGCCATCTTGCACTGTGAGGATGGGGCCACAGCCTAGAGATGGTAGAGTGGGAAGCTGGAAGGACTGCCAGGACTGCTTACCCCAGACTTTTTTTTTTTTTTAAGATTTTATTTATTTATTCATGAGAGATAGAAAAAGAGAAAGACGCACACACACACACACACACAAAGACACAGGCGGAGGGAGAAGCAGGCTCCATGCAGGGAACCCAATGTGGGACTTGATCCCGGGACTCCAGGATTACACCCTGGGCTGAAGGCAGGCCCTAAACCACTGAGCCACCCAGGGATCCCCCTACCCCAGACTTTTAAATGAGAAAGGAATAGACTTTTGACTTGTTTAAGGCTCTCTTATTTGGAGGTGGGGGAAGGACACGGTCCCCAGTATTCATAGCTGAACCTAATTCTAACTGGTAACCAGTAATCTGATGAATCAGTCTGGGTTCTTAGTCATAACCACAGAAACTACTCTAATTGGCTGGAGCAGAAAAGGGATGCATTAAAGAGAGTGGGTAACTCAGAATCTCCAGGAAGGCTAAGAACCTGGATTGGAGTCTCCATAGTCAGGAACAAGCCCCAAGCACACTACAGGACAGGTTTAATGGAGACACCACTGCTACAAACAAAGAGTAATCCCTTTGATTCTCTGTCTAGGCATTACATGCAGTGTTGGCCACCCTCCTTCAAAGTGGATATATCTAGTATTCACTTCTGTTTCTAACTTCTGGCTGGGCACCCATGCATTGGTAGAATATAGCTGCAGGGCAGGGCTCTAGCTTCAAAGAAGGCCGAGAAAATGATCATCAGCCTCCCACAGCCATGCTAGGTGGCTAGAAAGAGTGATAAATGGCCACTACAACCATCTCTGGCATTTCCCACAGCTGTTGCCAAACCAGAATCTCAGATAGTGAGATTTGATGTCTGTCTGGTGTATGTCTGCATGAAGGAAACTCTAATGGACAACAGCTTATCTCCAGGACTTAGTCAACAGCACCTTTTAATGCTTTATATTGCCTGTCACTTTGGGTGTAATAAGTCCATGTGTTGCCTCTTGAAATCCCCTGCTCATGCTGAGGAGAAGGATATGCATATGCAGTGACCTTGAAGTCAGGAGCAAATAGTTCCTGACCCAGCAGAAAATTCTCCCTGAAACTCCTACTCCAGAGTTATGGTTTCTTTTTTCCTTATCCCCAAAAGGGTGAGGAACCAAGCTTCATGATCAGGACACAGGAAATATGTCACTGCAAGATTTGGATTCAATGCAGATTCTTCACCCACAAAGTGAGAGCTCTGGGCTCCATGCTTCTCAAGACCCTTCCAGCTCAAACCCATTTTCTAAGGCTTGGTGCTACCGCACTTTCTAAACTTCCTGGGGTCTCTCCAGGAGGCAGGTGTTGCTGACACTAAGCATCAGGAGCCAGAGAACTTTTCTAATTGGCCTCATTTCTGTTTCTATTAAAATGTGTGCTTACTTAGCAATTCTACTTCTGAATATATACCCGTAAGAATTGAAAGTAGGGACAGGAGCCTATATCTGCACACCCATGTTCCTAGCAGCATTATTCACAATAGTCAAAGGGTGGGAACAACCCAAATGTCCATCAACAAATGGATAGATAAACAAGATATGGTCTATCCCTACCATGGAATATTATTCAGCCTTGAAAAGGAATGTTTGACATGTTGCACTAGATGAAAGAAGCCATTCACAAAAGGACAAATATATGATTCCACTCATGTAAGGTACCTAGAGTAGTCAAATTCAGAAAAAAAGTGAAATGGTGGTTGCCAAGGGCTGGGGGGAGGGGGTAGTGAAGAGTTATTCTTTAATGAGGATATAGTGTTTTAGTTTGGGAAGGCGAACAGTTTCTGGAGATGGATGGTGGTGACGGTTACATAGCAATGTGAATATACTTAATGCCACTGAGCTGTACACTTAAAAATGGTTAAAGTGGTACATCCCTATGTTATGTATATCTTACCATAATAATAATTTGAAAATGTCTGCTTGCTCAGAGCTCAGTGTCTTCAAAGATTCTCTCAGCTTGATCTTATGAGCAGGACTAGAGCCGAGTTACCTATTGCCCAAACATCTAATCAGCTCACTTAGTTCATTGATAATTGTAATCAATACAGAGAAAAACAACCAGCCAGCCAGCCCTTCCCCATTCTTATGTAAAGGAGCCGGCACATCTGATGACCTGGAGACCTGGACCCCCTGACTTGTGGAAAGGTACAGATTCCACTTAGTTATTCCAAAATCGAATAGCATATCTTGTCTCCAAACAAGCCAGCTACTGGCTCCAGCTCTCTTTTGAACAGACACATACAGTCAGATTTGAATAAAGACACAGCAAATAACGTATCATCTCCATGCACCTATACCTTGCTCAGAAACAATGCAGAATAGCAAATCGAAAAGCTATCCACCGTCCCCAAACAGCAACAATCTTTCAAGTAAAATTTAAAAAAATACCTGGAACATAGCCAACCATCCCCACCAAAAATAAAACACTCCACTTCCCTCAGCCGATTCAATTATCTCTCTAAAAAAGGGCTTTTTTTAACACCTCCCAGCAGGCAGCAGATTCAGAGTTGGTGGGGATAACAGTGCATAATCAAGCTACCAGAGCCCAAGGTGTAAAATAAAACATGGACTGGCTCGGCCAGGAGCAGCGGTGCCCTAGCACCGTGAATATAAACGTTTAGAAATGGATATTATCATTTTAGTGCCATCTGGAATATTTTCCACGATGTAAAGTATATTAAAAAAAATTCTACATGATTCTCTAATCGTGGTGACAATTGGTGCTATGATGGTGACACAGTCTCTGTCCTTGACATGATATTGCTGAGTTGAGTCTGTAAAATCCACCAGCTTAAAAACAAAAATAAACACACAAAGGAAAAAAAAAGTTTCCTTTTTCCCTATGAAATAACTCAGGCTCATTAGAGAAAGGTGAGAAAATACCAAAAAAAGGGAGGGGGGGAGAAAAAAGAAATAGAAGAGAAGAAACATCCATAGTCCTACCATTCAGAGATAACCACGTTAGTATTCTTATGTTTGGGTGATTTTCTTCTAGTCCTTATGAATATGTATAATACTGATTTGAATATGCATATGAACATGAGATCATGCTGTCTGTTTTTACTTAACATGGCAACATGGCATTTTTCCTTGTTAACATGGTCATTCCCAGGTCTGGTCACATTTGCATTATCCCCTTTCCTGCATTTTAAGGTCTCTGGCTGAATATCTCTTCTGTCTTGCGCTTCCTTGTCTCATCCGGCCTTGCTACAATATAATCTCCCACAATTCAGGCCTCTCT
Organism: Vulpes lagopus; assembly: GCF_018345385.1. Lineage (NCBI taxonomy): Eukaryota > Metazoa > Chordata > Mammalia > Carnivora > Canidae > Vulpes > Vulpes lagopus. Next base: position 99,319,439 of record NC_054826.1, on the reverse strand, counting down.
ATTGGAGATTCTGTGCTCTGGGCCTGTGCAGGGCCAGGGTCCAGTGGGCGTGGCTGCTGGGTGGCCAGAAGGGCCTGATGTCTTTTCCTGGAGATGCTTTCTTGCAGTATCAGGAAGTTTGCAATGTGTTTTCCCCATAGGAATCATTAGCTTCCATGGTTTATAGTTCCTTAGCCATCTCAATAAGAAGAAAGTCACAGAAGGTTGTCTTCAAAGAATCTGGGGTGTGGTTGAGCAAGACCCAAGTAAGCATAGCACAAACAGAGGAGGACAGAGGTTGTTTTTAGGGATGCCCAGAGATGTTGAAGCTGAAGAGTTGAAGAGCTAGTTGAGTTTTGGAGGGTTTTTTTGGTATTCTCAAGACCTAGGACAGACCTGCCATGTAGGCCCTTCTGCCCCATCCTTCCTTGGGATCTCTCCTATCCCACTTGAGCTGAGTTGAGAGCTTCAGCCCTTCATGTGGAGAGGTGAAGGGCTGGGACAGGGCCAGTCTTCTCCAATGGAAAACAAATATGAGGAAGGAGACTATGGCCATGAGCACAAGTGAAATCCATGGTGGAAAGTCAGCCTCCCTATGAGTCCTTTCATCCTATTGCTGACCAAATACCATCCCACACCTTACCATTCTCCGGGAGAACAAAGATGCCCCAAATCCACGATGGGCATAGCTTATGGGGAATAATGAGAAAATGCACTGGAAATGCCTGCCTGTCACTTGGGACACAGTACATGTCTGAGCATCCTGAGCAGAGTCTGGAATTGTGTGTGGCTTGTCCTGAAAATCCGAGAGAGGGACACACATGTGCCATCCTAAAGAGCCATGGTTCATGGTTGTAACCGGGTATGCCAGGCACAGTGAAAAAGCCTATTTCCAATAAAACCCTGTAATTAAAAAAATAACCACACCTCCCTCTGCTATTAAATAATAAATCCATTGAGTGTTAGAGAAGGAACCACACATTCTGGCTGGGCTTGTTGGCAGGTGGCAGAACCACCCTGAACAGCTTTAAGCACAAACAGGTGGGGCTAAGGGAGGTGCAGGAAGTCACCTGGGCCTCCCTGACTCAGGCCCAGCCACTGGGGTGGAGGGTGAGGGGGTGCTGCTTGTGAGTACAGCACCCTGCTGGGCCCTGAGACTGAAAAGGAGCTACAGGAAGAATTAGGCACCAACCACAAACAGTGGCCTATGGTTTATTATCTAGGTGGTTTTGACCCTAGGTTCTGGGCAGCTGGGTTCTGCAGGAGTCAATTCCTTACCTGTTGTCTTTGGGATGACAAGAAGTGTTTACTTCCCTGGCATTTGGGGGCAGACAGGAAAAAAAAAGGAAAATTGCTCCTTCTAGGTGCCACTTGCTGGGACTCACTCCAGGCACCTGAGATGGGATAGGGCGACATTGCACCGCTACCTCCTCCCTGAGGAGCCTCCCCAAGGATTTCTTCTGCCTCAGAGTTCCCAGGCCCTGCATCCTGAACTTCCTTTGTGGCCCAGTGCCAACGCAGGGCCAGAAGATGCTGTTGCACAGGCTGTTTGGTCCAGGCAAGCCAACAGGCCTCCACCTGGCCCTCCAGCCACTCCAGACCCACATGCCAGTGCCACTCAGGGGAAACTTCCCACTGCCGCCAGGCACCTGCCACCTGACCTGCCCCAGCTGACCTGGTGGGAGCTGATGTGGGAAGCTACCCCAGTAAGTCAGCCTTGGTTTTATAGGCTTGGGGCAAGGGTCCCCTGACTGGCTGGGAAGAGGAGCCAGCCAGGGCTTCCCAAAGCAGTCTCGGCTTTTTGTCCTAGAATACCACCTCCCAGAGAGTGTGGACCTCATATTCGTGTTTATTCCTGTGCTTGGAACATGACCCAACACATCACAGTCTCCTCCTCTAGTTGTCAAATTGTTGTGGAATGATCGGGGAGGAGTAGATGTGAACAGAACATGTGCCCTGCCCTAGAGAAGCTCAGGGTGCCCGCACACCAACCATTATTCCCCAGGACAAGGAGTTAGGAAGATGGCACTGGGCAAGGTGGATGGTTGGCAAGAGGAAGAGTGGCAGTGATCCCAAGGGCAGCTGGGGAAGCCACGTGTTACATCTCTGGAGAGTAGCCTGGGGACCCAGTTGGGCAGTGGTGTCAGATGGGGCCAGAGTAGACGTGGGAAGGAGTCAACCACTGGGTGGGAGAGGGGAAGAAAGCTAAGCCTGTGCCAGATTTCCCTGGAAAAGCTGCCAGCAGGAGTGGATGCAGCTGCCAGGGCCCTGCCTCTGGCTGGCTCGCCCTGCAGACGAGTGACGAACCCATAGCCACTCAGTAATGGCTGATGGAGATCCCGCCAGTGCCAGGCCTTTTAGCAGTGGGGGCACAGCAGGGAATTCAGCAGGCAGGGCTCTCCTCAGGAGATTTCCATTCTGATGGAGGGGAACTGGTGATACACCCACCGGTGAGCATATATACATAAAAGTGTCAGAGAGTGAACGGTGCTCTGAAGGATAATGACCTTGAGTTGGGGTCAGACAGTGACAGGGATGGGTGGCCAGGGAGGACCCTCTGAGGATATCTGGGAGCCAACAAGCAGAGATGTTGGAAGAGGTATTCCAGGTGGAAGCAAGAGCCCAATTCAGGGGGTCCTGAGGAGGAAGCCATGGGGGTGTGTTTGAAGAGCATCCAGGAGGTCAAATCCAGGTGAAAGCCACATACACAGAGGGAATGAACCCAGGGTCCCAGCAAAGCACCACCGCTACCTTGTGTAGTGAGTGGGCTTGCCCTGTGGTCAGAAATGGAAGTGAAGCCCCTTCCCACACCCCCTAGGAGAGAAATGGGAGGGATCAGGGCCCCATCGCACCCTTTCCCAAAGGCAGTCCCACAATTCCCAGGGACTACACTGGACTCTTCCCTTTCCTCATCCAAACTTACTTGCCTTTCCACCGGGCAGTGATAGTTTTCCCTCTGTCGCACAGGAGATGTAACATTAAAAGCCACGCTCCTTCCTCCATCTGGAACTCTATTTCCCTCCTCCCCTAACAAACTACCCCCTGTTCATCCTTGGGATTGTCCCTCAAGTATCACCTCCTCAGAAAAGCCTTCCTTGATTCCCAGGACTGGATCAGGCTGCCTTGTATACCTGCTCTTTACTACCTCTCACTATTACAACAGTGCACTGACAATTGTGTGATCAGCTGTGCAATTTCTGTCCCCGACAGAGCACAAATGCCAAGGTGCAGGGACAGCATTTGTCTTGTCCATCATGGTATGTCCAGTGACACAGAGTTGATGCTGCATAAATACCTGAGGGCCTGGTTCAAGAGCAGCTCCCACAGCACTGGCTGCATTCATAAGGAGAGGCCAATGTTCTTTGCAGAAGCTTGAAATAGTTGAGTTGGTTTCAAGGATCTTCTGATTCTTCTAGAGACCACATGGGTCTGGGAAATGACTAAGAGCAGTGAGCAGCCACAGAAGCGCTGGGTCTGGGCTCTGGATTTGGACTCAGGACATAGGGAGCCACCAAGGAGGCTCTGCAGGGGGAGGCTACCAGGCCCTGCCTTGGTAACTGCGTGCTGGGATGATGAAGCTCCCAGCAGCCCCAAGGACCTGGAAGGATGCCTAGGCCCTGGCTGCTGGGGACACAGAGGCCATGTCTGGCCCCTGGTCTTCATAGTGGGAGGTGATCTTCCACCTACCAAAATTCATATTATGGGACTTTCTCATTTCTCAACATGGGAAGGGATTCAGCTGCTGGGCAGGCTAAAGAGAAAAAAAATGCAAATGTTCATCCCAGGAGGAGATACTGTCTTTCTCATTGGAGAGATTTATTTTATTAAGCAACTACTGCTTTCAGGATAGGATTTGCTTCTCCACCTCCAACTCTTCCCCCACCCCCATTTCTTTCCCCACCAGGGTCTCTCACCCAAGAGGCACACCTCCATAATTTGGCCCACACTTGGGATTCAGAAAAGGCCTTCAATGTATGCTTTTGACATTATTCAGTTTTGATTTTGGGGCTTAGCAAGGACTCTGGAGCCAGGCTGGCTAGGTTAGGATCCTGCTTCTGCCACATGACCTTGGCCAAAGTATTTGACCTCTGTTTTTCAGGTTACTCATCTGTAAAATGGAAACAAGCATTTATGCCCATCACAGAGAGCTATAGGTTGTATAGTTCTGTTTAAAGGAGATGTCTGGGTGGCACCTGGATGGCTCAGTCAGTTAAGTGTCTTATTTTGATTGATTGATTGATTTACAACATTGGATGCACCCCCCTCCCCCAAAGTGGGAGATGGCTCGGGGCTCTGAAAGGCAAACACAGCTGGTAAACTGTCCTTAACTCAGACAGCTTTGGACAGAGGATCTAGAAGGCAATGAAAAGTGAGGACTTCCTACAAAGGCATTTACAAGGACAGTCAGGGATGAGGTATGTGATCTTTGTTGATTGGCAGAGAACTAGGCAGAGTCCGATCTACTATCTGCATGGTCTCCTTACTCGCCTAAGGCTGGAGTAAAGTAATGCAATTACAAAAGGTATTCAAGGCAGCAAGAGGCAATCATAAAGACCCTGTAAAGGGTACCCAGTGGCAAGACCACTAATGTGTGTAACAAGTGGCTCTCTGGGAGGCAAACAGCCCTGATTAGTATCATTTGCCAGTTTCTATGGTTTAAATACTTACACCTTGGTTTATTTCAAGCTAAAGACATGATATCCCTGAAGTTGGAGTTGAGAAGAGGTGCACAATAATACATACAATATAGTATTTCCATTATACAACTATAATATATGTAAATAAGCTCAAAGCATAGATAACAGTAAAATATAGTAAAATCGTGAGACTTGATAGTGGTCACTCTCAATTTCTTCCCACCACCCTTCAGCCCTAGGCAAACACTAACCTAATTTCTGTCTCTATGGATTTGTTTATTCTGGATATTTCATTAAAATGGAGTAATGCAATATATGACCTTTTATGACCACCCTCTTTCACTTAGCATCATGTTTTCAACGTTCATCCATGTTGTAGCTGTTTTGGTACTTCCCTCCTTTATTTTATTTATTTATTTATTTATTTATTTATTTATTTATTTATTTATTCATTCATTCATTCATTCATTCTTTCTTTCTTTTAAGTAGGCTCCTGACCCAGCATGGAGCCCACCACAGGGCTTGAACTCACGACCCTGAGATCAAGACATGAGCTGAGATCAACAGTCAGACACTTAACTAACTGGGCCACCCAGGTGCCCCAGTACTTCCATCCTTTATTGCTGAATAATATTCCATTACAAAGACATACCATATTCTATTGATCCATTCATCAGTTGATGGACATTAGGGTTATTCACAATAGCTAAAAGGTGGCTATTGTGAACAGTGCTGCTGTGAACATTGATCAACAAGGCTTTTTGTGAACATATGTCTTCACTTATATTAGATCTATATCTAGGAGCATGAATATTAGATCGTATGATAACTCTGTGTTTAACGTTTTGAGGAACTGTCAGACTATTTTTCAAAGTGGCTGCACCATTTTATATTCCCATAAGCAATGTAGGAGTTTCCAATTTCTGTGTATTATCACTAGCACTCATGATTATCTGTCTTTTTGATTAGAGCCATCTAATGTGTGAAGTGGTGTTCATTTGCATTTCCCTGATGCCACATGATTTTGAGCATCTTTTCATTTCTTTATTGTATGTCTTGGGAGCAATGTCTACTCCTATCTTTTACCTACTTTTAATTGGATTATTTCTTTTTTCATCATCAAATTGTAAGGGTTTTATATATATATAAAAGATATATATTCTTTAATATATATAAATATAAAAATATATTTAATATTTAATATATAAATATAATAAATATATAATATTTAATATTAAAATATATATTCTTTAAATACAGGTACCTTATCAGATATATGCTTCACAAATACTTCCTTCTATTCTGTAAATTGTCCTTTCACTTCCTTGAGGGTGTTCTTTGAAGCACAAAAGTTTTTCATCCTCTTTTAAAAAATTTTTTTTTAAAGATTTTATTTATTAATGAGAGAGAGAGAGAGAGGGAGAAAGGCAGAGGGAGAAGCAGGCTCTATGCAGGGAGCCCGAAATGGGACTCAATCCCAGGACTCCAGAACCATGTCCTGGGCCAAAGACAGGTGCTAAACTGCTGAGCCACCCAGGGATCCTGAAGCACAAAAGTTTTTAATTTTGATGAAGCCCAATTTATCATTTTGTTGTTGTTACTTGTGCTATTGGTGTTTATAGCTATGAAACCATCACCGAAAACATGAAGATTTATACCAATGTTTTCTTTTGAGGGTTTTGTGTTTTTTTTTTTTTTTTAAGATTTTATTTTTTCATGAGAGACACAGAGAGAGGCAGAGACGTAGGCAGAGGGAGAAGCAGGCTCCCTGCAGGGAGCCCAATGCAGGACTTGATCCCAGGACCCTGGGATCACAACCTGAGCCAAAGGCAAATGCTCAACCACTGAGCCACGTAGGTGCCCCAAGTTTTATGGTTTTAATTCTTATATGTAGGTCTCTGATCCATTTTGAGTTAATTTTTGCATATGGCATGAGGGGGGTTTGTCTTCATGCTTTTCATATGAATTGCTTCAGCACCATTTGTTGAGAAACTAATATTTCCCATTGAGTTGTATTGGTACCTTCTTGAATATCAATTGACTACAAATATTTAGGTTTATTTATAGACCCTCAGTTATATTATTTGTTCTATATGTCTATTCTTATGCTAATATCACATTGTTTATTCTAGCTTTGTAATCAGGAAAGGTCAGTCCTCCAACTTTGTTCTTTTTTTCAAGATTGTTTTAACTATTCTGGGCCCCTTGAATTCTAATATGAGTATTAGTATCAGCTTCTCAGTTTCTGGAAAGAAGCCAGCTGGAATTTGATGGGGATGGCATTGAATCTGCAAATCATTTGGGGAATATTGCCTTCTTAACGATATTAAATCTTCAGATCCATGAACATGGGATGTCTTCCATTTAGTGAGATCTTCTTTAATGTCTTTCAATCAACCTTTAATTATTTAGACATGGTTCCCATTAGCTCCTTGAACATATTTGTAATAGTTTATTTATTTATTTTTAAATTAATTTTTACTAGGTTTCTATTGATTTAAATTTTATCTATTAAGTCCACCTTCTCAGCTTCTTCATGGAAAGTTTTTCCTTACTGTTTTTTTATTCTGTTTGTGGAGCATACTTTCCTGTTTATTTTTGTGTCTTCCAATTGTTTTTTTTTTTTTTTTTTAAACTGGACATTTAAAATCTCACTATGGCAACTCTGGAAACCACCTTTCCCTAGTATCTCTTGTCCCCAGAATTTGTTTTGTGGTTGCTGTTGTTGTTGCAAGAACTGCTGCTGTCACCATTTGTTTGTTTAATTACTTTCCTGGGCTAATTCTGTAAAGTCTATGTTTTTTATTACATGTGGCCACTGAAGTCTCTGTTCAGCTAGCTTAAAGCTTGTATGTAGTTAATGATTATACGAAGATTTTCTTAAATGTCTTGAATCAGTATGTCTCCTAAATTTTCCTAAGAGTCTCTGTATGTGTGTTATGGCATGCCTGCAATGTTTTGCTGCTTAAAATCCTGTCCTAGCCTTCACTTCTAGCTTGCGAGGAGCCTCAAGATCAGCCAGGAATGAGTAATTTAGGCCTTCTCGTGTCTTTCCTGGGCCTGTGCACAACCTTGCACATACACACAGCTTTCTAGATTTCCAGGAATTTGTTGGAGCTTTTCAAAGCCCCCATTGATACTTCATTCCCTAATTTTTTCTTTTAAGTTTTTGATCAGCCAACAGGTATTACTGGTTCAGGAAGCTGCATTGTTAAACAAATACCACCGATTATTTTCAACAAACTGGGAAAAGGGTTGTTTGCACTAAGGGAGTTCTGAGTCATGTCAAATAAAGACAAGTCCTGAGAATGGTGCCTTTTTAGGCACCATTTTAGATGCTGCCTGATGGGTGAAACACTGTCAGTTCTCTGGGGATACAGCTTTTGGGCAAGCCTCAAACCTGTTTCCTCCTGCAGCTGGTAGGCTGCTCATTTTCACAGTTACTGTGGTTTTGAGGCTGTTGCTTTTTAAGACTACCATGGAAGTGGGGGGGAGAAGAATGGAAATACAACAAATTAAAATGCCACAAAGCTCAAAGTTTTTACTGAGTTCAGCCATTTTTATTTAATAAATACTCCTTGTGTTGTTGCAAACCTTTGGCTAATTTCTAGAGTTTGAAGAAGTTGATTTTGAATGTTTTTGCCAGTGTTCTCATAGCTTTTCATTCTGGAAGTGCTTCTCCTATTACTTTGTTTGTTTGTTGTTGTTGTTGTTGTTTTGGGTTTTTTAAAGATTTATTTAATTATTTTAGAGAGCAGAAAGGGGCACAGGAAGAAGGAGAGAGAGAATCCTCAAGCAGACTCTTTGCTGAGCATGGATCCTGACTCGGGGCTCAATCCCAGGACCCTGAGATCATGACCTGAGCTGCCGCTTAAACGATTGAGCCTCTCAGGCACTGTGTTACCTTTGTTTTTAATATAATTTATTTGTCAGTGTATACAATTTAATTTTTAACAATGGCTGTGTCTAACAACTGGCATGCAAAGTTCCTGAAGATTTAACAATTGGCTCTCATGAGCCCATATCAGCTAGTTCCAGTACACCACTGACAGAAGACTCATGGATGCACCCAGCTCAGCCCTGCAAACATTTAGAGTATCTGCTGGACGCCAGACCTCCAGAGATGCACATATATCCAGTACTAAACTGACTCCATATCCCTCAGCATTTAGCCCTCAGTGAGAGCTTGCTGGCAGGACCAGCAAGGCCAGTAGGATTGTCCAAGTGATGACTTGGTATGGAAGAAAAATTGGAAAAGGCTGAGCACAGGTGAGAACAGCTATAGGAACACACTGCAAGATATTGTTTCCAAGTTTAGGGATTTAATCCCAAATTGTGCCAGAGGCTATTTTCTGATTCCTAGGTTGAAACCAAACAAAGCAAACAGGTTTTCAATTGCTTTGTAAATTCTCTAACTGGAAATCTTCAAAAGAAGCACTGGCAAAGGTATGAGTGGTGAGGTGGATGATAGGGTAAACGTTTCCATTAGATGAGCTCTGAGGAATGTGTACCTTAACTCCTGCTCTGTGAAGTGGGAAAAAAAGTATTTTTAAAAACTTTTTCTTTTGTTCAAATAATAATGAAATCTGCTTTGGGATTGCGGTCTGACATTTTGCTGTTGGGGTGCACTTTAATTATGATTAACAACCACAAGGATTACGAGGCAGGGCCTTGCTTGGGCCAGCATTGCTGCAAAAAAGCATAGTGACTTCTCCTGACACACAGCATGAGCATTCCCTGGCTTCCTCAAACTCAAAGTCTGGAGCTTCCTGATAGAAGTCGAAGCACAACAGGGTGATTGTATCTCTTCTCCAGAACTTTGCCTACCTCCCCTTTCCCAAACAGAGATCAGCAGACAGGCAGGGACACTTCAACTCAGTGTTTCACATTCCACCTACTTGTTTACTTAGGTGTTTATTGGCTTGCCTTAATCATTCCACAAATATTCCCTAGGGCATCGTCTGTGTGTCTAATGCCGGTTTAGCACTGCAGAGAGCTGACATTTAGAATGGACATTTGAGGAGTTTGGAGAACTGGGCTCCCCTGCTGGCAGTTTATAGAGCTCCATCTGATAAGATTCAAATCAGTCCTCATGCACAAACTGGTACAAGTACATTCTCCAGAAAAGTCCAGCATTTTCCCATCCTCCAGGCCTTTATTTTGTTAATTCTGCCTGTAAGGTGCTTTCTCTACATTTTCTGCAGGACTATGGTCTCTCCTTACCTATTGGCTGGACCTTGTCTCTTGGTGGGGAGAAGTTGGCACCTGGGAGTACCCAGCCCCAGGACCAGGGACTATTCCTTTAGGAAACAACTACTCGGAACCAGGCCCTGTGCCAGCCCCCGGGGATACTCCCACTGACATGGGCACAGTTCTGTCCTCAGGGAGCCTACAGTTCCAGGAACAATGAAATAGGGCAGCTGGGATAGCAGCCTGTCTGGGGCCGGGGTGGGGCACGAGGAGACGTCAATCATTTCTCCTGGCTGGGCGGGGCCTTCTGAGATGACGTCATCCTTTAGGTGACTCTTGACAGTGGAGTGTGCCAGGTGGCCAAGAGAGGAAGGGCACTCTTGGCAAAGGGACCATCCTGAGTTCAGGAGCCGAGTCAGTAGGTGTGAGGGGAGAGCCATTCTATTCCTGTTGAATCGAAATGAAAGCCCAAGTATCCTTGATGGCTGATAGGATGTGTAGGTCAACTTAAGAATGGCCTAAAATGTCTATGACAGGTAAAAAAGGAAGACAAAATAGGCTTATTTCTGCTCATTTTAAAATATTGGAAAAAAATTCGGGTGGATTCGGAATGCTTTTTATTGTCTCCTTTGTACTTCCCTGTATTTTAAAAATTAAAATAATTGTCTGCATTACCTGCTGCCCACGCACTCCTCCGTCTGCAGGGGGCGCACCGGCGGCCACCCTCCCTCTTTCAGGGTGGTGGGCGGGGCCTCTCCGGCCGGTGTGGAACTGACGATTGGCTGGCTGGGCTGTTCGTCACGGCATCCCGCCCCCGCCCTACGTCACATGACGCAGCCCATCATGGCGGTAGGATCGCGTCTGCTCTGGCCCGCGGCTCCGCAGGGCTGCTGCCGTTGCTGCTGTTGAGGGGTGGCGGCGGCGGCGGCGGCATAGGCGGGCGGGCGGGAAGGATGGTGTTTCTGTGGTCCGAGCGGCGGGTGCGGACCAGGAGCCAGGTTGAGGTTTGGCCGAAGCGACCTGTGCTCTGGAGCAGCCGGCGCGGGTGCCGCTGAGGCAGGCAGGACCGACTGACGGACAGACCGACGGAAGGCGACCCGAGAGCCGGCCCCGGGGCCGCGCCGTGGCGAGATGCCGGGGCCGCCGGCATTGCTGCCGCTGCTGTTGCTCCTGGCCGCCGGCAGTGCCGGGGCCGCGCCACTTCCGCAAACAGGTGCAGGTGAGCAGGCCAGCTGCAGGGACCGGGCTGCGGGAACCCAGGCTGCGGGGCCACTGCGACGGGGGTGGCGGGGGAGGAGGCGGGGCGGGCCCGGTCCAGCGTCGGCGCCGAGAAATCGGAGGGCCTGCCGGGGCGGGAGGCCCGGGGACGCGAGCGATTAGGGAGGTTTCTGCCGCAGGGGCGTGGGGTGGGGGAGCGGGCAGCCTCTCCGGGGCCGAAGCGGGGGCGAGGCGATGCGGTTGGGGCCGAGAAGGACGGCGAGCCGGGTGGCATGGCAGCGTCGACCCCTCCCCATGTAGGCTGCGGTACCAGCCCTGAACCTGTTGCCCGAAGGTCCTCAGCCTACATCCCTTTCTGGCAATTCTGCTTCCATTTCAGATGTCACCTGCCTCCTGTGCGTTTCTCACCTCTTATAATAAGAACCGTTTGTTAGCCCTAATCCTCCTTAAATGCAAATGACTTGGTGAGATGTGCGGAGTTTTTCTTCGCTCCCTGCAACTTGTTCTGAAGTTGTAAATTGATTTTAGACGCTGTGCTTTTTATTCGGATTGAATCTCTGGGGATGGGAAGGAAACAAGTCTGTAAATATTTTCTATTTTAGGAAGCCAGTGATTAGAGTAGCAGCCTTTGAATAACTATTGACAGAATGGCCCAAGGGTGATTGAAGTTTCTATTTTAGCTACGTCAGTCTGTGATTTTTTTTCTCCCCATTTTTTTCGACATCGTTTTCAGTTGTGGTTTATTTTCCTAGATAAAACTTTACCTTAGGAATGCGTCCTTAGTTGGGTCTTTTTTTTTTTTTTTTTTTTGCTTAAAAAAAAATCTGGGTTAAAATCTAGTGCTTATCTTTAATAAGGAGAGACTGAAACTTCATAGAGTCATGAAATTTTAGAATTGGAAGAGACCTTAAAGAAAATTGAGTCTGATGTCTTTGTTTTGCAGTTGAAGATACTGAGGTCCTGAGGGTCAAATGACCTACCCAAGGTGACACAGCTAAATTGTAGGTGGAGCCACATCTAATACCCAGGTTTTAGATTCCCCTAGTTGTGTGATTTTTCCACTTCTCATTTCAAGACTTGTAAGAGTTTAGGCATACTCTTGACGTTAAGAATTATTTTTAAATGAAATTCACTGGGTACACAATGTGGAAGGTGTCTTACCCAGTAATGACAAACACATCTACAATGAAAGTTATATGTAATTGTTTCAGAGCTACACCAGATTATGTCTTTGAGTGCTGTTAGTTGAGTTTTAACTGTTATCATTGTACCATGTAACATCTAAGTTATTGCCACTGCCTTAGATCAAATATTTGTTAGGTGAATTCTGTTTTCTGATCTGGTAGATAAGGAAAGTGAATATTATTAGGAGGGTTTGCAGTAACAGAAAGTACTCGGGAAGTTGTAAAAGACTGTATGGAAAGATGTTGATGTTGATATTGAAGGAAACTATATGGTAAAATTGAAAATTAGCACTAGAGTAAGATAGTGGATAAAGAGTCTTCAGTGAAGGGATTCAAGAAGTTTCCAGATGACTTTGCACTTAAATTTTTATATTTTTTGAAAAACGGATTCTATGTGAAAACCTATGGAAATGTGTCTGCCTATAAACCTCTTGACATGATTTTTATTCCATTCTTTCACTATTTTATGGAGTTGTGAATCATAAAATCCGAGGGTTTTCCGGAGCATTGTAAAACATAAATAATCAAGAAAATCTGTAAATAGAAATACCAAATTTTGGCATTAATAAGACAAATATTTGGTGATGTATAGCTGCTTTTGGCAGATTTTCTCTTCATATTCTGTTGCTTAGAACGTATGTGATTAGACATGTGGCATATGAATGATAGGTACCTAAGGTTAAATTCTGTGGAAAAGATGCACAATCACACATAGATTTGGGGGTTTGTATTACCGTCCAAAAGAGACGATTAATCCTGGTTATGGAGATGGATTCTTGATGAAGATGTATTAGGCCAAGGAGAATAAAGAAACATTTGAGCTAATCCTGGGAAGTGATCTCACTGGTTAAGAAGGAGGAACCCCTCTTGAACATAGATGCTAGGTAAAAGAGCAGTTAAATGTTGAAAACATAGTAACTCTCGAGCCTTTGATTATCTGAGGGACTGGCCATTTTCAAATTAAGGACAGATGCATCACATAGTATTTTTTTTATCTCCTTGGCATTATTCTTTCTACTTAAATTTTAAACTGGTTTCTCCAGTGCCTTGGAGAAAGCATGGCTTATCAAAAATAGGTTGGAAAAAATACTTGGATTTTATTCTTTGCCAGTCCATTTGCATGGGGAAAGAAATGAGGCAGTTAACTAAAATTAAGCCAAAATTCATTTCTAGGTTCGGAAGTTGAAAAGGATACTTACATATTCGGTCATAATTAAGCTTTGTAAATATGTGGATTGCCTTTGTCTATCAGGCAAGAAGGCCTTTCTTTCTTTCTTTCTTTCTTTCTTTCTTTCTTTCTTTCTTTCTTTCAGGTTTTAATTTTAATTCCTGTTCGGTAACATACAGTGTTATATTAGTTTCAGGTGTACAAGGAAGGCATTTCTTGCTTGAACTTTATTTTGGACCTCTCTTTATTGCTCTGGGGGTTGTTTATGCCCTCTTTGGGGGCCTCTTCCTGAGAATGTATATTTCTGCAATGGCCTTTGTTAGGTAGATGGAGATCTTGTTGGTCCTCACTAGGAAGCTTACATAAAGGGAGAAAGTCCACTGTTTTCACACACAGTTAAGTTACTAAACTAAGGTTACAGTTGAGAAATTATTTTCTCCAGGTCATAGTTATGAGATCATTCTTCTCTTAGAAAACATTTACGTACCTTTTATATGATTCTTAGGATTCAGATCATAAAGAAAGATCTTCTGTTTGTATTTGTGAAGGCATTCCTTTAAGTCCACAGTTTGTTATTAATATTAGGATAGTGGTTAGACAAGGAAACCCACTTCTATTGTTCTGTGGCATATTAGGTCACCGAGGACAGAGGAAGCTTTTTAGCAGTTCCAGATAAAGGAGCTCACGGAAGTCTGTGAAGCCGGTGGGACTCAGCTACTTATTAAACAGCAGCTTGTGAAACCGGGGCTCTGGTTTTAGGTTAAACAAACAGACTTGGATCTTGAAAAAGATTCTGCAGTAAAGGAAGTGCTTTCTAAAAGTGTGAATTTTTGTGTTTATTTCAATAGCTTCTGGGAAATAAAAATGATTTTTAACAGACTTCCCATGCAGATGATTTCAGGATTTCTGGCTGTAAGGCCTGAAATTTGATTTCGGTCAGCAATGTTGTGGTTGCTCTTAGTCGGTAGTGTTTTGGGGTTAACTAAATATGTTCATTTGCACAGTAATAGGAAGTCTGTACAAAAGTCTTGTTGCTGATCAGCACTGAAGTTATCAAATCCCTACACTTTTGCTGATATCAATGTGCTGACTCTTCATGCAATTCTCCTAAAATTTAGAGTCCTTGGGCTTGCTGTATCACTTGAATAGCAGCTGTATATATCATAAAAAAGACTTTGTAATGAAAATGAAATTTATTGTAAGGGGTGGCCAGGGTTCTGCAACAAATGAGTCCTCAAAAAAATCCTTGTAGGTGGATGTATCAAAAGAAGCCAACCTTTCAGTCCCGTTAAGAATGAAAGTTGTGAACCAGTCACGGGAGTGAGTGTTCTGGACAGAGCTTGGACTTTGGAGAATGTCTGTGGGGGAGGCCACCCCTTGCCACTTCAATAGTATTGAGACCTTGGGCCAGTTACTTGACCTCTTCAAGCTTCACAGAACTCAGCTCAGAAAAAGAATGGTGATATTTTCCCTAAGGGTTGTGGGAAGGTGAGGAGGTCGTGTCATGTATGCCATGCCTGCTATGTTAGGCTTCTTCATTGCTTCGGATTTCCTTGTAAAATTGGTGGGTTACCATGGAATTGACTAATGGTAAGTGGTATAGTTCATAGAAGGAACTCAAAGGTAGCTGCTTATCATGGCATGCCTAGAATTTACTGGATTTAAAAACCTTTGTTACTTAAAATAACTTGTTATATGATGGGTGAAGAGGAGATCCTTCCCAGAGAAATCTGGCTTATTTAAGGATAATGCATAGGCTGGTATTGTTACTTCTTGAAATTCATAATGTTGAGGAATTGTGCTAGAAATTTTTAGGATGATCTGGATTAGTCCACTTTTATGTAATAAACCTGTTTTTAAATGTCAAGATTATTAAAGCTCTTGCATGTGAACATTTTCTGGTTTTAATGTACTTAAAGGAACTACAAGCAATGTAGGTCTAGTTGATCTCAAACAAAAACTGTACTTGAATAAAGCATCCCTGAAAACAGCCTGCTAAACTGGGCCCTTAGAAAGTATCATTTGGAGGTATGAATATGACTGAATTGCTTCCTCTCTTTCTTTTAAAGCTATATATTTTTGTAGTCTTCTAGCTGTGCCTTACTCTTCTTTAAAGGTTTATTTATTTTATTTTATTATTATTTTTAAGTCTATTTAAGTAATTTCCACACTCAATGTGTGGCTCAAACCCACATTAAGATTAAGATCAAGAGGCGCAAGCTCCCCTGACTGAGCCAGCCAGGCGCCCCTTAAGAGGTTTGTTTATTACTCAGGCATGAGGAAAGGAATATTAGAAAGAGGAAAAGGTGTACAGATGCCCCTGGTCTAAAACAGACTGCTATCTAGGGTCGTTTCTGGATTTGATTTTCAACTTTTCTGTAAATCTTCATATGAAGACAATGTAAGAGAAAGCTGAAGAAATATGGTAAAATCAGTGATTCAGAGCAAAATATTGGAGTGAAGTATTTTTAAATTGTTAGCAAGTGACTAATTTGGAACGGTGCCTTGGCATTACAGTTATTTGCCACAAAGAACAGGCATATCAGAAAAATAACCTCAGTATTAAAAAAAAAAAAAAAGTGTTTTTTTCCCCAAAGGTTAGCACAATGCGGAGGTTCCAGATTTCATTTGACTTTATTGTGATTCAAATGGGAAAAATGAGAATTGTTGTTGCCAAATGCCTCAGGTACCCGAAACCATAGCATGGGGAGCACCTCTCATTCTCCCTGGCCCATCTGGGGCTAAGCCAGTGCTCTGCTGCTCTTCCCCCACTACAAAAGAGTGACTCTGTACTCTTCTACCCTCCTGGGGCTTGGAGGATGGTGATGGCACACCTTTTATTTTTGACAGTTTGGCAGATTTTGCGTTTTATCATATGTGTTTGTTTATAAGGCCTCAATTATCATCAAGTCAGATAGGCACACCAAGACTATGTGCCATGGCGGGCTAGGGTAGACTCTGGCCTCTGGCATCTGAATGTAATTTGGGAAGCATTAGTCAGTCCCAATTGATGCAACCAGATTTCTGCTATAGGGCATCTGGGGTCCCTGCCTCCCCTCTCCACCTTTGTGGCACTTTAAGAGCGAAATTAATCTGCTTCTTATTTGTAAATTATCTTCAGCTCTCCATATAGTCTCCATGTGTTGTCTGGCTCTTCCAACACATATGTGCTGTTGTCAGTTTCTTTCTGTTCTTTTCACCTCTTTGCAGCCCCAGCCTCCCTACCAAGACCTTTCTTCTTGCCCAGATCCTAGAGATCCCCTCCCCCAATGAACTCCTACTAGAGTGTTTGCATGTAGAACAAGAGGTTCTGTAAGGTGTGGGATGAAAACATTGGAGCCTCAGTTTTTATTTATTTTCATTCTGTTCTTTAAACATTTTCACTTATATGACTTTTTAAGGTACAGAATATACTGGCACACTAACATTATGCTTTGTAAATCAGTGTGCATGAAATGGAAGGAATGCAAAGAAAATTTACTGATGGGCTCTGATTAGAAAAGGTTTGGATTGGCTGTACCAGTCTACCATTTGCATTTAGCAAATACCACTGGTTTCTTTAAGCCTCGTCCCTTCACCGGACTACAAGGACTGTGTCCTATATCCTTGCTATTTCTGGTGTTTGCATGATATCTCACAGGTGTGGACACTCAGGCAAAGTTTGTGGGGTGAGGATGGTACCAGAGAACGAAGTTCACAGACCAGTACTCCAGAGAGTTTGTGAGCTAAAAGGAGAGGATATAAGTTTGGAGCCTCTCATTCTCTTGCAAACTTCGCTTTTTTATCCAGCCATAGGCCATTGCCTGGGCTTTATAGTTGTCTTGATTGATTGATTGACTTAAAGATTTTATTTATTTATCATGAGAGACACAGAGAGGAGGCAGAGACACAGGCAGAGAAGCAAGGCTCCATGCAGGGAGCCTGACGTGGGATGCGATCCCGGGTCTCCAGGATCATGCCCCGGGCTGAAGGCGGCGCTAAACCGCTGAGCCGCCCCCCCCCCCCCCCCCCCCAGCTGCCCTAGTTGTCTTATTTTTAATAATAAACCTTCTCTTTTAGGGCACTTTTAGATTTACAGAAAAATTGCAAAGATAGTACAAAGAGTTCCTGCATATCCATTACCCAATTTTCCCTCTTAACACCTTACATTTGTGTGGTAAGGAGCCAATTCTAATTAATACATTATTTTTTTATTTTTTATTTTTTATTTTTTATTTATGATAGTCACACACAGAGAGAGAGAGAGGCAGAGACATAGGCAGAGGGAGAAGCAGGCTCCATACACCGGGAGTCCAACATGGGATTCGATCCCGGGTCTCCAGGATTGCGCCCTGGGCCAAAGGCAGGCACCAAACCCCTGTGCCACCCAGGGATCCCTAATTAATACATTATTATTAACTGAAGTCCATACTTCATTCATATTTTTAAAAATATTTTATTTATTCATGAGAGACACAGAGAGAGAGAGGCAGAGACACAGGCAGAGGGAGAAGCAAGGCTCCATGCAGGGAGCCCGATGTGGGACCCAATCCTGGGACACCAGGATCATGCCCTGACCTGAAAGCAGACACTCAGCTGCTGAGCCACCCAGGCATCCCTTCATTCATATTTCTTTAGCGTTTCCTTAGTGTCCTTTTTCTGTTCCAGGATACTACATTGGATTTAGTTGGCACATCCCCTTAGGCTCCTTTGCTGTGTTCCCCTTTTTTAAATGATCTTGGCAGTTCTTGAGGAGTTTGATGTTCTTCTCATTGATTAGGCTGGGGTCCTGTGTTTCTGGAAGGAAGACCACAGAGGCAAAGTGCCAGTCTAATCACATCATGTCAGGAGTACATGCTTTCAACATGACTGGTTTGGCAGCTTTCTTTACTGTAAAGTTTCTTTTTCTTCCCTCCTCCATGGTATATATAGCCCACATTTAAGAGGTGGTGAGTTATGCTCCACTTCCTGGCCAAGTACCTATATATTTTATATGGTATTCTTTGGTATGGGAGATTTAACTCATCTTCCTCATTAATTTTCTTACTCAATTATTTATATTAGAGTGGACACACAGATATTGATTTTACATTTGGGGTTATAATCCAGTATCATCTTATTTATTTTCCTGCTCAGAGTGTACCAGCTTTGGCCACTGGAGCTCCTTCACTTGGCTCTGGTACCATCACCCCCCACTCCCACCTTTAAAAAAATTTTTTTTTCGTGTTCTTTCTTTCTGGCACTGAAGAAGCTATAGGCTCATCTTATATTTTTCCCTGTCCAGCCCTAGAATGAGCCATTTCTCCAGGCTGGTTTCTTTTTTTGGAGAATGGCATTAGAAACCAAGATGTGGGCCCTGGATTTATTCACTGCTACTGGGGCATGTATAATGGGGTTTTGATCCTCTGCTTCTTATACCTAATCCTATGTGTTGGGAAGAAGAGAGAGAGTAAAAGAGATTTTGGAAGGACGAAGGACCTTAGGAGCAAATGACTTAGCAAGGCCCTGGCGATGTTTTCTGTCACTTGACTACCTATTAACCAACTATAAGCATTACCATAAGTACTCTACATCCCATGTTTGTGATAGAATGATGTTGGCAGGATGTTATTTTTATTTTTAGAGCAATAGGTATTTGAAAAATAGATGTG
Source organism: Vulpes lagopus (assembly GCF_018345385.1). Classification (NCBI taxonomy): domain Eukaryota; kingdom Metazoa; phylum Chordata; class Mammalia; order Carnivora; family Canidae; genus Vulpes; species Vulpes lagopus. The sequence continues at coordinate 99,300,433 of NC_054826.1, read as the reverse complement.
ATTCATTCTCTCAAAAAGCAGCCTAATCTCTGAGAATATGAGGGAAACCTCTTAGGCTTAAGAATTTAATTAGGATTATTTTAGGGGGTCTGTCAGCTTTGGCAGTTGTTGAATTGTAGGTAACGCCTTTAATTTGTAATTTTTTAATTGGTAAAAGTTTACAGGGAGCTTTGGACTTGTTTTGATCATTTTACAGAGCTCTTCATTTTTTTTTTCACTTTTTGTTTTGGGTAATTTCAAACATTTTCAAAAGTAAATGATCTTAACATACCCATCACCCAGCATCAAAAATTTTTAATTTATGATGAATCTTGTTCACCTGTGTGCTTCCTACTAGCTCGGCCACTCCCTTGCTTTGCTATAAATGCCATGGTACCCATTGAGCTGTCAGTGTTTCAGGAAAAAGTGAAGATGTTTTTATAAAATGGTACACTTGCATGAAGATCACTGAGGTATTTGTAGAAATGCAGATTTTTGGACCACAAACCAACTGAATCAATTCTGGAGGTTGGCCTGGGAATCTGCCTTTATAATACATTTTTGGTGATTTCTCTGCCCCCACAACATAAATATTTTATCTTCTACTAGAGATAAGATAAAATCAATTACTTGGGGGAAATCCGTTGACTTGGGTAACTAGTGAGACTCAAGGAAGGAAGAACAATTTAAATTTTAAAAATTAATGTCGGAAAAAAAAAAATTAATGTCGGGCAGCCCTGGTGGCTCAGTGGTTTAGCGCCGCCTGCAGCCCAGGGTGTGATTCTGGAGACCCGAGATCTAGTCGCACGTCGGGCTCCCTGCGTGGAGCCTGCTTCTCCCTCTACCTGTGTCTCTGCCTCTTTCTCTCTCTCTCTCTGTTTCTCATGAATAAATAAATAAAATCTTTAAAAAAATGAAATAAAAATTAATGTCAACACTTGAATTCTGGAGAGACTTATACTCCTGACCACGGTATGTGGATATCATTCTGAGGAATCTTCCTGTGAAAAGTAGGTATGCAATAACCACAAAGGAATTTTATTTTAAGATTTTATTTATTTATTCATGAGAAACACAGAGAGAGAGAGAGAGGCAGAGGGAGAAGCAGGCTCCACGCAGGGAGCCTGATGCAGGACCTGATTCCGGCACCCCAGGATCACGCCTGGGCTGAAGGCAGGAGGAGCTAAACTGCTGAGCCACCCAGGGATCCCCAACCACAAAGGAATTTAAACACTGCAGGGCAGAACAGTCACAGCTCTAAAGCCCCCCGCCCCTTTTTTAAATTTCAGCTCTTTCTCTGAAAGTCAGTATAAATAACAACTTCTTTATATTTTATAAATATCCTATATAAATAATCGGCAAAAACTTTGAGCTGATAACCTGACAGTCAGCTGCCAGTGTTATGAGCTGAGAGCCTCATGGTGTAAACGTGCCATCTGTGGACTGCCCAGGGTTTTGCCCACTGGAGCTCAGATTTAGCAAGGAAATTAAGCTAGAGCAGGCATTAGTAACCCAGTGGCATTCCTGATTCCCCAGGTGAGACATGCACGCTAGTGTGTGAGAGCCCTGGATTCGTGACCTATTCAGTAACTTTCAGGGCTGTTTCTTTCCAGGATAATATCAGGTCATTAATGTCTTGCTCTCAAAAAGTTTATTTTTCTAAGCTAGTTTATTTTAAAATAGTCTGGGATTTGTAGCCTATTTCATATTTTTCAACAAGTACTTTTTTTTTTTAGCCAGTTGATATATTTTTGTATATTTGCTGTGGATGTATTGGTATGTACAAAATAGTCTTATGATGAGCTAAAGAAAGTACACCATTTAATCTCTGAAACAGCTACATTGTAATGATTGTATAATCAGTCCAATTTGATTAAGAACATCCTGGGCTCACAAGCTAGTACAGATAATTTAGGACTGTTGTTTTTGGCAACATCTGTATGGCTTGGATGGGAGAAAAACATTGAGTTACAAGCATTTATGATAGTGATTTTTTGAGAGGGAAGTTGCTTTTATCCAAAGTGAAAACACTATTATTTAATTTTTTTAGAGTTTATGATTTTTTTCCTCCTTAAGGCCCATGTTCAGAGTCCATCCTGAAAACATCTTTTTTTCCTTGTTTGCTTTACTGCCCAGGAGTTTGACATGATGACATTGCAACCTTTAATTATAGGAAGTAAATCTCAAAGGCATCGTGGACTTATTCGAAGGCCGAGGAGAATGAGTGTGCAATCATTTTGCACATTTACAGTAGCTACTTTAACCAGTTTGCAATTGTGAAATTTTGTAGTTCAGCATTTTTATTGCAAAACCAGAGCCTTGTGGTCTTTTGGTTGGTTGCCTCTCAGATGAGCCACTGAATTTAAGTTGAAAGTCTTTTTAAGTATTTTTCACATTGCAATTTCTTCTCCAAACCCCAGATAAATTCAGCCTGTGCTCCTTTCACAAGGAAAGAAATTCCTCTTCCTGGTTCCACCTGGCAGCGTGCCTGTGAGGACTGTTCTCTGTGTCAGCCGTAACGGTTACTTTCCAAGGATCTAGCCTGCCAGTCACACAGCGCAGAGCCCCACTTGACTTTGGCTTCAGACTATTATTAAAACGCAACACTAGGACACTGATTGCTAGTGAGGCATAGAAGAGTAACAAACTTACCAAAATAGTCCCCTGGGAACACTCCACTGAGGCCTGCTACCTGGGTGCAACCCAGAAATCTGTCGTTTAACTTCATTTTCTTAAGAAAAATAAAAAGTACTTTAGTAAAAGATCTGATTTCTGGTATTAACTGTACAGGTACTTGGTAGACTCATAAAATTTTGGAATTATAAATCCTCGTGTAGAGTTTTAAAGCTAGCGTCCTGGCTCACAGGTAAAGGCACTGAGGCCCAGAGAAGTTCAATAGCAAGTTTGAACCTGTGTTGCCAGTCAGTGGCAGACCTGATTGCAGTAAGAGGGCCCTTCACAGCCAGGTACCCCCTGTGCCCCACCCATTCACCAAGTACACTGCTTCCTCCCCTCAGAACACTTTCATTTGGGTGATGCATACATGTACACACAGAGGCTAGTCCCGATCATTTCTCCTCTGGATCAGTCTTTTAAAATTTATTTATTTGAGAGAGCACAAGCGGGAGGGGCAGAGGGAGAGAGAGAGAGAATCTTAAGCAGTCTCCACACTGAGTGCAGAGCTGGACATGGGGCTCGATCCCACCACCCCAAGACCATGACTTGCACAAAAATCAAGAGTCAGTCACTCAACCGACTGAGCCAACCAGGCCCCCCTATTTATTTCTATTTACTATCTGAAAGTACAGACATGAATTTTTTTTAAAAGATTTTATTTATTTGAGAGAGCTTGCCAGTGAGGGGAGGGCTAAAGGGACAGGGAGAGTGAATCCCAGGCAGACTCTGCATTGAGCACGAGCCTGACACAGAGCTACATCCCATGACTCTGAGGTCATGACCTGAGCCAAAATCAAGAGTCAGTCATTCAGCTGACTGAGCCACCCAAGTGCCCTGGAGATGAAATTTAAATGTAGTTGTCGTATAGTTGATTCTTAAAGTACTAAAGATAATTACTTACTGAAAATTAGGAAGCTAAAGTGAAGACTTCTATAAAGAGGCTCAAAACCCACATTCATGTTTAACTGTTTTAAAAATTTTATAAGAAAAACAGTTTAGGGGCACCTGGGTGGCTCAGTCAGTTAAGTGTCTGCCTTCTGCTCAGGTCATGATCTTGGGGTCCTGGAATCCAGCCCTACATCAGGCTCCCTGCTCTCTGGGGAATCTGCTTCTCCTTCTCCCTCTGCCCTTCCCCGCCACCCCCCCCCATGCTTGCTCTCTCTCAAATAAAATTTTTTTAAAAATTAGTTTTAGTTTCTACCTATGAGATGAAGTTGTACTGTTTAAAGGTGACAAAAATATTTCTGACTTTTAGACAATGTAATCATAAACTTGTAAACATGAAAAGTTCTTCAAACATGAATTTGTATGCTTTTGTGGAGGAATGAACCCTTGTTAGAATTTGCTAAGTGCTGCAGATCCCAAGAATAATGCTCATTGGCAGGTATTTTGTGTATATTTTTAAGATTCACAGATAGGTATTGAGAAACGTATGTGGAGTTGTAGACAAGTGTCACTTTCTCTTTTTTTCTCAACTCTTTAAGACTACCTTCCTAATTTATGCCTTACATCCCATCCTTTTCTAGCCCTGGCTTCCTTTCAGGGCTTAGTCATCAGGGACATCCTTCTCTGTCACCCGTGTTTTCTCCTGGACCCCTTCTTTCAGTTAACACACAATAGAACAACTTTATATATGTACATATATTATATATATATATATATAATATATATAAATTCCATTATGCGCTAAACTGCTGAGCCACCTGGGCTGCCCAGTTTCTTGATTTTAAAACAGAGCTAATAGGGCATCCCCGGTGGTGCAGTGGTTTAGCTCCGTCTGCAGCCCAGGGCATGATCCTGGAGACCCTGGATCGAGTCCCATGTCAGGCTCTCTGCATGGAGCCTGTTTCTCCCTCTGCCTGTGTCTCTGCCTCTCTCTCTCTCTGCATCTCTATGAATAAATAAATAAAAAATCTTAAAAAAAAGCAATAAAACAGGGCTAATAATAGTCCCTACCTCAAAGGCTTGTTGTGGGTTTGGGTGAGTATGGAATAGTGCCTGGCATGTAGTAAGTGCCATTTAAGTATCAACTTTTTATAACCACCTGGGCCAAATCACCATCATTTCTTGGGTTAATTGTCATATCAGAAATGTATTCCCTGGTCACTTTATATAAAATAATGAAGCTTTCCCATCTACTGTTTAATTTTCCCACATTGCTTATCACTGTCTGAGGTACTGTATATTTATTTACCTTATTGTCTGTCTCCCTCCACGAGAATGTAAACTGTGAGTGTGGGATCTTCTAGATTCCCAGAATATAGCAGATGCTTAGTCTGCCCTATGGAAGATGCTTAGTAAACATTTGTTGAATGAAGGATGTGTGGGGTGGGACTTGCTGACTCGTGGACTTCACAGTAGGGTGATGGAACAGCTGTGTGGATAGAAGACACCCCACCCCTATAGCTCTTTTAGTTATCTATAGATATTTTATCTTAGGCTGGACACTTGAGTGTCTGGAGGCACCTGGATATATTGGGTTAAATTATCATTGGGTTTATTTTTCTATATATAAAGATGTATCAGTAAAGCATTATCGGGTAGGAAACCGTAGATCATCTTGCCTGCATGTATTATAGACACTTGTCAAGGTCAGTATCATTAGCAGTTCTGACTTTATTACAAAGATCATACTTAAAAAATAAAACTTTATTATGGAGAATTTTGAACATGTATAGAAGTAGACAGAAGAGTAGAATGAATCCTCTGTACATATCCTTAAGTCCCAACCATGCCTATGGCCAGTCCAGCTACATCCATCACAATTCTGCTTCCTCTCTGAAGAAAGAACTTTCAAAGACATATTGTCTAAGAATACATTTCAGTTGTATTAGCAAGAATTTCAGTTAGATCTTAGGAAGCTAGAAAATTTCAGAGACCATAGACTCTATATAAAGGTCTTGTAGGAAATTTTAAGGAAAAAAGTAGACATGTTTTTCTGGAGTATTGAAGGTCTGCCCTCCCTGGGAAGTAAGGAGCAGACATTTAGGTCATTTCTCCCGTCCTCTGGGTCCTATTGTGCAGAAATTGTGCTGGCTTAGTGTTGTGAATCCAGTATTGCCTTTGATTTACCTGTACATTTCTACAGATTTCAACAGGAAGTCATATGGAAAGACAGAATGTCCTTTCCCCTAGATGTTAGTGGGACACTGAAGTGACCAGTTATGGAGGAAGAAGCCCTGGGAAACTGGCCACGAATTTCTACTTCTGGGACCAGATGCTGCCTCTTCCTGAGCTGGCTTCCTGAACTACAGGAAGATCATGATTCAGAGCTGTTACAAACATCTGAGTACTGTCGATTATTCCACAACCTAACTATGCCATTGACTTAATTAAGATTCTGGTTCATAAGATATTATCCCTGCCGTTGTTTTCCCATGGGGTAGGGACACAGCAGTCTGATAGAAGTCATGGAAATCTGACATTCCCTTGGCCCAACTGTTACGTTAGAGGAACTCTTCTGTGGTAGTCTCCATCCTAGTTAGTGTTTTCTAAATTGGAATGAAATAAACCTTTGATAGCAGTTTGATGGAAAAGGCTGAGACGAAAGCAACTTCATATAAAATGATCTCATTCACAGGTATTCCATCAGCACTCAAATTACATAACCTTTCCACAAGTACTTAGAGAACAGTTGGGTTGGCTGACCTTGAAATCATTTTTGAACAAAAAGAACACTTCACTGTGATTAGCACACAGTGCAATTTGTTTTTCTAGGCTGTTGATATTCTGGCTTAGGGGTCTTTGTGGAATCTTTGATTCATCAACTAGATCATCAATGCACTATTTACTGTTCTGTGTGGTTGGGCGTATTTGGTGCTATGCTTCATTTTCTTTTTCTAAAATTAAAATATGTTAGGGACGTTCTAGATTATTTAATGTTATAAATGTATTGTTACACTAAGGCAAGGAAAACATTTAGTGACTTAAGATTCTGTGCACAGGAAAGCTTTATGATCTATCATAAGGGTTTGTAATTTCGAGGTGTTAAGTAGAAATGCATGATGTGCAATGATTTTCTGAAATTTTTTCCCCCAAGTAGTATGATGATGATTCATTTTACTAGGACTCCAGGATGTGAAGCTACTTGTCAGGATATTGGAAAAGGTCCAATTATTAGTCCTATCCTTGCAGGAAAAAAGAGAAAAAAAAAAAGCCAAAACTTTGTATTTAGAAGTGGACTTTATGTCAGGACCAGTTTGGAAGATCTCTAGTCCTTAGCTTCTGTGAGCCGTACAGAGTTCCCCTTGTCTAGTCAGCCCAGTGGTCACTGGTTTTCATCCTTAAGTAGACACAGAAATCTCTTATGTGAATTTCCGGAGGCCAGAAGTTAAAGAAGAGAGAACATGGGAGGGTGACATCCACATCTGACACTTGTCTCACTGGTCCTTTCCATTCCCAAGTCACTGCATCCTGGGAAACCAGAGAGGAAGGCAGTGCATACTTGTCCCAGGTCCTGCCCAAGATGGAATCCCTCACCAGGGGAGATGGTGTTCCTGAATTATCAACTGTGTACAGCATTACAGGCCAAATTAAATCCCTGTCTAAACCAACACCTCCCTCCCCCAGTCCCTCAGAAGGTGATGGTATTTGGAGATGAGGTCTTTAAAGAAGTGAATATGTTAAAACGAGGCTATTAGCTTCTTGGTTCCTAATGCAGTATGACTGGTGTCCTTATAAGAGGAAGTTTGAAAATACAAAGAGATCAGGGATGTGCAAAAAACAGACCACGTGAAGGCACGACGAGAAGACAGCTGTCCTCTGCAAACCAAGGAGAAAGGTCTCTGAAGGAACTAACCCTGCCACACCTTGATCCTGGGTTTCCAGCCTTCAGAACTGTGAGACATTGGATTTCTGTTGTTTCAGTCACTGGTGTGTGGTGAACTGTTGGGGCAGCCTTAACAGATGAGTATGCAGCATCTAGACTGAAGCAAATTCAGTGCCTCTTAACCAGTGTCACGGTGGAGCTCCACTTGTGCACTGGACTTTCCCCTCAGTCCAGGGCTGGGCTCCTTAGGGAGAGGGCACCTTTGAGTTCCTCCCTTTCAGGCAGAGCAAACCTGCTCCGACAGCTTCCAGTGAGATGCGGCTCTGTGAAGAACACAGGTGTGAATAAATACTCATTATCAGAGGAGAATAAGTTGGGAAGGTCCACTTTTTGAGAATACTTATGTTTTAAAGAAATCAATTAAGTAGTAGTTACACTACTAAACGTGAATTGCAAAATGGGTAAAGACTGTAGGAGTTCTCTGCGACCCAGGGAATAAGTGGTAAACTATTACTAGTGGAAAGGGTGACAGCCACCACAATACAGTGTCTGTGCGGGTATGATTAGTAATGGGAGGAAAATCTTTGCCAGATAAGCACATAAAATTATTGAAGGAATGCTACTTTTGTAATCTTACTTGTTTGACCCTGAAAACGTAAGTTTTTTCCAGTAACCAGTAGATGACTTACGGATGTCTCCCACCCCCCCCCTCTTTCTGTCTCTCCCTGTTATGTTTATCTTCCCTCCCTTTCTCCAGCCCCTTAGTTGCTGTGTCTCTGATTCCATCCCCCCATCCCCCCTTCTGACTGAATGCCAGGCTCTGTCCTGGGCCCTGGAGTCATTGCTGGAGTCTATAGACTTGGCCACTGACCCCTTTGAGCTTTGCAGTCTCGTGGGGAGGACATCTGGGCATTTAAAATACACAGTATGATAAACTTTACGGTGGGCAGTACAGGTGCTTGGGGACTCCAGAGGCAGGGACTCTAACTTGTGGAACTTTGGGACAGCTTTCCAAGTTGAGATCTGAGTGGTGAGGATGAATGAGTGGAGAATGTGCCAGTGGGAGAGGCTCCTGGTTGGGGAGAATGTCAACTCACAGACTCTGAAGGGGCAGAGGACATTCCTGGAAGGACTGCGAGGAGTTTATGGTAGATGAAACTAGATGCACTAGGGAGTTAGGAGTGATGGAAGCCTGGGGTGGGAGGCAGATGGCAGGTGACAATGAGGGACAGGGGCTTGTTAAGGAGTGTGAACATAAGGCTAAAGATTGTGGGAAGCCCCAGGACAAAATTTAAGAACTATACAAGGACAGAACAGCCTCTCCTCATTCCCCAGACGCCAGGTTTCCCTCTGTTGGTAGCCACTGTTGACCAGGAGTAGCATTGTGTACCCATTGATCTGATCTGTTTTTGTTTTTTCTTGTTTTATTTAAACATGTATCATAGAGATGGTTTGAATTGTATCCCCACTCCCCCAAATTCAAACGCTGAAGTCCTAACTCCTGTTACCTTGGAGTGTGACCCTCTTAGGAGAGTGGGTCTTCATCAATGTAATCAAGTTAAAATTAGGTCTTTAGGCCCTAATCCAAAATGACTGTGTCTTTATAACAAGGGGAAATTTGGACATGGAGACAGATCGAGAGAGAAGGCCGCGAGAGGGGATGCAGGGAGAAGATGGCCATCTCCAGAAGGCAGGAGGTGGGCCCTGAGCATATCCTTCCACACAGCCCACAGAAGGGGCCAGACCCACTGACATCTGATGTTGGGCTTGTAGCCTCTGGGATTGGTGAAGCTACCTAGTTTGTGGTACTTGTTACAGCAGCTCTAACAAACTGATACACATTCTTAGAGCAGACAGAAATATAGGTTGTGAATTGTTATAGCTACTCCCCCCCCCCCCATTTTAAACTTTTTATTTAATGGACATGAAGAAATTATGTAATAAATGGAAAACTTGAAACATACACCTCTGTGCAAGACCAGACAGATGCGACTATACTGACCTCCCCTGTGGCTTTCACTCAGCTTTTATGAGCTGCTGGCTGTCTTCTGTCGTGCTACCCCCATCACTTTTGCTGCCCTCATACAATTTTGAAGCAAATTCCAGACACCTTTAAATAGGTCACTATCTGTAAAAAGGTGAGTACTACTTTTAAAAACATAATTACATTTATTATCACTCCTACGAGAAAGAAGTCTTAACTTCCTTAATATGGTCAGTTACCAGTGTTCAGATTTCTAGTTGTCTCAGATGTCAGGATATTTTGAGTTTGAATCATGATTCAAATGACACCTGTGCATTGCAGTCGGTTAGTATGTCTTTTCAAACCTCTTCCAGTCTCTTTTCCATCTCTCCTAATGCAGATTTTCCTCCTTGGTGTTGCTGGTAACCTCTACTTCACCGATCACATTCTTGTGGTGGTTATTTAATATGTTCCAGGATTCTCTTTATTTCCTATGAATTGGTATTTAGATTTAGAGGGTTTGTCAGATACAGGCTTGATATTTTGTTATTATTGTTTGCTTTTGGTTGTACTGTTTAGTAGGTGGTGGTGTTTTTCTGTTGGGAGGCACATCATGTCTGGTTGTCTCTGATATAAATGTCACATTCACAAAATTCTTTTGTTTTGTTTTTTGAACAACTATTTAAAAATGTAAATACCATTCTTAGATTGCAGGCCATACCCAAACCAACTAGGCAGGATTTCATTTATAGGCCATAGTCTCCCAATCCTTGTTCTGAGATATATACATACCCATGACATCATAGGAAATATGTAGGTCTTTGTCCCTTTCCTGGCACAGAACTCCTAAAACCCTTGGAATTTCCTGATGAGATAATAGGAGCATCTCTTGTTGTTAATAACAAGCCCCTTTCAGCCATACTTGAATTTATGCTAATGGAGTGATTCTTGGCAGCCCCTCAGTAGCTTCAGGATGGGGAGTGGTAGCCAAAGGATTTGAATTTACCACTGGATAACCAAACAGTAAATAGGAAGACATTTCTCTATAAAAGTGTATCAGTTAGTGACTGGGAAAGGAATGACAAAATTAAGAGTATCAGCATTTTCAGTCCCTAATGGATTTGCACATACCATCACTTGTTTTTATCTGTGGACCTTAAAATTTTTTTATTTAATCCAAAAATGGATTCACAAGTAACTCTTTAGTTAATTACATATGTGTTCAAGTTCTGAGGGAGGTTCTAGGCAGGGATTTATAATGATTGAATTAATAATCAGGTAGTACTCCTGATTTACTCTGAGTCATTGCCATGAAATTGCATTCTCCAAATTACCTGTCTATAAAACAGATAGTATGTACCCACTTCTTAGGGTTTCTCAAGTTTTCTGCTTATTAAATCAGGTGCTAGATATCTATTAAAATGGTTTGAAAACTGTGAAATGAAAACTCACAGAATGGGCTTTGGCAGTGCCAAGTATTTTTTAATCAGTGTCTTGGGGAAGCATACTAACTATTCCAAACCTCTAATTATCTTCATTTTCGGTTTGTAATCCGTAAAGCTGCCTAAAAGTGTGGATACACTCCTGTGGTCATTGATGTATTTCTCCCTTTGGTAGGTGATTGGTCTGCTTTATGCATTTCTGAATGCTGTAGGCTGAGAATGTTGAAGGAAAGCTGTCTTCTTAGTTTCCTGTTTCCAGGGGCCCAGTTTGTAGTTTGAACTGCTGGGGTGTGGGGATTTTAGTTGTCATTCTTCACATCTAGAATTTACTTCCTCTCTGTGGTTTGTGCAAACCCATCTCACCTTCCAGCCTATTCATAGGTGGATTTGATATCTTCATTTTATGGCAGTTTTTCCTTCATTGGTATGTTGAATTTTTTAAAACACAGTGCTTTGAACTGATAAAAAGAAAGATACAGTAAATAACATACTCTTTTAAAGTGGTACAGCTGTAAAAAAAATTTCTCTTGAGCCTACCCAGTGAATTTCTTCTTAGGCGGTAATTTATAGAGGCCTTTCAGTGGCACTGGGGGACCCTGAGGTATGCCTCACCTACGTGGAAGAAATCTGAGTATGAGAAAGCAGATGCCTCTGCAGTGTCTTAACAGAAATAAGTACATTATCAAGGTAGGGCAAACCCCCTCATAACTAGTTATTTTTAACATGAGTCTGACTTTTCATGCCTACCTAATGACTCATAGAAGACAGTTTTATGAACTGGATAATTGAGCTGGCCTTCAGGCAGTGCTCATCAAATTTTACAATAAATAGATAGTATGTGATGATAAAAATTATGGTGAAAAGACAGGAAAAAGTAATTTAATATCTACCTTGTGGAGTTTGGAGGAGAGCACCAGAAGTATGAACTTTTAATGAACAACAGTGGCCTTTGGTTCAAAGTACTTAGGTTAGGCTGTTTTTAAGTATTAAAAGTTAACCTCCTTGAGGCAAAACAATGTGGTATCAAAGGAAGCAATGGGGCATTTGTTCTTAGCACCCCTGAACCCAGAGTCTGGCCCTGCCACTTTCTCACTTAGAGTTTGGGCTTCTCACTGGTCTCATATGTGATATGGAGCTGGTCAGATTCCCTCAGAGGTCTTGTGATGCTTGAATGGAGTAATACTGTATTTTAACAAATCTCTGATATGATTGACTATGACACACCTTTATTTTTGTGCCATTAAGAAAGAAGGAATACTGCCAGTGTAAACTAGCTTTCTTTTGAGTCTAAGATGCCCCTGACATTTAGGAATGTTGAAATGAGGTTGGACAAAACTGCCTCTTAAAAATCAATAAAATACAGTGTATATGAAAGTGCTTTGCTATCTAAGCCTCAGGAGTCCTATTTAATCATTGTTATATGAGTCAGGGGAATGAAACAAAGTTGTAAGAATAAATACCACTGGGAAGCAGAGGCTCTGCAGGGTGAGAGAGGGTGGTAGCTGCCAGGAGAAAGAGAAGAAGTGCCATTCTTATGGGCCTCTGGTCATAGAGAGGTGGCTCTCAGTGGCTCTCTGCTCAACACTTACCTTTCTGGGTGTACACAAGTGTTCGTTGGGGAGTCCTTGTTTTCAGGGACATCTGACTTTGAGAGGAATCACCAAGTTATTTTCTCTATTCAATAAATGGATTTTTCTATGTTTTGGATTTTATTGGTTTAGAACTTGAGTTTTTTTTTTTAAAGATTTTATTTATTTTAGAGAGAGAGGGAGTGCATATGAGTAGAAGGAGGGGCAGAGGGAGAGAGAAAATGTTAAGCAGACTCCATGCCGAATGTGGAGCCCGATGCGGGGCTCAGTGTCACCACCCTGAGATGATGACCTGAGCTGAAATCAAGAATTGGACACTTAACTGACTGAACCACCCAGGCACCCCAGGAACTTGCAGATTCTTAACAACCCTTGGTTAACTCTTACTTTCTTAAGAGCTGACTTGAGCAAGGCTTCAGCTGGCCTGATCCCTGCTTGTAACAGCATGGATTTCAGCATTGTCCTTTCCCAGAGGAACCTCTTGTAATTGGAAAGGAATTTAGTCCTGTTTGCTGTTGATTTCAGACTTCTCTGCTCTTCACTAAGGTCATTTATATTTAAGAACATTTTTGGTTTCAGCTCAGTTCATGGTCTCAGGATTGTGAGATTGGGCCCCACATCGGGCTCCATGCTCAGCATAGGGTCTATGTGAGATTCTTTCTCCCTCTCCCTCTGTCCCTCCCACTCATGTTTTTTTTTTTCTCTCTCTCTCTCTCTCTCTCTCAAATAAATATATAAATCTTAAAAAAAAATGGGTTTTTTTTTTCCACATAGGAGTTTGGGTTAGTTCTTATTTTCTTCAGGTTCTATAGTTTCACTTCAAGAAAACAGTGACCTCATTCCTTAACTTATCTCCATGCTTCCCCTCAGTGTACCGAACGTTGAGCTTACATGTTATATGTCAGTTACATCTCAGAAAAGCAAGCAGCATAGAGTCATTTATTTTAGTCAAACACCACTAGGTGAGACGAAGCAATTCACCCTAAGAAAGAAAAGCTTCAGAATAGCCCTAGCAAATAAGATGTTTTACAAATAACTCTTTGCTGAAAGGAAAAGTTGCATTTTGTTTTGTTTTGAAAAACACAGGATCCCTGGGTGGCTCGGTGGTTTCGCGCCTGCCTTTGGCCTGGGGTGCGATCCTGGAGTCCCGGGATCGAGTCCCGCGTCGGGCTCCTGGCGTGGAGCCTGCTTCTCCCTCTGCCTGTGTCTCTGCCTCTCTCTCTATGTCTATCATGAATAAATAAAAATAAATCTTAAAAAAAAAACACCCCTTTAAAAATATAAGTCATTCTAAGTTGGGGTCTCCCTTTCCCCTCCCATGCCAAAAACAGGCCACAGGCTGTAGTTTGCAGCCCCGTGCTCTGGTAGAAAGCTTCTTACTCTGACCAAGGCTCCTTGAAGAAGTGGCTGGTTCTAAAGCTGGAGCAGGGAGAACAGAAGAAAAGCCTAGAGCTTCTGGTTGTGCCAGAAAATAAGGAAGTGTTGGAGAAGGAAAAGATGGGGCATGTCCAAAAGATCCAGTAGTCAACTTGAGAGAGCTGCCAGGGGCCAAAGCTGGAACAATTTGAGCTATAAAATAATTTTAATAATGGATTGTAACCCAAAGAATATAAAATAAATGTCTATGAGTCCATAACTAAATAAATGACCAGATAAATAATTGAAGGAGAAGGGACAAATCTTCCTTATAGAAGAACTTCAAGTAATAAACGTAGAAGGACTGATGGAGATAGAAGATCGCCATTAGAATGTCATAGTGGTAATTACTGCAGATAGGACACAGTGACAAATGTGAAAATAACTGTGCCAGACTTTAGACATGGGATATTTGCACAGCCTCAAAGTGTCTTTCAAATATGAATTACTGTGGCATTATTAACATATGTCTATAGATTCTGTAGTATTCCTCCTTCCAGGGAGTACAGCATAAAACTTCCCTGCAAGTGTGAACTGGACTTTGTGACCCACTCTTAAGGGATCTGTAAAGGGGAAAAGTGGTAACTTACCAGTGGTGACACCTGGCAGAAAGCACCTGGGCCAGGAGATGAGGCCTCACGTTACTGGGAGGAAATTTGGCCAATGCTGTGTGCTCCTGACGTGATGTGACTAGAAGGGTAGTTTGCTGTGGTCTTCTAGATTCTTCCCACCTATCTGTAACCTCAGTCCAGTTATTAGGCAGAAAACAACAGGCAACCCAACCGGAGGAACATTCTACAAAATGCTGACCGGCACTCTTCAGAAGTGTCCAAGTTATGACATGAGGGAAGACTGAGGAAGATCAGAGAGATGAGAGGAGTGAGTGCAGCGCTGGTAGCCTGAAATCCTGGAAAAGAAAGGGGACATGGGAAAACTGGGTGAAACCTGAGTAGCATTATAGCATATTAACAGTCTTAATTTTGATCATTTTGCACTGGGGACGTAAGATGTTGATGTGTGTGGAAGCCGGGGGAAGGATTTATTGGGGGGGGGGGAGCTTGGGAGTGTCCCGTTAGCTCCTCTGTAAATGGAAGATTTTTCCATATTCAGAGTTTTTTTTTAAACCCTGACATCTTATCCTGGATTGGTCATTTGCTGTCTCTTGAACAACTAGGCATTATTTTCTTAACTCTTGGCCCCCTTTATATTGGGTGGGAAACCTATTGATTTGCATATTAAAGTTGATTTGGAATGTCTGTGTTGTTAATATTAGTTCTTTCTCTTTTCAGGAGAAGCACCTGCTGCAGAAGTCTCATCTTTTGTGATCCTGTCTGCATGCAGTTTACTGGTATTAATAGTATTAATTGCAAACTGTGTCTCCTGCTGTAAGGACCCGGAAATAGACTTTAAGGTGAGTGCAGGTGATGGAAACACTTCAGATCATCCTCTGTTACATTTAACAATAGGTGGGCTGTGTATCACAGTCCCTCAGGAACAGGGGTGGGCAGAATTTTTCTGTTAAGGGCCCAACAGTAAATATATTAAGCCATTGTAAATAGTTGATACTGTGGGCTGGATGGTCTCTGTCATGGCTACTCAGCCTCAACTCCACCATTGTGGTGCTCCCTCAACATGGACATGAGACATGAAACCAAATGGTTGTGGCCGTGTACCAGTAAAACTTTATTTACAGAATTAAATGGTTCGGATTTGGCCCACCAGCTGTAGTTTGCTGACCCTGCTTTAAAGTATCAGCAACAATAACCACCTGCCTATTTTAATTTTCACTAAGTGAAGAATAAAGGATGATTGAATTCACTTGCTGTAAGGCCTATAAGGAAGAGCAGGCTGATCCCCCCCCCCCCCCCGCCCCGCCCCAACTTTTGTATGCTGGTGAATTGTGGTGGTTAAGATTACTGAGGCCATGGGATCCACCAATATGTTTTGTGTATGAGAAAGATCATCTCTTGTTGTACCTGAACCCTTGAGTTCTCTGAGAGGGAGAAAGAATGGTACCAGTTGTAAATTCTGGTAGGGCTGAGGGGGAGGGGCCTAGTGTTGTAGCCACAGAAGGGTGGAATCTGCTGGAAACCAGCTGGGATATCCTACTCAAGAACTTAGCATATGTCTGATGGTGTGCAGTAGGGCTCAGTGAATAGTTGTTAAAGAGGAATGCTTGAAGAAAAAGAAGGAATGCATGTGGAGAAAATGATCCTTAATGTTGAGCCCTGCTAGTTGTCCTAGGGTTGTCAGGGGGGCCCTGAGGGCCTTTGGTTCAAACTGGGGAGTGGAGGAAGCTGTCTTGTAGCTTTTAAAAACCCTCTTTTTAGTGGACACATGAACATTATTTCTAGGGTCTCACAACCTGTTTCTGTGTTTTCTCTACCTTGAGTCTGGAGGCAGCTCCAAGAGGTAAGGAGATGTGTTGTCCTTTTGGCTCTATGCTAACACAGATGGGAGAATGAGAACAGAGGAAGGCCAAAGGAAAAGACTTACTAGTACAGGACGTTTTCCTTAGAAGATTCTACCCTAAACAGATGGGTAGGGCTTTATTCACAATATCAGCTCCCAGGCCCTGAAATCACTACAGACACTTCTGTGGGAAGTTAATGACTGTACCACCATGGGGGCACAGTGGTAGGCAGAGAATCTCTTGCCCTTGACCCTCAGTCTTGCTGAGGGACTGTGTACAGACACCTTGTCTTTTGGGGACAAAGATAAAGTCTGATTGGTGCTGCTGAAACAGAAATCCAGGCTCTCTCACAGGTCATGATGCCTCATTCTTGCCTTAGATTATTCTGACCTGACTGGGTCTCAGTATTGACCCAGGGAGTTCATGGTGATGTTGATTCTGGGAGTCTGTGTTTCTCTCAGGCTTACCCACATGGTTCTGGCACATATGGCCCCAGGACCACATTGTATAGAGGATCTTTTCCAGCTGTGTAAGACATGACTGAAGGTGAGTGTCCATTCCTTTAGTTTTAGTGTCAGAGACCTCCGTCCCTTGGAAGTCATGTTCCAGACTAGGAAGCTGCTGCCTAGCAGAGGAAGCAACTAGCCCCCTAAGTATCTAGGCAGCGGCTGGTATAACTATAAAAGTGACCCAGTCTTCTCCCTAGCCCCATGTTTATTATTAGGCTGATTTACCTCTTTGAATCTTTAGAATCATTGGTTGCCAGAGTTTTGAGTGATACTGCTTTTAAGGTAGGAGTGATGGATAAAGTATTTTTTTTTTTTTTTAAGATTTATTTTAGAGAAAGAGACAGGGAAGGAGAGAGTGAGTGGGAGGGGCAAAGAAAGAGGGAGAGAGAAACCCAAGCAGACTCCCTGCTCATCATGGAGCCTAACATGGGGGTCAATCTCATGACCCCAGGGTGATGACCTGAGCTGAAACCAAGAGATGCTCAACCAACCCAGGCCCCCCCAAATCTTTTTTAATGAGAGAAGCTTTAGGCATATCCAAAGAGGAATTGAGCAAAGCTCTTCCATTCAGAGGTGCCTCATGGATTGAAATTATGGCACCTCATTGGTCCCTCCCCACCCCATTACAAATAGCAGTAAATGTCATAATTCATTTGACAATGTAGGTGACCTGTATAAGAATGAGAGAACATACATGTTAGAGAAATCTATCTTCTGGTTTTTCCCTTGTAGGGAGGGTGGGGAATGGCAAGGAGAAGTGGTAGAGAAGGAAAATGAAAAGAAGGATATTCTTTTTCTTTTTTTTTTTTTTTAAGATTTTATTTATTTATTCATGAGAGACACACAGAGAGAAAGGGGCAGAGACACAGGCAGAGGGAGAAGCAGGCTCCATGGAGGGAGCCTGACACGGGACTCGATCCAGAGTCTCCAGGATCACGCCCTGGGCTGGAGGCGGCGCTAAACCGCTGAGCCACCTGGGCTGCCCGAAAAGGATATTCTGTAGAGGAATGGAAAACAGTCTTGTTCACTGATTTATTCTCGGCTTCCGTTGTGGTGCCTGGTGGGGGTAATACTCATTAATTATCTGAGAAAATGAATGACCTTGATCATTCTCTGTATGAATGTTAAATGAACACGGGTACCAAGGGAGACCCAGCTCACTAGAATGGTGATAGCAGGAGTCATGGTAGCTTTCTGCTGAACAGAGTCACTGAAAAGATCTCTATAGCTTTACAGACACAGCATTGGTTTTAAAGTTGCCATCTTCAGAAAACCAGACATTCTGAGTGTGTCAGTAGTACCAACATGCTACACAGCTTCATCCTCACCTTCTTTAGACACTGATGATTTTTCTACCTAGTTCAGTAACTTTTCCATTATTACTTTCCCAGGAAAATAAGACTTCCTTGAAAGTATCTTTTCAAAAAAAAACAAAAAGAAAGAAAGAAAGAAAGAAAGAATCTTTTCTGAGGTCTTTTAACTGTCCTTATCTTGATTGAAATCCTGTTGCAATTAGAAAAGTGTATATAGTTTTAAAATAAAATGAATCCAGGGATCCCTGGGTGGCGCAGAGGTTTGGCGCCTGCCTTTGGCCCAGGGCGCGATCCTGGAGACCTGGGATCGAATCCCACGTCAGGCTTCCGGTGCATGGAGCCTGCTTCTCCCTCTGCCTGTGTCTCTGCCTCTCTTTCTCTGTGTGACTATCATGAATACATAAAAATTAAAATAAAATAAAATAAAATGAATCTGTTTTGATTCAATATGTTAAAAGATTTGTGAAAGTGAATAATAAAGAAAAAAGAGTAGCTGAAGCTCTAATAACTGAAAATTTCCAACCTAGACAAATATTTCCACTTGATGGTCTATGATCATTTTAGAAAACGTTGCACTTAAGTCCAAGCTGTCAGTTGAAAAAGTTGCATAAAGTATGGTTAATTTATTTTCAAACCATACCAATTATGCTATTTCACTTTGGAGAACACAATTATGTATGCTTTTTACTTAAGTAGGTACAAATTGGGGGAAAAAATTAAGGCCGTGTATTTCAGATGAGTGAGTAAATGCTCATGTCTCAGACGTTAGTTAGCATATGTTTTTAATATGCTGGTTCATATCAAGTATGACATTGCTCCTCTTTTATTTTAGGAATTTGAAGATAATTTTGATGATGAAATAGATTTCACACCACCAGCAGAAGATACTCCCTCTGTTCAGTCACCGGCAGAAGTTTTCACACTTTCAGTACCAAATATCTCACTACCAGCTCCGGCCCAGCTCCAGCCTTCTGTAGGTAAGGTCCTATGTCCCAGTGTCATGCTTTCATGAATCATTTCTCAGAGGTGAGAGTGGGAACCTTGATGCTAATCATAAAATACTTGGATTGCCTGTCTGGTCTGCTTTCTTAGTTCTCTCCTTTCTGCTCCCTGGGGAAGCTAAATTATAGAGGCCTGGTCATTGCATGCCTGCAGAAGCGTAGTCCTTTCCTTTTGGACCCTGGGTCTGGTATCAGAATAAACCAGTCTCCTCTGTTCATTGAAATGGAGCTCACACATTGCTCCTGGCCTTTACTTGGGTAGTTCTAGACACTGCTCATCTTGCTGAGTAGGACACTGCTATCTTTCCCAGGATGTCCTGTGATTGAGGAGGAGCAGTATATTTGAATATGTTAGTTGAATGGACTTTTCATCCTGAGATAGAAGTTTGATTAGATGTTGATGGATTTCTTGTTATAAAATAGAATATGACTGGCAGTTCAAGAATCAGGGATTTTTGAGACTACTAAGAGAAGGCTGTTGTATCTGTGCACAGGGCCATTCCTGCCTCTTGTGGTTCTGTGCATGGTGGTGTAGGTTTAGGGTAGCATAAACCTAGAAGATGGCACTAAAAGAAATGCAGTATATGTGACTTAAAAAGTAAGATAAAACATGACACAGCTGGGGTGCATTTCCTATAAAATATTTGGACATATAGGTATATATTTTAATTTGTAGGTTTTGCAACATTAAAAGCTAACATGTAGTATTTACCTTTCATTTTTGTAAATAACAATACCCTTACTTCAACCAAAATAGTGAAAATTAAAAAAAATTTTTTTAAAGATTTTTAAATTTATTTATTCATGAGCAACACACAGAGAGAGGCAGAGACATAGGGAGAGGAAGAAGCAGGCTCCCTGTGGGGAGTTTGGTGCAGGACTCAACCGCAGGACCCCGGGATCACAACCTGAGCCAAAGGCAGATGCTCAACCACCGAACCACCCAGGCGCACAAAATAGTGAAATTTGACAGGAGTCTTAACATACTCTTGGGATCACCTAAGTAACCTAAGTATACTTCTCTCTAAATGGAAATATTTTCTCTTCTTTTTGCTTTCTTAATAATAGGCTTTCCTTTATACTTAAGAGAGGCCCTGAGAGAATTCTCTTAGGGCTTTTGCCATCTTGGAGTCTTAATACCCATGAATTAATTTCAAGTGATAGAATCCTAACTCAAATCAGCATACACAGAAAAGGGACCTTTTTTGACACTTGGAACCAGGCAATGGAAAGAGTAGGGGTTAGGCAGACCTTAGAAACCTCTGGAGCTGGGAACCTGGTCACCATCATGCTTTTCGTTCACTCTTCATCTCTCTCCTCTTTGTGAGTTGGCTTGAATCCTGCACACCAGCTCCTTTCCTCAGCTTGGATCATGGCTGCTGCCAACTCTGCTTCTCTCTCTTTGGACCAGAAAGAAAGCCCTCAGAGAGCCATTCTGGTTGGCTTCCCCCAGTCTGATAGTGTTGACCCCTCACTGTGGGCAGGAAAGCTCAAGAGGGAAGGGCCAGGCAGCTTCTATCCAAGGCATAGTGGAGAGGAATTGGAGTGCAATCATGGGCACAACAGAAATGGTAGTGACCTGGAAAGCCATTCTCATTATGTTCATATACCTTTCTGTGTTTCTAGAGCCCTCTGTTCTAAATCCCTTCTTAATAGGAAGAAATGCTTTTCAATTTCTCTGCATTGAATAGTCCCAGAATATTTTTATGATCTTGGGATGTAAGAAGGCTTGACACCAAATGCAGAAACCATGAAGGAAAATATTGGTGAATTTGATTCATAAAATGAAATACTCTCTATGGGAAAAGACATCATAACCAAATTTGACCAAGTAGCAAAAAAATTGTAAACTACAAAAAAATGTCTAAAAACACCCCATGTTATTAATATATATTAAGATTACAAATAAATGTATAGGAAGAAGAACAGTAGGAAATAATAGGAAAGGATAAGTCAAAAAAAAAAAAAAAAAAAAAAAGGAAAGGATAAGTCAAGGATGTGAAAGGAGAAACTCATGAAAAGAAATTCAAATGGCCAATAAAAAAATCGGAATTTCACTGTCAATTAAAGAAATACAAATGTAAAGTAAGATGATAACAGCTAAAGAAAGATGAGAAGAAAAGCCAGCCCCTGCGTGGTGATGGGTGAAGGGCATGTGTGGTAAGCCGGCACTTGGACAGTCGCCCTTACCAGGGCTGTCAGTTGGTGGAGATGCTCTTTCCCAAGGGTATTCTGACAGTATGCATCCAAACGTAAAATGTGTTTACCCTTGATCCAGCAGTTTCACTTTCAGTAGTTTATTTATGTCAGTATGCAAATATATGTCTACAAAGGAATTTATTGCAGGGTCAGTGAAATATCTGACAGGACATATCTTGTTAAATTATGGTAAGCCCATACAATGGAGCATTATGTTGTCCTGTAAAAGGATGAATGGTTTTTGTGATACATTAAGTGGAAAAAGTACACCACATATTCAAAAGCAAATCTAGAAGAACTCTACACATTTTAAAAAATATATCTTATTTTATTTACCAATAGGTAAAATAGTTATACAGTTGAAAACCCAAAACATGAAAAGGTACATATAGTGAAAAGCCTCCAGTCTTTGAATCTGACCTCAGCGCCTACCCCCACTGTCTGTATGTAACCACTCTTCTTGGTTTCTTAGACATCTTTCTGGACTTTTTTGATGTAAATATTCCCATTTACCTGCTCCTCACCCCAACACACTCACTGTTTTTACTCCTATGGGCATGGTAAATATATTCTGCATCTTACTTTTTTCACTTACGGATATACCTTAGAGATCTTTCCATATGCATAAAGGGAGCTTATTTATTACTGCTCACAATTTTCTACTATTTAAATTGTATGGACTTAGCACCACTTATTTAACCTACTGATGGATATTTGGATTGTTTCTAATCTTTTGCTATTAAAAATCTTCTGCCTAGAGATCCCTGGGTAGCTCAGCGGTTTGGTGCCTGCCTTTTGTCCAGGGTGTGATCCTGGGGTCCTAGGATCGAGTCCCACATTGGGCTCCCTGCATGGAGCCTGCTTCTCTTTCTCCCTCTGCCTGTGTCTCTGCCTCTCTCTCTCTTTCTCTCTCTCTCTCTCTCTCTGTGTGTCTCTCATGAATAAATAAAATCTTAAAAAAAAATAATCTTCTGCCTATGTTGGTTTGCACACTGATGTTGGGCTGGCATAATAAATTTTTAAAAGTGGTCAAAGAGTACACGTGTTTTATAATCTGGGGGGATATTGCCAGCTTACCCCCCACAAGGAATTGTGCTAATTTATGTTCCTGCTATTTGGGTGTCAAATATTATATGCTATTACTATTGAAGCTAAGTTGGTATCAGTTCAAATTAGATTGTTATAAATTTAGGATGATAACTGTAATCTCCATGGTAACTACTAAGAAAATAACTAGTAAAAATGGAAACAGAAAATGAAGAAGAAATCAAAATGTGCACTAAAAAAGTTAGTCAAATATATGTGAAAAAAGAATTTTTTGATAAGTTTTCTGATTTTAATATAGCCAAATTTAACAGCCTCTTAAGCTAGAAATTTTGCAGTCTCTCTCTCTCTCTCTTTTAATTTTTTAAAATTAATATTTTTAGAGTTAGAGCTTTTTATGTCTTTAGAAATCCTTTCCTATTCTGTGGTCAAAATGATACTTAACTACTTTTTTTCTCTACAGTGTTTTAAGGTTTCACCTTTACATATTACTTTAAATCCATAACCCAGGGGCTGCCCGGGTGGCTCGGCGGTTTAGTGCTGCCTTCGGCCCAGATGTGATCCTGGAGACCTGGGATCTAGTCCCACGTCAGGCTCCCTGCATGGAGCCTGCTTCTCCCTCTGCCTCTCTCTCTCTCTCTCTCTCTCTCTGTATCTCTCATGAATAAATAAATAAAATCTTTTTAAAAAGAAAATAAATAAATCCATAACCCATCCTGAGTTGATTTTTCAGCATGCTGTTAAGGAACGAATGAGTCTTTTTTGGTAGATTACTGTGTTTTTCTTTAAAATGTTTTAAAAAGATTTTATTTATTCATGAGAGACAGAGAGAGAGGCAGAGACATAGGCAGGAGGAGAAGCAGGCTCCTTGCAGGGAGCCCGATGTGGGACTTAATCCCTGGACCCAGGATCATGCCCTGAGCCAAAGACAGACACTCAACCGCTGAGCCACCCAGTTGTCCCATTGCTGTGTTTTTCTGAACTTTCGTCATTGATTGGTCCTTCAGTTCCTCTCTGCTTTTTAGTTCCATATGTGTATAGGTCTGTTGTAGGCTTTCTATTCTATTTCAGTAATTTGTTAATTCTTTGTTGCAGTACTGTAGTGTCTTAATGATTTAATAGCTTCATAATAATGATGTGATTTGCAAGTTTTTCTCCCATTCTGTAGGTTGTCTTTTCACTCTTTTGTTGGTGTCCTTTCATATGCACAGTTTTAAATTTTGATGAAGTCCAATTTATTTTTTTCTTTAGTTCCTTGTGCTTTTAGTGTCATACTTAAGAAGCCTTTGTTGAACTCAAGGTCATGAAGATTTACACCAGTGGTGTCATCTTTGACTTTTATAGTTTTAACTTTGAAATTTGGGTCTTTAACCCATTAATATTTATATATAATATGAGTAAGGTTCCAGGTTCATTCTCTTACAGGTGGTTACCTAGTTGCCCCAACAACAATTTTTGAAGAGACCCTTTCTTCCTCTATTGAATTGTCTTGGCACCTTGTTGAAAATCAGCTGACCGTATTTGTTGATGTTTATTTCAGACTCAGTTGATTTGTATATCTAGCTTTATGCCAATATCACAGTGTTTTGATTATTATAGCTTTGTTTTAAGTTTTGGGATTGAGTAGTTTATGAGTCTTACAACTTTGTTTTGTTTTGCAAGAATGTTTTGGCTATTCAGCGTCCCTTGAAATTCCATATGAATTTTATTTTAATTAATTTTTAAAAGATTTTATCTATCCATTGGATAGAGAGAACACAAGCAGGCGGGGCTCAATCCCAAGACCCCAGAACCAAGACCTGAGCCAAAGGCAGATGCCTAACTGACTGAACCACCCAGCTTCCCCCCATATGAATTTTAGGATCAGTTTTTCCATTTCTGCAAAATAGGCCATTGGGATTTGTTTGTGTATGTGCCATTTTGATTCTTATTCCATTTATTTTTTAGATATTTCCTTCAAATCACAATTATCTTAAATAAATAAGTAAAATCTTTTTTTTAAGATCTTATTTATTCATGAGAGACATAGAGGCAGAGACCTAGGCAGAGGGAGAAGCAGGCTCTATGCAGGGAGCCCGACGTGGGACTCAATTCCAGTACTCCAGGATCACGCCTCAAGCTGAAGGCAGATGCCCAACGGCTGAGCCACCCAGGCGTCCCTATAAATAAAACCTTTTAAAAGAAAACAAAAACAAAAAACAAAAATACAATAATTGGCTTTTATATTTACCTATGTAGTTATGTTTACCTGTCATCTTTGTATGGCTTCCAGTTGCTGTTTAGTGTCCTTTTATTTTGGCCTGAAGGACTTCCTTTAACATTTATTGTAGGGTAGGTATCGTGACAGCAATCTCCTTAAACTTGTGTTTATATGGAGGTGTCTTAATTTCTCCTTCATTCTTGGAAAACAGGTATAGAACTCTTGGTTGACAGTTCTTCAGCACTTTACATGTGCCATCCCACTTCTTTTGGCCTCTGGTTTCTGGTGAGAAATCATTTGTTAATCTTATCAAAGATCTCTTGTATGTGATGAGCAGTTCCCTTTTGCTGTTTTCTAGATTATTCATCTTTAGTTTTTGACAGTTACAGTGCATTTCAGCAATGGGTTTCTTTGAATTTATGTTACTTGGACTTTGTTGAACTTTTTGGATGTATTGATTCATACCTTTTATCAGATTGAGACTTTTTTTTACCATAGTATCTTCAAATATTCTTTCTGCCCCCCCTTTCTCCCCTTTTCTGGGATTCTCATGTGTATGTTGGTCCCCTTGGTGGTGTCCCTACAAGTCCTTTAGCCTTTATCTATTGATTTTTTTTCATTCTTTTTCTTCTGCTCAGCCTGGATAATTGTATTTGAACTCTCTTCAAGGTCACTGCTGGTTCTGTCTGTTTCCTTCTGTGGTTGAACCCCTTTAGTGAATTTTTTCATTTCAGTTATTGTACTTCTCAGCTCCAAATTTGCATTTGGCTTCTTTTACTAATTTGGATCTCTTTATTGATCTTCTCCACTTATTAGGACATCGTTTTGGTGTCCTTCAGTTCTTTGTCTGTGATTTCCTTTTGCTCTTTAAGCATGGTTAAGGCAATGGATTTTTTTTTTTTTTAAGATTTTATTTATTCATAGAGACACAGAGAGAGAATGAGAGGCAGAGACACAGGCAGAGGGAGAAGCAGGCTCCATGCAGAGAGCCTGACGTGGGACTCGATCCATGGTCTCCAGGATCACGCCCTGGGCTGCAGGGGGCACTAAACCGCTGCACCACCGGGGCTGCCCAAGGCAATGGATTTAAAGTCTTGTCCAGTAAGGCCCCTATCTGTGTTTTCTTAGGGACACTTTTTTTTACATTTCCTCTGTACCTGTGAGTGGGCCATACTTTCTTCTTTGTTTCATGTTTTGTACTTTTTTGTTGAAAATTGGACATTCTGAATAATATGGTGTACATAAGAGAAGAAAAAAACAACAAAAGAAGTATTCTGTGGGTCTTTGCAGATTAGCTCAGTGTTGGGACACTTCTCACCCAGGCTCCTTAGAGCTCTGCCATAGTCCTCACCTCCTGCTTGTGCTGGGCATGAAGCCTAGCTAGAGGCGAAAGTTACATTATTCTCAAGGCTTTTGTGAGTGTGTGTCCTTCCCTGAGCATGCAGGTGGCTCTCAAGATTCCTCTATTGCAATAGCTTTTCAGAGCTCCTGTTCACCTCCCAAATCTCACTCCCCGGCTTTTCCGTAAAGCTTTCAGCATTTCTACTCTTTGCCTCTATACTTTTATTTTTTGTTCCAAATGGAAGTATCTTGTCCATTTGGCTTTCACTGTTTTTGAGGCATATGATGTCCTGATAGAGTTCTGAGTTGGTGAAGCCCAGGGAAGCCACTTGTGGCAGTCCTTCAGGGAAACTTGCATTAAAAGGGAACACAGTTCCTTGGGAATTCTAAGGTCCACTGTGCTCTGTCTGGAACCGAGACGCACACTGGAACATGTGTCATCGTTAAGACTGCTGCTGCACTGGGGGCTTGCGGGGGGGGGGGGGGGGTGGAGCTATGATAAAAGACACAAGATCTACCCTATTTCAGTGGCCTTTCTCCTGGTTTGATTGGTTGCTGTAAACCTTTCTTTGTCTTCCACAGTTCTGATAAGGCTGACACAGTTTTTGACAAGATTTTCACCCCTACCAGGAAACTAAGGACTAAGTAAAAGCCATTGGAATGGTGATTAGTGGTTATAGTAGAGTGGTTAGATGAGAAGACAGTGCAAAGTATCAGTTTAAGAAATGCATTCAGAAAAACATTGTCAGTTTTAAAAACCAAAACCATTTCAGCAGTATTAGTTTGAAAGTGATGATATATATATATATATTTAATGAATATATTTTACTTTTATTAGCACAAGCTTTAAGTTTACATTGTTTATACTTTATATATTTAATATTTATTTCATTCCGGTTAAATGCCCATATTTTGTTTTTTGTTCCTTTCCCTACAGAAGGTTTGAAGTCTCAAGTTGCTCGCCACAGTCTAAACTATATACAGGAAATTGGAAATGGCTGGTTTGGAAAGGTAAAATGTTCACATTTACTTTTTATCCCCCTTCTAAACACAGTTACAGTGTTTAGAATTTAAAGCTAATTAAGAGTTGTATTGTAGGATATTTCACATTTTCTTTAGTTGCTCTGGTACTACTTGAATGTACTCCTTACGCCCTGAACCACACAGGAGTGTGAGCTTCAGTGCTTCTAAGTGTGTGCATTTTTCCAAGAAGGTCTTTTAGTTATGTATCAGATACTTTTCTAATTGCTGGCATAGAACAGTAAGAAGGGAAGAAAGACTGGAATTTTAGAAGCTAAATCCTCCTCAAGGTAAATTATTTGTTTTTTAATTTTTCTCCACTTCTCCCCCGTCTTCCTAATGATACTTAAACCACTTTAGAACCATAGATACACAGTATTATTATAATGAAAACCATGGCAAAGAACTGTTCTCTATTTCTCATAGCCTATCAAGGGATATATAGTAGCAGTACTTTACTGAACACCTCTTTTGAGGTGTTCCGAAGGAATAATCTTATTATCGTAGCTATTTTCTTGATGTAATTAGCAGTGGATTTGTGTAAAAGGTTCCTCACTTAGTGGCAATTGCATCATAAGCAGGGTGGTCAAGACAAGAAGAGGTATTTGCTTGATGATCGATCAGCCATCTTATGCCTCTTGTCTTTCCATTCAGAGTTGTCAGTTCTGTGTCTTTGACATTATCCAACCTTTATTAGTTACCAAATCTTCTAAGCCATTTGGCAAAACCTTTTGTGTATCACACCTTGTTTTTGGTGCTCAATGTACAACGTGGAGGAAGGCAGGTGAAGTGAAGTCCTGGCCTGTGCGGAGTGCTAGGAATGTGGCAGCAAACAAAAGAGGACCCTTGCCCTAACAAAGCTTAAATCTCTAGCTGTAGCGGGGTGTTGGCAAGTGTGGTGGCAGGTGATCAGACAGCAAACAGTCAGGAGTAGAAGATGGGCTCAGAGAGGTGTGGGAGAGCCAGGTGATGGGAGATGCATTTAGAGACTTTTACTCAGGGGGAGCTGGGAAAATACTTTGGTGTCTGAGAGAGGAGTACTGTAATCTGGCTTACCTTTGAAAGGGTCACTTGGGCAGTCATATTGTGGAAGACCAAGGGGAACCAGGGACATTGGGCCTAGATGATAGCATGGAGCAGTGAGAAGTGGTGTGAGCAACATGGATTTTCAAATAAGAGCCTGCAGGACTAGGGATGGGTCAGTGGAGTCTGGAGGAGGGAGTCAAGGATGGCTGCTTATGGCCTGATCAGTGGAAAGAATGAATTGCTGGCAAGTGAAATGGCAAAGATTAAGGAGAAGCAGGCATGGAGAAAGAAGTCAGGAGTTCTCTTTTGGATAAGTTAGGTGAGATGGCTCTTAGGCATCCAGATGGAGGTACCAAGTAAACAGTTGGAAGTATACACCTAGAGCTCAAGGGAGAGGTCCCAGGCCAGAGGTACATGTCTGGGCGAGCTCCATCTCTAGCTGGTATTTAGGGATGTGAGACTAGATGGAATCACCAAGATTGTGCACGTGAAGAACGGGGGTGGGGAGGGGTGCACATGGACAGGGCCCTGAGGATCTGCGGCAAGGAGAAGTCAGCTCAGGTCAATGACAGAAGCTGGGGTGATCAGCCAGTGAGGAGGAAGAGGGTGCAGGAGAGCAGGGTGTTCTGAGAGTTGGCAAAGGAGGAGTGCCAAGAGGAGGAATGGTAGTAAATGCAAACTAAGTAAAGACTGGGAGAGGTAGGGTGTAGCACGTGAGGGCCACAGTATTGTCCTAAGAGGCTGTAGAGGGGTCATGTGCTCACATGCAGTGGGCACAAGGGAGAAAGCAGAGATGGCACATTTACAAACCTTGCTGAGTCTTACTCTAAAAGGAAGCAGAGAAACGGAGTTCAAGCTGTTTGGGAACACCTAACAGCCAAGGAAAGATTTTTCTTTTTGCTTTGCCTTGCTTTTTATAGGCTGTGCAACTATTTTAGCCTCTTTATATTAGGGTGGAGAAGCTGATAATGCAGGAGAGAGGAAAGGGGAGTACTGTAGGAGTTCTCTTAGAAAGAGAATAAAAACAGTGTGTATAGATACAGGTATAGGTGGATTTGGTGTTAAAAGGAGGAATTATTCAGTGAATAGGCCAGTTGAAAGGGAGGAGTAAAAAGATGGGTTGGGAGTTTGAATAGGAGAAGAACATGTGAGAGAGTCCTCTGGGAACTCTACCAACTAGGGAACATACATAGCAGGGGGTTGGGAATGCTGAAGACCCTAATGAATTTGAAATGAGACCAGTCATTGCGGTTGTGTTTTGTCTACTTTTGGTGTTGCCATAGGCAAGTAGTTGAATTTAAGCAGTGCTGGGGTTTGGCTAAGCCCATAGGGCTTTGTGAGAGGGGCAAAGGGGATGGTGATAGTAAAGGATTGTAGGGTCTAAGCTGCCAGGGAGGGGAGAGGGGCCAGCCCTGTGGTAGGGGCGGGATGGTGGAAGGAGGGTATCATGTATGGATCTGGAGGACAAGTTGTGCCCTTGTGGGATTAGACTGTTTAAGTGAGTGAGCTGGAAATCAAAGGACAGGTAGAGAAGGAGAAATCAAAATTCAAGGTTTGGGACCATAATCTAGTTATTAACTAGATCTAGACCCACAGGAGATTTTCCAAGATAGGGTCAGAGAAAAGATTGTTGGAAGTGAAGTAAAAACCTGAGAGGTCAAGGTGTTGAATGAATTGTCCTTACAGACATTGAAGACCAACAATGATGGCAGTGGCAGTGAGATTATTCTAACCTTTTTTGGAATTGCTATCTTATGAGTACTAGGCTTATGATAGCTGTACAAGCTGGTTATTTGAATCCAGAATATGACTTTGTTAATTATCAGAATTCCTTATTCTGTTATTTTTCTGCCTTTACATTCTTAATCAACTGTTTTCTATTCAAGGTCTTACTATATCCAGGGTGCTAAAATTAATTTACTTGATAAAAATATTAAAAACTTTTAAAAAGCAGGCTTTTAGTTTTGATCATTCTTTTAAAAAAAATTTTTTTTTAAGATTTTACTTGAGAAAGCAAGGAGAAGAGAGCATGAGCAGTGGGGAGGGGCAGAGGGAAAGGAAGAGAATCCCAAGCAGACTCTGTGCTGAGTTTGGAGCCCAACTCGGGGCTCGATTCCACAACCCTGAGATCATGACGTGAGCCGAATTCAAGAATCAGTTGCCCAACTAACTGAGCCACCCAGGCACCCCATTATTTTCATTCATTATGTACTCTGTTCATTTCAGTGGCCTATGTTTTTCCTTCTGTTTTGAATGAAGTTTTAATATAAAGGTCTGAAATAATTGGAATACCATAGATTTTTAAAGTTATAATGCAATGATAGTATATTTGTACATTGCCTGTGTGTCAGTTTACTTTCTCATATCTGAAGGAGACAAAATAACAAAACTCAGTTGAAGTGTTTTGAGAAACATTTGAGTTATGTTTGAACTTACAAATTACTCTTCTGTGATGTCAATGGTAATATCTGTGAAAATATGGTATGATTTTATAATAAGTAGAAAAGAAATACAGACACATATATGAAAGCTATCAACATCCAGTGAACAGTTTAAAACTGAAGGAAAATGGTTTCATTTTTCTAGTTTTTTTCTGAGGTAATATTTTCATAGTGGAAGGCCTGATTGTTGCTTCATTTATTTTCCTGTACTCCATTTCCTGATAATGAGACATACTTCTTTACCAGTCTGATGGAAGTGAAATGAAAAACTGTTCTTTGGTTGTAGGTCCTCCTTGGAGAGATTTATACAGGCACTAGCGTAGCCAGAGTCATAGTGAAGGAGTTAAAAGCAAGTGCAAGCCCAAAGGAACAAGATACTTTTTTGAAAAATGGAGAACCTTACTAGTAAGTAAACACTACTATGTGTTCTGTAAACATAGTCTGAAGTCTGTTGAAAATCATGTATTTAAAATAACTTTGCTATTTATCATATTTAAATCGTTATGAATGTTAACATTTGGATTACTGTGTGAACAGTTCTACTAGCCTGCTCCCTGATGAACAACACTGTGACTTTTATTTTTCTCCAGTATTCTTCAGCATCCAAATATTCTTCAGTGTGTTGGACAATGTGTAGAAGCAATTCCCTATCTTCTGGTGTTTGAGTTCTGTGACTTGGTAAGTTTTCAGTGGAAATTCAAGGTCATGCATTCAAAAGGTTATACCCAAGTGTTTTTGACACATAGAAATGCTGGATGAGGGACTGCTTTCACTTCTGTCCCCTATTTTTAAGACTATGATGTGCTAAGTCATTACCTTTGAAAATACTGTGTACTGATGCTTATGTAAGTGTTGACTTATATTCCATCCCTTGCTCGGCTCTTTGCATTTGTTAATGTGGATATTTAATCATATTTGTCCACATTATGTGTATATATGTATGTATGTGTGTATGTGTGTGTGTGTGTGTGTGTGTGAGAGAGAGAGAGAGAGAGAGAGAGAGATTAAAATAGGGCTCACAGAGATGAAGAAAATGTTGTTTATCAAGTATATAACAGAGCCAGAGCTTGGATTAGGATCACCCGTCCTGAGAGCTTGAGGTCTTAACTTCAGCTAGGCAGTTCAAAACACTTGTCTCATTAAGGTGATCTTATAGAGTAGTACCTATGACCTGTCAGTTTTTAATTTTTTTATTTTTAAAAAATTTTATTTATTTGAGAGAGGGAGAGCACGAGAGAGAGTGAGCAAGCAGGGTAGGGTGGGAGATAAGGCAGAGGGAGCGGGAGAGACAGGCTCCCCACTGAGCAGGGAGCTGATGCAGGATTCGATTCTAGAACCCTGAAGTCATGACCTGAGCCAAAGGCAGATGCTTAACCGACTGAGCCACCCAGGTTTTAAAAACCTGTCAGTTTTTTAAAATAGTGAATGTATGTGCCTTTTATATTTTTAAATAATTAGATGATTTTTTAACTTAAAATTAATAGCCTCATTTCTTAGCATGATAGTACTACTTACTGAGATTTATAGTTTGGAAAATTGTTTTTATTAATAATAACTTTTATGTGAAAATTTCCTGTAAGCATCTGTTTTTATTTTTATTTTTTTATTTTATTTAAAAAAATTTTTTTTTTTCATTTATGATAGTCACACACACAGAGAGAGATAGAGAGGCAGAGACACAGGCAGAGGGAGAAGCAGGCTCCATGCACCGGGAGCCCGACGTGGGATTCGATCCCAGATCTCCAGGATCGCGCCCTGGGCCAAAGGCAGGCGCTAAACTGCTGCACCACCCAGGGATCCCCTAGGCATCTGTTTTTAAAAGCAAGGTTTTAATTGATTTATTTGCATCATCTCAATTTTCAGAACATTCAAACATTAAGATCATGCACAGAAGAGTAGGAGTACAACAGGATAAATCCCTAGTTAGTGCAGACAATAATTTCAGCTGATAAAATTGAAAGAGAGCAGTAACCATCGTGGATTTTGTTTTAATTCCTAAATGTGATTTGAATATTACTATTATTGGCAGAGATAGCTAATTCCAAAGAAAAATTAATAAGCTTGGGGGATCCCTGGGTGGCTCAGTGGTTTAGCGCCTGCCTTCGGCCCAGGGCGTGGTCCTGGAGTCCCGGGGTTGCGTCCCGCATCAGGATGGGGGAGCCTGCTTCTCCCTCTGCCTGTGTTTCTGCTTCTCTCTCTCTCTCTGTCTCTCTCATGAATAAGTAAATAAAATCTTAAAAAAAAAAAAAGAAAAGAAAAATTAATAAGCTTGGTATATTAGCTTTCATTAGGTTATATCAGAGTAACCTCCAGATCTCAGTGACTAAAGAGTGATTCTCACTCCCCTCCTGCATCACCTCTCTCCCAGCTGCTGGATTCCTCTTCACCCTGGGTCAATGTATTTTTTATTATCTGTAGGTGCTGGGGGTGATGTATTTTCTGGTATTCTGCATAGGTGTATCTGTATGGCTCTCTTTGGGTCAAGTTTATGAGGTTCAAATCTCCTGTATCCTTCTGATCTGGGGATTGTTGATAGAGGATTCTGAGTCTGTTTTCTCTCAGTTTTTGAGAGACATATTAAGATATGATTAAAAAAAAATCTGATTACAGGTTTTCCTTATAATTATAATTGTATTTGCTTTGAATGTTGTGCCAAGGATACAAATTTAGAATTGATATATAACGTCATGTGATTTTAACCTTTTGTAATTATGAAGGGGCTCTTTTTAAGACTAGAAGCATTACTAAGGATTAAGCCTGTTAACTGTATTAATATAGTTATCCCAGCTTTCTTTTGGTTAGAATCTGCCTGGTTATCTCTGTCAGTCCTTTTCTCTAGTTTACATCACCTGTAAATAGCTTAAAGTTAAAATTTTGTTAATTTGTCAGTCTTGATCACTTAACATGGAACATGTAGTCCATTTATGTGTGTTGTATCTATGAGATATTTGGAATTTTATGTACCTATTTTGTATAATTTTTCCTACCTACCTGTTTGAAGTTTTTTGTCTTGCTTTTTTGCTGGCCTTCTTTTAGATTCTCGATTTGAGGGGGACAGGGTGTAGTTCAGTTTTTCCCATCTGCTAGTTTGGATTTTTGAGACTGTTCTTAGTTTCTTTTATGATTACACTGGGAATTATAACATGCATATATAATTTGACTAAGTCTAAAATTAATATTTTAACCCTCCTCCAAGGAACCTGGGACCTCAGAGAGCTCGCTCTCTCTCCATGTAAGGAAAACTGGAATTAAACCTACTTTCCTGGGCCATCCCCACATTTTCTTGTCTCATCAAGGGTGCTTATTTGTTGAACAGCTGCTGTGGAGAGACAGCAGGCTGCACTCAGTGGACATAGAGGGAAGGTGTGGTCATTGCCCTCTGGAGCTCCTCTGTAGAGGGAGCAGACATGTGATAATTGTTATTCATCTGATAAATTATTGAATGGAGGCATGAGAACTAAGAGGAAGGAGTTCTTGGTGATGTTTCTGATCATTTTCTTGCATGTAAATTTTGTTTTGATTATCTCAGTATTCTAAGTTGTAATATTTATGATCCTTGGTTATTACAATATGAGAACTGCTTTT
This sequence comes from Vulpes lagopus, assembly GCF_018345385.1. Lineage (NCBI taxonomy): Eukaryota > Metazoa > Chordata > Mammalia > Carnivora > Canidae > Vulpes > Vulpes lagopus. The sequence continues at coordinate 99,266,508 of NC_054826.1, read as the reverse complement.
AGTTGGCCTGTGGGTAACCAGTGTGATAGGTGATTCCTGTGCTGCCACCACTTGAGAAGAAAATGTAAAGATGCATATGTATGTGATGAGACAAGTCTCCTGTCAGAGTTGTAGTTTTTTGCAACACTTTATGGTGGCTTTTCTGGGTCCCTAAGCTCTTGATGTTTCTTATAAATGACAATCACAACCGTTTCCATGAGTGAACACAACAGAAGTTGGCAGGAAGCGTATCTACTTGAAATGCCACATTTCTGCGTTAATCACGGTGGTTTGTAAAACCATCTCATACACATTGGCATTTCCTATTCTTCACCTTGTGTGTCCATTCTGGAAGTTTTATTAGACATTGTTGTTGTTGTTCCTCGAATGGGAAAAGCCTCTGGGTGCTCAACTTAATGTTTTCTTCTGGATATTGAGTCAATGGATTTAGTTTTAGTACTATTTTAATTTATTTTTTCACAAAGCCGCATATTCTTTTCAGGAGTAGGAATTTAACCTACTTTATAAAGAAACTATAACATTACAAAGATCCTGGGACCACAGGATCACACCCTGAGCCAAAGGCAGACACCCAACTGCTGAGTCACCCAGGTGTCTCCTGAGTATTCTTTTTATCTTTGTTATTATACATTGTTTTTATATAAATATAATAAATACATGTTTTTGTTACCTTTTTAAAAAGATTTTATTTACTTATTTGAGAGAGAGAGAGCAGGGGGAGGAGCAGAGAAAGAGGGACAACCAGTCTCCTCACTGAGCAGGGAGCCTGATGTGGGGCTTGATCCCAGGACCTTGGGATGATGACCTGAGCTGAAGGCAGATGGTTAACCAACTGAGCCACCCAGCTGCCCTGGTAACATTCTTTTTTATAAAAATTTTTCCCCACTACTTTTAGATCTCACATTTAAATGCATATTCTCCAAGTACTTATTAGACTGAGTATTCAGAGGATATTAATTTGCCTAAAGACTGGCTTTCATATTTTAGGGTGAAGATTATGTGTACAGCCCTCCAGAATTAACCAATATGTTTTTGAAACATATTTTATGTGAACCTCTTAAGTCATAATGGCAGAAGTGTTCACTCCTAAAGACTAGACGCATGGAAAGAGCCCTCAACCCCACCAGCAGCTTTCATCAGCAGTGCAGAGCTAATAGCTATTTTTAATTTAAGTGCACTGCCCAGTGGTACACTCATCAACAGTAAAACATTAAAAACAATTATTTCTCAAAAAATTAAAATAGAATTACCATATGACCCAGCAATTTCATTTCTAAGTACATATATCCAAAATCACTGAAAGCACCTCAGAGGTATTTGCACTTCCATGTTCATAGCAGCTGAAAGCACCTCAGAGGTATTTGCACTTCCATGTTCATAGCAGCATAGTTCAAAAGAGCCCAGAGGTAGAAGCAACTCAAGTGTTCCATCAGTGGATGAATAAATAAATATACAAAATAGAGTCTATCCATACAAAGAAATATTACTGAGCCTTGGAAAGGAGGAATTTCTGGCACCTTCTTGAACATGGATTAACTTCGAAGGCAGTATGCTCAGTGAGCTAAGCCAAACCAGAAAAAGACAAATACTGCATGATTCCACCCATGAGGCATCTGAAGTAGTCAGACTCAGAGACAGAGTGGGGTGGTGAGAGCCACGGACTGGGCTGAGAGGGATGAGGAGTGAGTGAGTAACGGGGACAGAGTCTCTGTTTGAGGAGATGAAGAGTTCTGGAGACGAATGGTGGGGATGGCTGCACAACAGAGTGAAGGTGCTTAGTGCCCCTGACTGAACATGTAGAAATAGTTAAGATAGTAACGTTATGTTAGACATTTTCTACCACACACACACAAGTCAATGATTACCCGCTTTTAGTTAAGGTGCTGTATCAGGTGTTATCTGTACCAGCAGGATGCTACTATGCCCTTGGGAAATCTGGTGGTCAGTGCTTGGAGTGGCTGGTTTCCCATCCAAGTAGAGGCTATTAACCCAGGGAGCTCTCTGCCTTGTCCAGCAGCGAGGAGTCACGTTTATGTCATTGGACAGTTTCGTGCTTATCACCACTGGGCCCTAGTAACTTCAGAGGGAGCAGGCCCAGCAGTGGCTCACACTAGGGGCTTAGCAGGGTCACCAACTGTAAAATCCAGTTGTCTGGGCTCAGTTTATACAGTGGCTACATGGCAGGAAGGCTCAGGTAGTGTCATCTCACTGAACCCAAGAGGGTACCCACCTGCAGGGACATCCCCTAACACACCAAAGCCTCGCTTCAACAGAGAGCCCTGCTCCCAGCCTGGACGCCCCACAACCCTCCCAGAAATAGGCCATCCTGAGCAGAGGGGCGTCATCCAAGGCAAAACCGCCTACTGGCAAGGGTCCAGAGGACAGAGGGTAATAGCTCAGGCTCGGTAATAAGCAGCTGCAGCCACAGTGAAAGGAGCCACTATCTTCACATGTCCTTAGTAGGTCAAGAGCTATTGAATGAACATTGGCCCTTTTAGTCGTCATTGGGCAGTGATCATACTCAATGATAACATCTTTTAAATAGAAAGGAGAGAATATTTTTGCACTTAAATAATTCTTTTGAGATGGAATTACCAGTCTGTTGTTGAAAAGCACTTTATCTTAGAATTTTTATGAAAACTCTCCTGAGCGAGTTCAGTAGCTGGACTGCAGCCAGCAATTTATAATGCTGTTGATGCAATGTTCATGGAAGGAGCGATTACTGCAGGGTGTTGTCTGTAACTCATTGCCATAGGAGGTACATAGTGCCCTTACATGAATATCCAGGCAAGGAGATTGTTTTGGGGGTAAGGATCACTCATTCAACAAAAGTGTACCAGATACCTATTAAGTACAAAGGGCTGTGCATAGCACCCCAGGGAGTATTGAGGTGAGTCATCCCTCTCCTACACAGTGCCCTCAGGAACACAGGCAAATCACCCAGATCCCTGCGTTTCCTGCTTGTAATGCCAGGCTGGCCTGTCTTCGGATGTTCATTCTGCCACTTATGTGTCACTTTGGAAAGCTACCTCACCTCTTTAAGCCTTAGTTTAGATATCTGTCAAATGGGCATAATACCACCTACCTGGTAGACAACACCGTCGATTAATAAATGATAAATGTAAATTTTGGAGTACATAGTAGGTGCTTATGACATGGTAGTTATTTTTACTTATTTCTAGTTCATTATATATTAGTTGATCGTAATTAATGATTTAGTAAAGTTTGAATAAAGTGTATAGAGGTATAAGCAGTTCTGTGCACCTGGTGGCTCAGTCAGTAGAGTTTGTGACTCCTGATCTCAGGGTCGTGAGTTCAAGCCCCACATTGGGCATAGAGCTTGCTTTAAAAAAAAAAAAAAGAAAATACAGCAGTTCTAACTAGGATCATTGGAGAAGGCTTCGCTCTGGAGAAGGTGTTTGCTTGGAATGTGCAGGAGTGGTTGGATAGACCTCTGTTAGCAGGAACGTCCCGAGCCAGGCAGAGAAGTCTGCAGTGCCCTGCAGGGGTGCAGAGGGCGATGGGGGATGCAGAGTGCTGTGGTACTAGGAGCAGGTTGATGTCTGCTGGAAAAGATCAGGTGGAAGGGTGAAAAGCAGAGATAGACCACTCGGGAGCCCAGACTGCAGGCTGAGTGACAGACATGTTGCTCCGTCTTAATCTTTCTGAAGAGTCATCAATTGACCCCAAAGCAAGAGATGGTATTTTCTTGGTAAGGGAGTATTCTTGACGTCAGGTGCACATTTCCTTTATGGTAGTCAGCTGATAAAGCAGGGAGTAAGTTTCTGAGAGGAATTAGCAGTGGCTACATGAGAATAGGAAAGAAGTCCATTTGGGATTCTCAGTATATTCTCAGTATATTCCTCTATGGGGTTTTCTTTATTCGGTCTCTCATCAGGAGTCAGTGACACTTAGAATCGTGGGCTCACCAAGAGGCCTAAGGAAAGGAAGGCTCTAGCTTGTCTGTGCCAGGCCTTGTGCTAGGCATGGGGAATGTCCATTACTCCCTTTGTGGGTCCTAAGAGCCCTGTGAGATGGGTGGCAGTGGTCTCATTTTACAGATTGGAAAATTGAGGCTGAGAGAGATGAAGGTACTCATTGAAGAGTCGAACCCAGGTCTGCCAGGCTTCAGCACTATGCTTTCTCTTCTTCTTTGTCTGGTTAATCAGCTTGCCTGAGGTTGCATAATTACCAGTGGCAAAATGGGGATTTTAATTGATGGCTTAATTTTATTCTGTGTGTGTGTGTTTTTTTTTTTTTAAATTTATTTATGATAGTCACAGAGAGAGAGAGAGAGAGAGAGGCAGAGGCATAGGCAGAGGGAGAAGCAGGCTCCATGCACTGGGAGCCTGACGTGGGATTCGATCCCGGGTCTCCAGGATCGCGCCCTGGGCCAAAGGCAGGTGCCAAACCGCCGAGCCACCCAGGGATCCCTCTGTGTGTTTTTATTTTTATTTTTTATTTTTTTTATTTTTTTATTTTTTCCTCTGTGTATTTTTAAACCAGGTGGTTTTTCCACCAGTGAAGAGCCTGATTTATTTTTTTTAAGACTTTTAAATTTATTTATTTATTTATTTATGAGAGACAGAGAGAGAGTTATTATTACTTAAGTAAGCTCATGTACCGGGGAACCTTCTAGGTGCTGGGCATACGAAGATGAATGACATGTCCATGTCCCTACAGAGCTCATGTAGAAGAGAGGACATGGGGCTGCAGTGGAACATGTGGACAGTGTCCCTAATCTAGGGGCAGCAGAGGGAATGCTAGTACCACAGGACAATGCACCACAATCAGACTTGGCAGTGAGGGCATGGGCACCTGGGTTGAGAAGGTATCCCTGGGCCCTGCTGGTGGTGGCCTCTCCCTTCTCATGTCTGGCTGTTGCCCTGGGCACTGAGGCCCTGGCTCATGGTGAAAATAGATCAGGACTTGGTGATGGGTTGGATGTGGGAGTCTAGAGACAGCGAATCCAAGAATGAGGTCTTTGGTTTTCATCTGATCCACTGGTGATGCCATTTTCTGAGATGGAGCAAGTTGTCTGAGTTTTGCATCAGGCCTATTAGATGAGAGGTGCCTCTCAGGGCATCTAGGAGAAGACATCAAGTTACCGGTTGGGAGGATGAGTCTGGGACTCGGGACAGAGGGCTTTGAGCCTGTAAAATGTGTTAAGGATGATTTTTAAAGCTATGGGAATGAGCGTCTGCAGTGATGAGTGACAGGATGGAGCTCTGGACTGTGCCAGCACTTAGAGATCAGTAAAGAGGAGGAGGATCCAGCCCTGGGGCCTGGGAAAGGCGTGCCAGTGAGATAGGAGGAGACCAGAAAACAGGTAGAGAGGGAAGGGTGGCTCCACCTTGGCTATGCTGGGTAGATGTGGTGGGAGACGTGGTGGGAGTGGGGGTGGGGTAGGGGGGAGTAGCCTTGAGAGAGTGGAAGCACAGGAGGTGAACCAGCAGAACAGAGCAGGCTTTTGAGTTGTCTGTGAAAAGAAGAGGGAAATGGGATGGTAGCGTGAGAGGCGTGTGGTGGCAGAGGGAGGCTTGTTTGGTGGGTGGTTGGATTGACCTGAGGGGTGTTTGGGCACAGGGGTGAATAATCCCTAACAGCAGAAGATGATGTGTGAGGATGTGGACGTTGGCAGATGGGGTTTGGGTGCTGAGGAAGCGGCCTGGGGTGGGTGGGGGGTGACCAGAGTGGTGGTGCTCAGGGTGTCCAGCTAGATGTGGACGTTTTCGTTCATTGGCAGGGCCTGAGGATGTGGCTGCATCCTTTCACTGAAATTTTTGTTTAGTAACCATAAATTTTCCCACCAAGTCCTCCTATTAAACATACAAATGACTGTGATTTTCCAGTTATTGAATTCTTCAATAACTGAGTTGAGTTTTTATGTTATGAGGAGATTAATTTATTGTTCTCATGGCCCTTCAGAAAGTTGGATAGCGCCCTCATGGCAGTTTGGCTTGGAATTCAGGAGGATATTTGTAAGGGTCCCTGTGGGGGGCTGTGGGTGACTCCTGCCTGAGGCCAGTCTGGGTTCTTGGTGCAGCACTTTGCTGCCACCTAGTGTCATACATTTTTTTAAAGTTTTTTTTTTTTTTTTTTTTTTTGGTGGTTTTGGGAAGGATCTGAGAAATTTTTAAGACTTAAAGTATATTTTAATTCAGAATACATTGCCATTCTTCATGGTTTTTCCTTTAAGTAAGGGACCAAAGTAATAATCCTGGTATGCTCATTAAGTACCACTGAAACATAAATAAAATAAACCAGATATATCAATATAGTTTTGTCTGTTTTGGATAAAATGAATCAATTTTTTAGTATTTAATATAAACATTTTTACTGTAATTAAAGCTTTTATGCTGATTTTTTTTTTTTAACGGTGGTACCGTTTTTTTTTTTCAACGGTGTGGCACCTGGGTGGGTCAGTCAGTTAGGCGTCTGACTTGATTTCGGCTCGGGTCATGATCTCAGGTCATGAGATCAAGCCCCCGAGCTCCACATGGGACTCTGCGCTCAGTGTGGAGTCTGCTTGAAATTCGTTCTTTGCCTCCCTCTGCCCTTCCTGCTCATACTCTTTCTCTCTCTCTCTCAAATAAATAAAATCTTAGAAAAAGATTTAAATGGTGGTACCAGGAGAGCTCTGAGGGTCTTTCTTTCTAAGATTTTATTTATTTATTCATGAGAGACACAGAGAGGCAGAGACACAGGCAGAGGGAGAAGCAGGCTCCCCATAGGGAGCCAGACACAGGACTTGATCCCAGGACCCCAGGATCATGACCTGAGCCAAAGGCAGACGCTTAACCACTGAGCCACCCATGCGTCCCTGAGGGTCTTTCTAGACCATAGAACTAACTCTGGGTCCTGCACAAACCACAAGTCCCTTCCTGGAGAAACTGAACAGGTTCCTCCTTAGTCTTTGATGTTAGCTCCTCCCAGGTTAGAGGTGTGACACCTGGGTGTGCTAACTGCTAACTTAATCTGTCATGGGGGATGGGGAGAGGCTTTTAGTTTTGCCCAGCCAGAAACATTAGAAGCATTAACATTTTAAAGCAGAAATCCCCTTCTGCTTGTTATATTTTACATTCTGGTGAAATTTGGAGAGTGAATTATTGTGGAGACAATAAGAAATATTGTGGAGACCTCTTAACACAGTGTGTGGTAATGAGTATACAGTTGCTTCTTGAACAACATGGGTTTGAACTACGCAGGTCCACTTAGGTGCCATAAGTGTTTTTTCTCTTCCTTATGATTTTTTTTTAAACAGTTTCATTTTTCTGGCTTGGTTTATTATAAGACTCTAGTATATATGTGACATACACAATACCTGTTAAGTAACTTCGTGTTATCAGTAAGACTTCTGGTCAATAACAGGCTGTTACCTGTTAAGTTTTTGCAGTGTCTAAAGTTATATGTGGATTTCTGACCACTTGGGGGTCAGTGCCCCTAACCTCCCCACGTTGTTCAAGGGTAAAATGTACTTTAGATAACCTTGAAAAATAACTACACCCATTCTGCCATTCTGCCTCCATGGCCAAAGACACTTGTGAAGTGTTCACTGTTTGCCAGCACCTACTGTTTGTTTTGAGAATTGGCCAGACACAGCGCAGCATAATACTACTTTTGTGTGAGGGTAATTTTTTCCTTAGATGGATATTGCATGAAAGAGGTTAGACAAATGGATTTAGGTTGTCATTTCATTGGTAATGTAAATAAACTTAAGCTATCTATTTTCATATTTAGTTTCCGCATGGGCCACCTTATAAAAATCCCATTAGCCTGTAGGCCTGGAGCTTTTTGCTGGTGCTTGTCTGGGTTAATTTAATTATCATGAGAATCATCTGTATTCCTTCTTCTGCATTCCCACAACTTCCACCACTGGATAGAAGCTAGCCTGGAGGAGGGTGGGGTAGGGGTGGGAAGAGCCATGTAGTATTTCTATTTTTTATTTTTACTTTTAAAAGATTTTTATTTATTTATTAGACAGAGCACAAGCAGAGGGAGGGGAAGAGGGAAAGAAGGCTCCCCGCTAAGCAGGGTAGCCTGATGTGGGGCTCGATCCCAGGACCCTGAGATCATGACCTGAGCTGAAGGCAGATGCTTAACCGACAGCCACCCAGGCTCCCTGGAGGATGTATTGTTAAAAGTCGAGTAACGGTCTGTTTCTCCTCTGGAGCGGCTTGCAATTCCAGCATCAAGTCTGGGAGGAAATAACTTGGAGAAACAGGGATGCCTGGGTGGCTCAGTGATTGAGCGGCTGCCTTTGGCTCGGGTCGTAATCCTAGGGTCCTGAAATTGAGTTCCGCCATTGGGCTCCTCACAGAGGGCCTGCTTCTCCCTCTGAATATGTTTCTGCCTCCCTCTCTCTCTCTCTCTCTCTCACGAAGCGATAACTAAAATCTTTTAAATGAAGAAAAAAAAAGTAAAAAACAAAAACAAAAACAAAAACTCTCAGAGATACCAGTCCTGAGGGCAGAAAATTTCACACATACACACACCCGAAGTTCCATTAAGTTTGGGAGAATCTGACAAACCCATGGGGTTGACATTAAGTTATTTTATATTCATTCTTATAAAATAAATTGATCTTCTTGACAGGTTGGTAACATTGAAAAGTAGGAGTGTACCCTCCATTTATTGTCTGTGGCCGTGTACACATTTCTTCACCTCCCCCCTGAGCCTCATTTCCACATCCAGGAAATGTTTCAAATTGCAAGGATTATTTGAGGCAACAAGTATAGGAGCTCCTAGCACAGTGCTTGGCACACTGCTCAAAAGTTCTAGTGGTAGTGATTATTAATCTCAGCATTATCGTTCATATAAAAATCCTTGAAACTGGGAATGAAAGATTCCTAGAATGGACCTAGAATTTACATTGTAATGTGCTTAGCATTAAATGTAGGCAAATGTTTGTAACAGAGTATTTGTGTTTTAAGGTTTTACTCTGGGAAGAATTTGGTAGGTTTGCTGTCTCCCCTAACAGTTGTAAGAAATGCATTCTGTTCCTTAGTTTGTTTCCTCCCTCAGGAGTCTCTCTGACTCAGGTATAACACAAATTGAAAGGTATTGGCTTGCTTTCTAAACTTTATTAACCATTTAGAAAAAAGCTTTAGTTTGGAATTAAGTCAGATCGATAAATATTTACTCATGTGATAAGGAGAATGTGGAAGATTCTATTTTCTCAGATGTGTATTCCGCCAAAACGTATAGTCCTAAATTAAAGTCCCAGAAGAAAAGCAGAGTGGCACAGGGAAGTCTGGCAGGAGAGCCCGGAAAGCCCGGCATGTCAGCACGTGTTTCAGGGGTCCAGGTGTGGATTTGTTCGTTTTACTGCCCATGTTGCCCTCTGAATAGGTATATTGTGTGGATTTGTTCGTTTTACTGCCCATGTTGCCCTCTGAATAGGTATATTAAGTCTATGAAATTTTCTGGAGGGGCTGGAATGTTCTTTCTCAGAGTGGTGTTGGCAACACAGGGCCCAGGGAAGTTGCAGATGCTTGGCCAGCACTCAGAGTGCTTTTTCCCTTCTCTCCCATCCAGTTTTCTTTCATTCTCTCCCTCTCTGTTGCTCACAAGTGCTTTGGTGATAACCTTCATGATGTATGTTCTTCAACCATGTGTCTCCTAGCCTTAAAGGCAGTGCAGATGGCACTGTATCATCTCAGTTACCTGGAAACTTCTATACCTCTGCACGTTTATGTTGTGTATCATTGACAAGTTATCTTATTTTGACTGTTTTGTCTTACATGGGTTCATATAAACTAATATTTAGTTTGTTTGAAGATAAACTAATGTTTAGCTAGAGTGATCCTAAAAGATAATAGTGTTTCCTATACTTTTAAAGTCTCTGGAGTTACTTTTTATAATTTGAAACTTCTTCAAATTAGATTCTTTATTAAGGTCAAATCCAAGTGATTTCTAACAAATAACCTTAGTAGTTAACATTAGCTAAGGCACCTGTTTAGATGCCAGTTTGTTTACCTCATCCCCTCTGGAAGCTGACCTGGACTACTTTTTACAGGGTGACCTGAAAGCTTACCTGCGCAACGAGCAAGAGCACATGAGGGGGGATTCGCAGACCATGCTGCTGCAGCGGATGGCCTGTGAGATTGCAGCAGGCCTGGCAGCCATGCACAAGCTTCACTTCCTGCACAGGTAGGTCCATCCTCGGCACCCTGTTCACCACAGAGTTTGTGCCCCAGGAGGTGGCGCCATTGGTGTCGAGGTTCCACAAAGTACTTTGGAGAGTGTCTTAAGTAGAAACTGTCCTGTGCATCCCAGTGTCAAAATGAGGGTGGAATTGGGCTTTGGTTAAACCAGTACCAGTGAACAGAATGTCTTCATACAGCCTGAGGTCTAGAAGCCATTTCCAGATTTTCAGAGAATGTAAAAAATTGGACATTGCTCAGAGCTGAGAGCAGACAGCTCCAGTCTCCCTGCTGATGTCTCTCTGTGCCCCTTTTATGTCAGCTTCAGGCTGTGGTTCTAATGGCCAGGTTCCTGGGTGAGGAAGAGAGGATCTGATAGGCTTGCGTCATTTTTTTCTAGAGGGTCAGAGCAGTGGTTCCTGGCCAACACTCTGAGGGGCCTGCTTCCCCTCCCCTGCCTTGCCCGGGGCCAGGCTGTAGGTGGTCGGGGGTTGTGTGGAACACATTTGTGCAGAAACCTTTCCGGTCCGACTTGAAGAGCTGCACCTCTTTAGAGCACATTGTGTTTTGCTCAGACCATTGATGTAATTTTCGTCATTAAAACAACAAAGGGCTTTGAATCCTTTCTGAGAGCATTCTCTGAACCCAAAAGTAGATTTCTGCTTATTCTCCTCCCTTCTGAGCTCTGATTTATGTTTAAAATATGTTTGAAATTATTTCTCAGATCTCCAGGGAGACCAGCTTCTCGTTAGTTGACTTTAATTAAATTATTTAACTCTTAACAGTCCAAAGGCCCAAAAAGCAACACCTGTGAGTGTTGACTCACAGGATGTATTCCATTTTTTATTTTTAAATTTGTTTTGGAAGTATTCTATTTTTTAAAAGGTAGGCTGCACAGGAATATATTTATAGTGTGACGCCATTTTTTAAAGTAAGAAAACACCTGCCTGTATTTGTAGTGGTGTGTGTGTCTGTACGTGTGCGTGCGTGCGTGCATGTGCTCGAGCTCGTGTAAGTGAGAACAGACGTGGAAAAGTACCCTATCAAATTCTCAACGTTATTTCAGGGTAGGGAAGAAAGAAAATTATTAACATTTTCCCATATATCTAGATCATCTTTGTCGTGCAGAGTGAGCAAGTCATTCTGATAAAGGGCTTTATAAAAGACCTCAGAGATTACGGGTTTCTTCAAGCGCAAGGCAAAATCCCTTACACGAAACTTCAAAATATAAATATCTATTTGTTTTATAATGGAGAAGTCTTGTATTTCATTTTTTTTTAAATATTTTTTTTTAAATTTTTTTATTTATTTATGATAGTCACAGAGAGAGAGAGAGAGAGGCAGAGACACAGGCAGAGGGAGAAGCAGGCTCCATGCACCAGGAGCCCGACGTGGGATTCGATCCCGGGTCTCCAGGATCGCGCCCTGGGCCAAAGGCAGGCGCCAAACCGCTGCGCCACCCAGGGATCCCTTGTATTTCATTTTTTAACGTCTTATAACAGGCAAACACCCAGCAAATTTGTACTGTTACTCTTGTGAGACATGGCAGATTATTTACTGAAAGGTGGTTTAGGAATTTTTAGATCTTGGAGGCTGGGACGTTTAGAGAGAATGTCATGTCAGATGTAGCAGCGTGAAGGTCTCAGACGCAGCTAGAAATTGCATTTAAGCTCAAGTATGTTCCTACTACTGCATTTTAAAAGTTGGCAAAGATGTCAGAGTATATGTTCTTTTCCTGTGAGTTTCTATAGGTTAAAGTTCTACTTGATTTAGAATTTTGTGAATTTTAGGACAATAAAAATGATAAATTAAATTACATGGTTTGGATATTATCCAGGCACAAAATCTTAAGGTAAAGGATATTCTTTAAACTATTGGCAACTATCCCTCCCTCCCTCTATCCCTCTCCCCTTAAGTAGCCATATTTTAGGTAAAATTCCCATTTGGGGCAAAATTTGTGCTTTAAGTTTTGTGCTTTTTCTTGACTGTACAGAATATTTTTAAGTTGAAATTCAGAATATTTGTTGGCCGACTTGAAGTCAGGCTTTCTATGTTGATTGAAGATAGAATAGCCCACACATCAACTAGAAGCTGTTGGCTGTGTTTGGAAACTGATCTAGTAAAGCACCCCCAATTAAATTTTATTTTTGCTTATTTAAGAGGAGACGTATGCCTAGTCTTAGCCTGCATCTCTGAAGTTTACATGTGACATCCGTGAAGGCTGTGTAAACAGGAGAAGCTGCCAGTGTACTGTATTCCCCACTATTCTCCCATTCTGGCTGAGAGCCTGGGACTTCCTGTCCCTTGTCAGCCTTCCTTGGCTCCAGTGAGATGCCACAGGTCACTGAGATGAGCTAAGTGCACAGAGGTTCCAGTGGGCAGTATGGGCCTCGTGATGGCTCAGGTAGCTGTAGGCCTGTGTGGCTATGGCCTTGAGGAGTACTCTGGTGACCCCTGTTCATGAAAGAGCCTCTTTAGGATTTTCCTGCTTTTATTTATTTATTTTTATTTTATTTTTTTTATTTTCCTGCTTTTAAAATTAAGGTAACTTTCTGCTGAGAAATACAGGTTCTCCGGCTCTCAGAGTGTGGCTCTCCAGTATTACAGGAGCATGATAAATAAACACTAGTGTTAGATGCCGTTTTACATGATTTTTTTCTTAAATTGTACTGTGTGTGTTCACATTGGTAGGGATTAGAAAGTCGGGTTACTAATTGGCTTGTGTCATACCTCTAGCGTGTGTCTTTCAGTTGGTGCATTAGGGCATTTCATTAATTTGCGTGCATGTAAAATCTTCAGATTATGTCTTTTGAAACTCCTTCTAACATTTTTTAATTTTAAAAATTAGTCTTTAAGGAAAACAATTTTTATATGGCAATAAATATGCTTGCTTTAATGCTTTAGATTATTGTATTTTTCAAGATGTAATTGGCTTTATTAAATGATTCATGAATTGGACAGCAGCACCCTGTCTGCCAAGTCAAGGGGAGCTCTCCCTGATTGATCATGTTATATCAAAGTTACAGGTAGCATTTGGCACATGGTGGTGGTAAATGAAAAGAAGATGCTGTTCCATCATCTTGCTCTCGTGAAAATCCAAGGATTTTCCTTACACGGGCTGTGGAATTTGGCTTAAACTGAAAGTCTCCAGGCATTTGACCACGTATGTGAATTGAAAGAGTGAGAGTCTCAAACATGGGGCTTCACCTGCTCCAGCCTCATGCTCTTCACTTGGAAGATCTTGGTGATAGGGCAGAGCTGGGATTCAAAACCAGAGCTGTAGTCTCTGGGGCTCACACTCTTAGCCAGTAAGCTACCCTAAACAGTCACCCTTTGTTACTAATGACATGATTCTGTATATTGAGAAAAAGCAAGATGCTAGTTTCTTTAAAAAACAAAATTAATAAGATAATTTATTGTAGCTTGCTTATAGATATACTAAAGTATACCTGGAAATGAGGGCAAAAAACTCCATTCCATTTTCACCAGTGCCACAAAATTTATTTATTTTAATGTTTTATAAATTATTTGGGAAAAAATAATGTGAGAAAGATATGGGACTATGTGAAGAAAGCTGTGCAGTTTTACTGAAGGACATAAAATATGTGAACAAATGGAAAGATAAACTCTATTTTATTGTGGGTAGACAACACAAAAATGTCAGTTAATTTAGAATTAGTACGTAAACTTCATAAACAATCCCAGTAAGAATCCTCACAGCATTTGTGGCAGGGAGGATGAATAAAATTATCTTTAGCTTCACATGGAAAAAATAAATGTCTAAAAGAGCCAGTACAGTATGAAAAAGAAGAGAATTGTTGGGGCAGAAAGGGAAGCTTGCTTTACGAGGTATCAGAATTCCCAGCAAGCCACTGTAGAGATCAGTATGGTGTTTTTTGTTTTGTTTTGTTTTGTTTTGTTTTGTTTTGTTTTGTTTTAGGATTTTATTTATTTATTTTGAGAGAGAGAAAGAGAGAGAGCAAGCATGAGCAGGGGGAGAGGGAGAGGAAGCAGACTCCCCGCTGAGCAGGGACACTCCCCACCCCCCCAGTGTGGAACTGGATCCCAGGATCTTGGGATCGTAACCTGAGCTGAAGGCAGACACTTAACTGACTGAGCCACCCCAATGCCCAAGATCATTGTGGTTTTGATGGAGAAACAGACTGGAGAGTAGACAGTATATAGAGCAAGTTAATGTATAGCAAAACTGATACTCATATCAGTGGGGAAGAGATGGCTTCCCTATTAATTACAGGCAGTTAGTTACTCATCTGGGAAAATATTGGACGTCTACAGCACCCTGTATATAAAAACTAAAATATAAGAAATAAATGTGATAACTGGCAAAATTCCAGAAGGCTCTATGTGTTACCCAGGGCTGAGTGAGGCCTCCTAACTAAAAAAGCCTTCCTTTCCTGAGGTAGGAAACTCAGGAGTTGTAAAATAAAGAGTAGCTATTACATGAAAGGTTGATTATTCTATAAATATTAAATATTTTGCATAGCAACAGACACCACAACAAAGTTGGCAGACAACAGACTTGGGAAGGTGTAGCTGCCAACATGAGCAGCTGAAGGGCAACCGCTCCTGACACACAGTGGGTACCTGTGAATTGGTGAGAGGACGATGAGCCTCTAGACAAACGGGCAGAGACAGGCCAGCAGACAGGAAGGTGATCCCAGTCATTAGCCAGAGACATGCAGGTTAAAGTCATGGAACCTCAGAGCCAAGGGAACTGCCATGCCTGTTGCTATTAGCGATGTGGGGAAGTTTCTGTCCTGAATCCCATATAACTGATTACCGATTTCTGAAAAGCAATTGGGGCAATAGCTGTATAATTAAAAATACACATCCCCATTGATAGACTCACTTCCATGGGACAGAGAGACACCGGAATTTAAGGATGTGGATTGGAATAATCTGTCCCAGCGTTGTTTGAGGCAGTGGCAAAAAAATAAATAAATAAATAAACAGGACAAAGTCAATGTTTATAGGGGGTGGGACAGGGACAGGAACCAATTTCAAGCCATTCATACTGTGGTGTAGTGGTTTACTTCATGGCTTTTGTAGAGAAAGAGAGCTGCTATATTAGTTGACTCAAGGATTTCCACATTGTGATGTTGTTTGTTAAGAAAGAAAGGTGTAGGGGGTGGGCATGATGGTGCACAAAGCAAATGCTCCTTATTCCTTTATCTGTATTTTCTTGTGTGTATGCTATGTATATAGAAAAACACAGAAAGATTATATCTACCAGTTTGTTAATACATGTTACCTGGAATGGGTGTTGCTGCGGGAGGAAGATACTTTTAAAGAAGTGTGTTTTGTTTTGTTTTTTAAATTAAAAAAAAAAGAATGACCACACTTGAGGAAATCTCAGAAAAAAAACTAGTATTGTTATAACCCAGTTAATGCAAAAAGCGACTGAGAGGATTAGGGAGCACAGAGCTCTAGGCTTGGGCTCTATGTGCTGTGTCCTCAGGAAGGAAAGCATGCTGTAGGCTGAGTGTATGAAGCAGAGGGAAAATGAAAGCGATGTCTCCGTGTGGAGGGCCACTTTGCCTTGGGACCCTAGACCTCAACTTCAAATTATCAGTGGTAAGTAAAGTATTAAATATCCCATTTTTCTAGATGACTCTAGGCCTCATGGGAAAATTCATGTTCTGGGATCATGGCATAATACCAGCTGTGTTCTAAAGCCTGCTGGTTTGTCACTGGTTAAAATGTGCACACCTGAGCCATGCTGGCCTTCCCTGACCCTGATCTGGTGCAGCCTTCTAGGCCAGGCTTGGATTCTGGGGGTTGAAGGTACTCCTGGCCACTCCACTGCAGGCCCATTGTGTCTTCACTTCCCTCCCAAGTGATTCCAGTATATGCTCAGTGTGAGAACTATCACTTTGAAGAGTGTGCAGTTGCATCCTGGTAAGTATTTAATTGGCAGCTCAGCTCCATCCTGGTATGGACACCTTTAGGACAGGCCTAGAGGATCCCTTGCCTTGTATCACAGTAACTGTCTTCTAAGGACTTTGAGGGCTGTCACCAGGGTGTTAAGGGAGGTCTCCCCACTCTAACCAGTCTTCCCAGTTCTGTGGAGTATCTTGTCAGCTCCTTATTGTCTCCCAGGGTACATATGTACCCAGCTCAGGAGTCGGCCACAGACAAGACTCAGAGGGACCCTCATGTAGATTTCTGGGGTGCTTGCTTGGTCTCTGAACTTGCTCTCTCTTCTTCTACCCTGCCCTACAATCAGCCTCTCTGGCAGCCTCTGTTTCCACCAGCCAGGGAGGCTGTTGCTCTCTGGGCTCTGTATCTTTGTGCTGTGGTTTTGAAAGTGACCCTAAACAGAAAGGTAGAGCACATGTGAAGCTCACCTCTGGTATTTTGTTTTCCTTCAGGATCAGAACCCTGGGGTCTTCACTGTCCAGTACCTGAACACTGCTTCCCTGTGCATTTTGTCCCGTCTTGTGATCATGTATACAGTGAGGAGATAAGCCATAACTGGGAGGTTGAAACCCATAGAAACCTGACTGTCTAGCTCAATGTCAGCTCTGGCCCAGCCCTGGAGAAAACTGAGAACCAAAGGCTTTGTCCCCATTTTATTACCAGCCCTCAAAACCCAGGCCAGGGGTGGTGGCCCACATTCTAGCCACAGACCTTCTCTGCGTCCACCCAGAATTTCACAGCCTGAGTGTTCTCTGTACATCCGAAGCCTAACAGGTGCCTGACATGCAGGAGGTGCTTAGTAAATGTAGTCTCATTCAACTAGCAAGGACTGGCCTAATAAACCAGGGTGAAAGTTGTCAAAACTGTTCTTTGTGCCATATCAAAACTGAAATGAGTCCTCTCATTTTCACCTTGAGCTTGTATCTCTTTGAGCTGCATCCCATCTTTGAGTGGTAAATGGCAATTCCTCAAAACCCATAGTGATTTTTTTTAACTTTTATGACTGCCAACAGCAGAGCGGTCTGGTGAACAATGCAAAAAGTAGGAGTTCAAGTTTATTAATTCACCTCTTGTCAGCTTTACCAAGATAAACCCTGTTACTTAATCCTTCTGAACCTGTTTCTTCTATGAATTGGAGATAGTTTTTATCCTGAAGTGCTGTTGTCGAGAGGACTTAAGATAACGTTTACCACGCCTTAGGAGAATATTTAGCAGTGTCAGTTCTTTTGCTTCCCACCTGTGCCTCTCTTAAATCTTTTTTTTTTTTTTTTAAGATTTTATTTATTTATTCACGGTAGACACACAGAGAGAGAGAGACACAGGCAGAGGGAGAAGCAGGCTCCATGCAGGGAGCCTGATGCGGGACCCAATCCCAGGATGCTGGGATCATGCCCTGAGCCAAAGGCAGATGCTCAACTGCTGAGCCACCCAGGTATCCCTCCACCTATGCCTCTCTCTGTTAGGAACTCTGCTTGCTCGGGAAAGCCTGTGTAACATGAATAGAAGTGTGGGCGATTTTGGGAATGGCTCCAGCCTCACCAAGCCATTTCTGGTCAAGCATTCCTGCTGGAGCTGGGTTAACTCTAGGTCTGGAGTGAGCTGAGAACAAGTAGTGATGCTTCCTTGTGAGTCAGGCTGGGGAGCTCTTGAGATCTGTGGATCCTCACTTCTAGCATCTGTCTGCCCTGCTCCCACGGCTGAGGCCCCTGTGGTCATTGACTGTGCAGATGCAGTGATGGCCTTGCTGTAGCTGAGGGGACTGAGCCAGAGGCTGTCGGGCTGGATCATTTGGCAGCCTCCCTGATGGACCTGTTTTTCAACCTGAAGGAAGAATATACTGGGTATGTTTGTGTTTCC
Source organism: Vulpes lagopus (assembly GCF_018345385.1). NCBI lineage: Eukaryota > Metazoa > Chordata > Mammalia > Carnivora > Canidae > Vulpes > Vulpes lagopus. The sequence continues at coordinate 99,248,566 of NC_054826.1, read as the reverse complement.
TGACCAAAAGCAGCCATTGACGTCAATAATTACCTGTGTTGTTAAGTGACACCTTTGTGTTTTTCTCTTCTCTAACTTTGTGTGTGTGTGTGTGTGTTTAAAGATTTTATTTATTTATTCATAGAGACACAGAGAGAGAGACAGAGAGGCAGAGACACGGGCAGAGGGAGAAGTAGGCTTCATGCAGGGAGCCCGACGTGGGACTCGATCTTGGGTCTCCAGGATCACGCGCTGGGCTGAAGGTGGCGCTAAACCACTGTGCCACTGGGTCTGCCCTAGCTTTGTGTATTATTGGGCTTCAGAGAATATTTGTTTTCACCAATTTTGAATCGAATTATATTATCTTGGAACTAGATAGTGCTTTAAAATTTTGAGAACATTTCATCTCTTGCTTAATGTTATCCTCACATAACCTTGTGAGTAAGCCCTTACAGCACATCCCTGTTTGTGAGTAAACTAAAGCTCTGATGTGTTCAATGACTTGCCCAAAGTCACACGGCTTCTTTTTTTTGTTTTTTTAAATACATACAAAGTTTATTAAAAATAGATTGCAAATGAAGTACAGTAGAAATGGGCAAGTACAGCAGTCATGACAGCCCCAGAGTGGCACAGTTACGAAGAGCACATGTTCACATTTGACCCGACGGCCCCAGGGTGGCCCCGCCCACCTTACAGGCCTTGCAACCACACACAGACCACACACAGACACCCCGTATATCAATATTTACATATATTTGCAGGTACTTACGTGTATTTGCTGTTTTTCTATATATTAACACAAAAGTAATTCGTCTGCATCTTTTTCATGAAAGAAAGTGTGGGTTCAGTCCCCATAAGGCGGCCAGTGTTCTCGAGTGATCTGGGAGGGGCCTGCTTTTCCTGGGACCTCCGGAGCAAGCACGCACATCCTTCATAAACATTTAGAACCACTTTACTCTCTTCAACAAGGGGAATGGTGAGAGCACCCTTCCAAATAAGAACCCTGATAGATGTAAAAATATTTACACTCGCTCAACAATTTATCATACAGCTCTAATTAAAGTGATTTCTATGGCTAAAAAGCCTCTCCCTCTTCTATTTGAAAGTCTGCATATTTTTCCAACATATATATTTGTAAGAGAACAATCTGGTACAGAAGAATCATCAAGATCCCACAGCAGGGCTTTGTCAAATAGAAAATTTGCTCATAATCACAAAGTAATTTAGCACTTTCACAGCACACAGTATAAAATGAAGTGAGATCCATCTCCCCAGCATCAGCCATGCGTTCACAGCTGAAGAAACAACAATGATCACCAATGACTCAAAATGAAAATTAAATAACTCTATTCGGTGTAAAAAGATAGCTTGAACGGCCATACAAGCCCCTGACATTGTAAGTCACAGATGCCACGTGTAACCAAACCTTCCTTCCCAGACAGCACATGGAGGTGAATCTTTCTTCCTCGAATTTAAAATCTCTGAGCAACAGTTGTGCTCAAGAGTCATACGGCTTCTGAGCAGTGGAGCCGAGACTAGTTCTAAGATGGCCTTTGTCACTTCCCACCCTGTGTTGTGTGTGGCACTGGCACACATGCAGTGGATTTAAGGGGGCAGGTTTAGAAGAAGCTCCTCCAGTCCCGCCCTCGTTTTTGTCCTCATTACTTCTGTTTTCAAGTGGTGAGAAGCGTTCCTCCTTCCCCTGCCCTGAGAACATCAGTTGGATTGTGTTAGAATTTTAGGATTAAGCCTTTTACAGTGAAAGCCAAAGGCCTTTTGCTTATGTGACTTTTCACCTTTTCCGTAACCTTCACATTTGATGTGTCTAAAGAACCGCGCCGAACATGTGTAAGGAGAGCGAAGAGGAGGGAGGGAAAGAGCAGGGCAGTCTAGGAGTTGCTCAAGGCTTAGCTGCTCGGATGACCCAAGGGGAAGGCGCCAAGTGCTCAGGCCGCTGCCTACCTGCAGGTGATAAACACACAGGGCCCTGTTGGAATACTGGCACCCAGTTTTTAACGCACAGGGCCCTATTGGAATACTGGCACCCAGCTTTTAATTCTGGTCTTAGAAGAGAGATGTGGGCAAGGTTAAGAAGGATCTGTTTTTAGAGACTCTGGAAATGCCCATCAGTGTTGCCTGGGGACAGAGCCATGTTGGCAGAACTTGCGGCACCATCCTATTTGAGCTGTTGGACCAGTGGACCATGCCACTGGGCTGAGAGCATTTCCCTTTTTCTGCCCTCAGAGAGTATACTGCTTCTTCCTCCCTCTTGCCTCCCTTCAGTCCAAAAGAGACACCAGTTTTCTTCTTAAAATTTGAAGTTTCTCTGTTGCTCCCAGAGACCACAGGAGGCCTGAGGGCTTCTGAGGAGAGCACCACAAAAATTACCACTAGTGAACCCAGTGTAAATACGATTGAACAGAACCAATTGGATGTCTAGATCTAGAACACCAGCATGTGTTCCTTGGGTACCAACCATATGCCCAGACCAGTGCTTGCCGATTGCTGATGCATCGGTGCTTGATAACTACTGGTGGGGACGGCGTCTTGCTAGCTTTGCAGCCCTGGCAAAGTTACTTTGATCCTCTACCTGCTTCCTCCTCTGTAAATGGGAAAGATAAGAGAGTATCCACTTCCAAGGTTCGTCATGCAGATTAAATGAGTTAATATGTGTATAGAGCTAGAGAACTGCCCAGTGTAAAGGAAGTGCTTTGCAAATCTTAACCATGAACATATGATTGAATCAGTGTCATTAGGTGCCAGGCTGTCACTGAGTTACATCAGTGATAGCTGCTGTCGTCATTAGCCTCATCATCATCCTCTTTCAGGCATGAAAGCTTCAGAAACTAAAATCTTTGAAAATAAGTGTTTAATCGTTAATTTGAGCTGTTGTCTTCTACAGTCCTATAAAGACAGACATTTTGAGTTTTTGGACTATGGAGAGTTTTTGATAACTTTATGATTTGAAACTATAAATCGGGTACCTTAAAGTACCCAATTTTTTACTTAAATTTTTTACTTAAATTTACTTAAACTTTATTTAAATTTTGTACTTTAGTGGACTTGTTACTTCTTATGCCAATGGGTGATCAAGAAGATTGAAAGATTGAAAGATAAAAAGGGGCTTATACGAAATCCAAAGTGTTTACTCTGTTGTCTATATGGAAAGGTCCTTCAGAAAAAGTAGTTTTTACTTTTCAACATGTGTTTTTGAGAATTAACCTGTTCTTAAATAAACTATGTAAATTGTTTTCAATAAGTCCTGAAAATGTGCTCCTTACCTCCCTGTAGAGAAGTGGGGTTTGCAAGAAAGCCAAGTAATTTGGAAAGGACCTCCTACATAATGCTCCCATATCTTTGAAAAAGAAGCTAAAAAAACAACATTTTAAATAATATAATTAGTCTTGGGTATTTGAAGTTGTAATTTTATTTCTCTTTATAATAAATAGACTACCACTAGATTGTTATGCAAGTACTATAGGTTATTGTAAAACATTATTTAGATAGTTCAGCCTATAGTATTTAAAAATTCTTGGTCACTCTTCAAACACTAGGAAATGGGCCATAAATATGGTATCAGTGCAGCACAAGGTATAAATGTGGTCTGTATTTAACCTTTGCAGTTGTTTTTTTAAAAAAAAAGATTTATTAGAGAGACTGTGTGCGCGCATGAGGAGTGAGCACAGGGGGTGGACAGAGGGAGAGAATCTAGAAGCAGAGACTCCCTGCTGAGTGTTATGGAGCCAGAGGACCCTGAGATCATGACGTGAGCCGAAATCACGAGTTAGACACTCAACCGACTGAGCCATCCAGATGCCCTGCTGTGTAGCAGTTATTTGTTTTTTTTTTTTTAAAAAAATCTAATCCTTTCCATGGACTTAAATAATGAAAAATATTATATTTAATCCTTTTTCCATTAAAAAAGAATTTTAAGACATTACTGAGCAGAGAGCTGAACATGCCACTCTGCTTCATAGAGAAAGCCTTGTTCACAGCAGTTTGGGGTGACATCGTCCTGCTTGTTTGTGGGTTCCCCTTCACACTTGTGTTCACTTCGCTCTTTCTGTCTTTAGTGACTTAGCCCTGCGGAACTGTTTTCTTACCTCGGACCTGAATGTGAAAGTGGGAGACTACGGAATAGGATTCAGCAGGTACAAGGTAAGCCAAGGCTTAAAGATTCTTTGCTACAGCTGATTTAATTTCATAGTCATGAGGTGGTCCTATCACAAAATGCCACTCCAGTTGTGGAAGAGGGGGTAAGAATCTTGGTTATTGTGGCCTTTCTGGAAAGTGGTTTGTTCTAGTCATTTTAACAGAAGTGTTGGCTTCTGATGTGTGGTTTGTCTGCATCAGTGGCTCTGTGCTGAGGTTTTGTGACAGCTTTCCAAAGGCTTTGTTTAAAAGTAAGACTTTTACACAGAATAATTGATATAGTCTGATGGTATATAATACATTTTAGTATGAACACATGGGCAGTAATCATGACTCACCTGTATAATAAAATAGATGATATGTCAAATTGGCATTTCTCCAATAAAATTCTGGGTCAGATTTAGTAAGCATGGAATTTACATTCTTTAAACTCTGCCATAAACTTATCCCCAAACAAGAAAAGAAGTATATGAGGTTTTCATTTATTTTTATGTCACCCAACTGAATGAGATAGCATGATTTGGAGCAGAGAAGGTGATTGTCCTGGCTCTATGCCATCAGCAATAACAGGATCATATCTGTTCTTACTGGTTCTTGTGAGGACCACAGGGGTCATGTTTTCATAGTACTTTGTAACTAAAACATGCAAATATAAGTTGGTTATGTGTCTACATAGTAGCTCTCATGTCTTGAGCCCTTGATGTGTACCAAGCACAATGAAGTAGTTGCTGACAGTATCTCATTTAATCCTTACCATAAAAGGAGGTGGGTGTTGTATCATCCTCATTATACAGATAAAGAAAAAGGCTTAACACATCTGTTGCTTGCCCAGAGTAGCTAGCTTGCTGGTAAGTAATGGAGCATGGACTTACAGCCCAGTCTGTGCTCTTACTCATTAACCTTAGGCACTGCCACGCTACTCGGGGCATAATGCCCATCATATTTTAAAAGACGTTTTGCTCAGTCAGAAACCATGTTCTGTGCATTAGACGTGGTGTACCTTCCGTTTCCTGGAAGGCTGACTGAGTAAGCGTTCATGGCTCAGAGAGCAGCTTGCGAAGCCCAGGAGGCTTCAGAGAAAACCTCACCCACCTTCTGCCCAGAAAATCTCTCTTCGTTCCCACTACTTTTTCTGATTCATCTTTTAGGTTCAGTATGTGTTTCTGAGAATGACCTGGTGTTCAATCATTAAGTTCATTAACAAGCATAATAGAATTTAAAATCCTGTATGCTTTCTGACAAAACAGGAGGATTATATTGAAACAGATGATAAAAAAATTTTCCCTCTGCGATGGACCGCTCCAGAATTAGTAACCAGCTTTCAAGACAGACTACTAACTGCAGATCAAACTAAGTATAGTAACATCTGGTATGTATAGATTTACCATTTTGTTAGACTCTCTTGTGTAGCAAAGTCCTAACTTCCTTCCCCTTGAGTACTTGAGGAAAAATAATTAAGATGTAGGAACACAGGAATCCCTGATGGTATGAAAAAGTTTATTGACTTCATATCAATTATCACAATTGCGATGGTAATAATTAACTTTTCTCTTACCCATTCAACAGTAATAAGGTCCATAAAAGCAGGAACTCGGCTTTTTTTCTGTAGCTACTGTAGGGCCTACAGTATAAGAGACATTTTAAATATTTATTGAAGGAATGAAAAAAACAAAAAGAGGTTTGGACCAATATGTAATACTGTGATTTATAGGAGATCAGTTAAATGTGTTTATGTCTTTGACTAACGATTTCTGTTACAGCTTTCTTAATTTATATATAAATTTTTTTTGTGCTATTATTCTGCTTTTTCTATTTTCCTTTTCTTTTGTCTTCTTTTGGACTACTTTTTTTAAACTGCTTTTTCCTGTTAGTTTGGAAGCTGTATATGCTACTCCTGTACTTTTATTAAAGGTTACCCTAGAACTTATAACATGTATATTCCACTTTAGTCTCATTTTGATCCTCTGTCTGATCAATACAAGGATCTCAAGATACTTTAACATGCTTAACTTGGTTTAACCATATACCACACACATGCATGCGTGCACACACACACACATGCACTTGCACACACACGTGTACACAATTTTATCTTATTGTTGGGTATTTTTTTCTTTTACCTTCACAAGACATTGTTATTATTTTTTAGCATTTTTTGTTCAGGTTTATCCACATAATTAAATCCCTTTGCTCCTCATTCTTTTTTTTTTTTTAATCTCAGCTATTTCCATCTGTGATCATCCTTCTTTGTCTGAAGTATGTCCTTCAGAATTTCCTAGAGTGAGGGCCTGCTGGTAACAGACTCTCAGTTTTTTGTAGATCTAAACATACCTTTATTTTATCTTCATTTTTGAAGTCTATTTTTACTTGGGGACAGTTACTTTCTCTTAGCATCTTGAAGAGATCATTCTACTGTCTTCTGGCTTCCATTGTTGCTATTGAGAAGTCAGCCGTAAGTCTACCTAAGCTCTTTGAAGGTAATGTGATCTTTTCTCTCTGGCTGCTTTTAAATTCTTCTCTTTGTCTTTCATTTTTTGTAGTTTCACTATGACGTGTATGGGTGTGGATTTCTTATGTTTTTCTGCTCGGGATTTATTTGGCTTCTCAGACCTTAGGTTGATGGTGTTCTCAGCCCTTACCCTCTTCAGATACTGCCTCTGCTCCCTTTCTCTCCTTTAGAAAGTCTGTTTAGATGTGTGCTATCCTTTCCTGCTCTGCCTTCTGTCTCTTAAGCTCTCCTTTACATATTCTGTCTCTTTGACTCTCTGTGCCACACTCTAATTTTGAGACCTGTGTTCCAGCCACTAATTCTTTCTCTTTTTAAAAATTCTCTCTTCAGCTGTGTCTATTCTTCTGTTAAATGTCTCTATTAAGTTTTATATAGTCCAGCTATTAATTTTTCAGTTTTAGGAATTCTATTTGGTGTTTTAAAACATGCCCCAGCATTTTTAAAATGATTGAATTATGATCTGCATCAGATGATTCCTGTATCTGAGGTCTTGGTGGAGTTGATCTTGCTGATTCTTGATGGTGCCTTGTTTCCTTGGGGTGAGGATCTTGGAAACCTAGAGTTGGGGAGCACATTCCTCCAGAGGGGATCCACATTTACCTGCTTATGTCGGATACTGGGGGGGTCCTGCTATGTAAGGGAGCTCTACTACTACAGGGCTTCATGTATTCAGCTCAAGGTTTTTGACCACCCAGGTGATGTGAATTCGGGCCACAAATACAGTCAATGGCCAGCTCTGTGGTTACAGCTTGTTAGGAGCCAGTGTGCCCCCCCCACACACACACACACTCAAACACGCATACACATGTACACTAACTCACAACTCCTCAGTGCCGAGTCAGTTTGCCTTTCAGACTCCTGGAGGGATGCAGGGGGCAGGCTTAATCTCGCTGTGAGGAAGTCTCTCTGTGATTCCCCTTAGCTTGGGCAGGCCCAGGGCTTTGGCCTATTTACCTCCGCTACCACCTGCATTGCCTTGTAAACAGAGACTGCAAAAGCCCAACTTCTGTGCTTTAGCAAAGGCACCAGCTCAGAGGTAGTTTTAGTGTTCTCCTTACATCTTCAAGTTCTAGAGATTTTCCTGGCAAGTCCCTGCTTTCCTGTCTTTGATGCCTTTAAAAAGATACTTTTTATGCTTCATCCATATTTTCACTGTTCCTAGCAGGGTATTGAGCCAGAAAGCTTAGCCTGTGTTCCCAGAGACAGAGCTTAGCTTGTGTTCCCACCCCTTGTTGCTGACACTTTGAGAAGTATCTGGAGGTAGGGCTGGCAGTAGGGCCAACTGCAGCCCAAGGCAAGAGCCACCTACCCTGTACCAGGGGTAAATGAGAGGGGCCTCACTGACAGAGTTTGGTGGAAGAGAAGGTAACTCCAGGAGGGAGAGGCCGGTGGGACTCCAGGACCCAGGAGCCAGTACAAGGAGAAGAATTGAATAGCCAGGGATCAGAGGCAGTAATTGGTGGCAGGACACCAAATGGAGTAGAGAGCTACAGGGCAGGGACAGATTTTGAGGAGGAGATGTATCTCATCCTTTTCTGTGGCCTGAGGAATGGGAAGGGTGTGTGCAGAGATGCTAGAATTGGGGAAGTGGGGAGTTGAGAAAGCCTGTGCTTCGTGTTCTCTGAAGAACCGGGTGGGCTGGGGGCTGGACAGGGTTTTAGTCTGGGAATAGGCCTTTTGGGGGAGGGAAAGGAATTAAAACAGGGCTTTGGAGATACTGAGGCAGGTTGTTAGTTAAATGCCCAAGGTCACACCAAGCATGGCAGCAATAACACTCATTGTGCCAATCATTATGTACTGCCTCTGTGGTCTTTAGCATTCCATGTGATTTTCTTATTTTCCTCAGTTAAATTATAAACTCCCTTCTTAAGGCTTCAATAATATCTTAAACTTCTTTTGTATCCAGGATGGTCCTCTGCCTCTGACAAATCTGCGCCAGGGAGAAGATGTGTTTTCTTTCTTGAATGGAGTTGTGAAATTTGGGTCCCATTTATTTCCTATGATAGAGGTGGTCTCTCAACTTAGATACTGAATATGCTGATTTTTTTCACTGATTTATGAAGTTTAGAGAAATGAACTCATAAGTTATATTGCACTAATACAATGTCAAATAACAGACTGGTTTATTCAGTACAGCTTATTCAAACAAGAATTCTGGAGTTACCAAGCCAAGTCATGTAAACCATCAATACCCAAACCTGGCTGGATGCCAGAATCACTAGGGAACTTTTAAAGTACAGTTTTTTGGCCACACCTGATCTACCAACTGCAAGTCCTTGGAGGCAGGTCCTATGTAGCTCTGTATTCCCAGATGACACAGGTGGACAGCCAGGTTTAGGAGCCAGACCAGTGACTAGGAGGTGCTAGTACACAACGGAAGGCTGGTACCTGGGACTGAGCCATGGAGACCGTTTCCATGGCGACAGAGCACTCACAGAGAGACAGACACACATGGGGAGTTGGCACTGGGAAGGAGCACTCCTGCCCGACTGTGGTAACAGCCGTGTCCCTAGAGACATTGAGAGGCTCAGTGGATGGCCTCTTCTGGCACACAAGTAGGTGGCAGAATGATGGCAAGAAATCTCTCCATCATAGTGACAAATGGCACTATGGGATCATTGCAACAAAAAATGTGTGGACCCACCAAAGAAGAGATTATTTAATTATATAAAAGTTTGCTTTAGATATTTTCTGGTGTTTACTACCATTAGGTGAATGGGATTTTTTTGTCCACCTCAGGCTGTGTATCTTGTATCTCACCACTTCGTTGAACTCTGAAATAATTCTAATGATCTTTCAAATAATTTCTTGAGTTTCAAAGTTGACAGTTACATTAGCTCCTCTCTATGATAATTATATTAGCTGCTCTCTATAATTATGCCTGTTACCTGTTCAATTTTTTTTCTTTTTGCATTGGCCAAACTTCTAGAGTACTCAGTCATAAATAGGAGGCATACTTGTCCTTGTTTTATAGACAATGCCTCTTTTTAAAAATCATGTTAAAGAGCTGTCTTTAATAACCTTTTCAGTATACACCTTGTTCTTAAAGCCCCTAATGAGTATACAAATAGAAGTGTTGGTGCTAAAAAATTTGACATCTAAAGAAAGGAAGAAAATAAATAAACAAACAAACAAATAAATAGAGAGGAAGAAATAACTTCTCTTTTTTCCACAGGTCCTTGGGTGTGACACTTTGGGAGCTTTTTGATAATGCTGCTCAGCCTTATTCCAACCTTTCCAACTTAGATGTTCTCAATCAGGTGATTCGAGAGAGAGACACAAAACTCCCTAAGCCCCAGCTGGAGCAGCCTTATTCCGACAGATGGTGGGTAACCCCATTTTATATTTTATTGTCTTCAAAAGATAAGGAAATCTTTCTGTGGGTGTCAGTTGTATATTCCCTGTTTTTAAACAATTAATGTTACAAAAAGCAGTCATTTGTATATTATTCACAAAGGATTTTAGATGAACATCAATTTTTAAAATTTAACATTTTTAAAAAAATGTATAGGACAGGTAGGAAGTTATGAATTATATGCAGTAAGAAAAAAATGTGAAGTCTGAACTAATTAGGGAAGTCAGTATGAAGGGAGTTTTCTATTGTGGAATTGTTTTAAAATGAAACTGTTTTTGTAAGTGATACCTAATATGTAAGAAAAGAGACAACATAGAAATGATAATATTTAAATAGGCAGGAGAAGCTAATTTGCATAATATACATGACATTTGCAAAATAAATTTATTTCTTATGAATCTTTGGACCAATTCTTTATTGCCAATTAGAATCAGGTTCACCTCTTTCTAAGCCTCTAAACCACTGTGTGCCCAGCATGCACTGCCTCTGAAGCATGGCAATCCCCTGCACTTAGGCTTGGCTCAGCTCCCCCTTTCAGTGAGAACCCTTTCATCCAGATGTCCTCTAAATGTACTCTATACACTTAATACTTTGAAGTATTAAATCTTTGTCTTCCCTGCTGTTCATGGCACCAGCTTAAGATGTTGGCTGTGGGGCACCTGGGTGGCTCAGTTGGTTAAGTGTCTGTTCAGGTCATGATCCCAGGTCCTGGGGTCTTCCTGCATTAGGCTCTGCTCAGCAGGGAGTTGTCTTCTCCCTCTCCCTCTGCTCATTCTCTCTCTCTCCTCTCTCGTGCTCACTCTCTCAAATAAATAAAATCATTTTTTAAAAAAAAGGTGTTGGCTGTTTTCAGTCAACTCCTCGAAGACCTAGCTCCTGGTTGCTGCCTCTGTGGACTTCGTTTTCTACTGCTTCTCTCCACTTTCGGCCTCTTCTCTGATCTGAGGAAACCATGTGCTACATAAGATCACAGTGTTACTTTTTATTGGGGGAAATAGTGAGAGATTAGTTACAACAGCATTTGTCTCTGAGAAGTCTTACAAAATGAAGTGAGTAAATCTGAAAATGTAAGACAAGTGTGTTCTTTACTGCACAGAACATGTGTGGTAATTTTTTAAAGAGGAGATCATGTTAAAACTATTTCTAAATTCTGGGGCTAAGTCACTGGATAAACACCAGAACAAATGATAGACACTGATTCTGTGAAATGTCCTGGAACATAAAAAACTAGTAGGCCACATTTTTATATTTCTTCATTTCCTCTTTCACCATGAACTGAGCTCCTTCATGTGGTCGACAGTGATTATAGCATGGAAACTTTTGAGGTGTTGAGTTGGCTTAGGAGTCCTTGTGAAGTCCTTTCTTATTTTATTTTTTAATCATTTATTTATTTTTTAAATTTTCATTTATTTATTCATGAGAGACACATAGGCAGAGGAAGAAGCAGGCTTCCTGCAGGGAGCCTGATAAGGGACTCAGTCCCAGGATCCCAGGACCGTGGGATCACATCCCGAGCCAAAGGCAGATGCTCAACCACTGAGCTACCCAGGTGCCGCCCTTTCTTATTTTAAAGCAGTTTTTCATCAGTCCATTAATTACCTCTCCATTGTCACTTAGGTATGAAGTTTTACAGTTCTGCTGGCTGTCACCAGACAAGAGACCAGCAGCTGAGGACGTGCATAGATTGCTCACTTACCTACGGATGCAAAGCCAAAGGGATTCAGAAGTCGACTTTGAACAACAGTGGAATGCTCTTAAACCAAATACAAATAGCAGAGACACTTCAAGTAATGCTGCATTCCCAATTCTCGACCATTTTGCCAGAGATCGGCTTGGTCGAGAGATGGAGGAAGTCCTCACTGTAACTGAGACCAGCCAGGGCCTGAGCTTTGAGTATGTGTGGGAGGCAGCTAAGCATGACCACTTTGACGAGCACGGTCGGGGACCCGCAGATGAAGCCTTGTCCTACACGAGCATCTTCTTTCCAGTTGAGGTTTTTGAGAGTTCACTTTCAGATCCTGGACCAGGGAAACAAGACGACAGTGGCCAGGATGTCCCCCGTGGGGCCCCCGGAGTGGTTCCTGTTTTTGATGCCCACAACCTTTCTGTTGGAAGCGACTATTACATCCAGTTGGAAGAAAAAAGTGGTAGCAACTTGGAGCTTGATTACCCGCCGGCACTGCTCACAACTGAGATGGATAACCCAGAGAAGATAAGTGATGAGACGTCCCAGTTTCTGACACTCAGGAATCTTGAATTTGAAGAGTCAAGTACGGATGAAGATTTCTTCCAAAGCAGTACAGACCCCAAAGATTCCAGCATACCTGAGGACATACATGTTACCAGGGGTCCTGAGAGCCCTTTCAACAGTATATTTAATGATCTGGACAAATCAGAGGATCTACCCAGTCACCAAAAAATATTTGATTTAATGGAACTAAACGGAGTTCAAACGGACTTGAAGCCAACCGCTTTAAGTTCAAGTCTGGATGCCTCCAGAGAGTCAGTAACAGTGTGCCACTTTGAAAAAGAAAAGCCCCGTAAGCTTTTTGACTGCGAGCCTCTTTGCTTATCAGAAAACCTTTTGCACCAAGATAATTTTGATCCACTGACTGTTCAAGAATTGTCAGAAAACTTTTTATTTCTTCAAGAGAAAAACTTACTAAAAGACTCATTGTCTAGCAAAGAACATGTAAATGATCTTCAAACAGAACTTAAAAATGCTGGTTTCACTGAAACAATATTAGAAACTCCACGTAGAAATTCTTTAGATCTTGAAGTTAAGTTTGCTGAAAATAAACCAGGCTTTTCTTTGTTGCAGGAAAACCTAAGCACAAAGGGTGAAGATACAGGTGGTGTGTTCAAGGACAACACTTTAAACACCTCACCACAGTCTTCCCCAGAAGTGCAGGTACCTCCTACCTCTCTTGAAACAGAAGGAACACCTCATTATGTACCTCCAGATCCGCTCCTGAAGCAGGGAGAACCCACGTACTCAGATGTCAGTATCCATGAAGACTGTCTCTGCCAAGAAATCAAACCAGACTCTGTCACCATCACAGTTGTAATTCCCTCCACTGATGCCAAAGCATGTGGCATTGGCAACAGGTCTCACGACTTGACCCACCAAAGTCAGGAGGCCTTGAGACTGACCAAAAGTGACTCGGTTCTTGTTAATGACGTTTTTGCCAATAAGATGAGTATAGGAAGTAGTCTTCCAGAATTGAGACAGAACTTACAAAACCAGACCCTTTCAGAAGACCATCACAGTAATAGCCTGCTGGAGAAAAACGTGGAAGCTGTGGAGACTTTGAGTCAGCTGCATTGTAAAGATGCCACAAAGGAGGGGGGCTTGGTGTCTGCCCTCTCATCAGACTCGACCAGTCAAGACAGCCTTTTAGAAGACAGCTTGTCAACACCCATTCCAACTTCAGAACAGTCTGTGGATACCCCAGACTCTCTGGATTCAGTGGATGTCCATGAAGCCTTACTGGGTTCTTTAAGCTCTCACACGCCTCAGAAACTCTTGCCCCCTGATAAGCCTGCAGACAGTGGCTACGAGACAGAGAACTTAGAGTCCCCTGAGTGGACTCTGCATCCTGCTCCCGACGGCACCTCAGCCTCAGAGGCTACCACAGTGGGCAATGACAGTCATGGTAGTTTGCCTCCCAAACCGGTCATCGTCATCTCAGATGCAGCTGATGGCCACAGAGGTTCAGAAGTGACCTCGCAGACTTTTGCACCTGGCTCTCAAAGCTCATACCGAGACTCTGCTTACTTCTCAGATAATGACTCTGAGCCTGATAAGAAGTCTGAGGGGGTCCCAGGACCCCCAGCCTCACCCTTGGTATTGGTGACGGATCCTCCCCTGCCTGAGCTAGTCATTCCAGAGCACAGTCCTGGCATCAAGGACAGTTGCCCGGAAACCAACTATTGCCAGCCAGACCAAAGTTGTCTCCCTGCCTCACAAGATCCCAGTCACCTGAAGTCGAGAGAAACCTTGGACGCAGCACCAACTGATGTTTCCAAGCAGACACCTGCTTCTGAAGACAAGGCTGGCAGTCCCTTGAGTATGTTGAACTCTGAGCTGAGCAGTGGCGATGACTTTGAGGCTCAAGAGGAGTGCCCCTGCACACTCACCTCCACTGGAACCAACACCAACGAGCTCCTCGCCTTCACAAATTCCACCCTCTGCTCTGGCAGCCCATCAGACCTGACGGTGGAGAAGTCCTTGTGTGGCCATGCCGAGGGCCCCAAGTTGAAGGAGCCAGATATTGAAGGGAAATACCTGGGGAAACTTGGTGTGTCAGGCATGCTTGACCTCTCTGAGGATGGCATTGATGCAGACGAGGAAGATGAGAACAGTGACGACTCCGACGAGGACCTGCGGGCGTTCAACCTGCACAGCCTCAGCTCCGAGTCAGAGGATGAGACTGAGCACCCTGTGCCTGTGATCCTCAGCAATGAGGATGGGCGGCACTTACGGAGCCTGTTGAAACCCTCAGCCACTGTTGCCATTGAGCAGCTCCCAGATGACTGGAAAAAGGAAAAGAAGGCAGTGACATTCTTTGATGATGTCACAGTCTATCTGTTTGACCAGGTACTGGTTAACTTCTAAACTGCCATATTAGGAAATTCCAAGGTGTGTTAGGAAATAGAGGGTGCTTTGTTTTCCTGATTGCCGTTTTGAGGCCGTCAACTATTTTATGATTCCTCATAAATAAGAATTTGGGGTTGGTTATAGTTCCAAGAATATGCAGAAATGTATTTTGGACAGGGAACTCCTGTTAAGGAAAGGAGACGTGGATGCCCCTTCTGGGTCTCCTGGCAGAGTCCTACTGAAATTAGTTCCCTTTTACAGACCAGATTTCTATAATCCAGCAGTAGGCAGCAATAGCCAGCACACAGGTGCCAACGAATAGTCCATGGCTCACAGGCAGCCCCAGGGGTGCTGGCTATCTCCGTCTCTGTGGGTTGGGACTGGGCAGTGGTGGAGTCTGCAGCCTTCCCACCCTCCTGTGCCTGTTGAGAACTGCTCCGTGAGCTCCGACTTCAGCCTCTTTACAATCTAGGGCTGGAGATTTTCTTCTATCTGTTAAGTGACTTGTAGGCTAAGTCTGTTACAGTCAGAGCACATATTTGGTATGGTTTCGGTTCCTCTGAACTTACAGGGGTTTGTTTCTGAGGCAGGCCATGGTCTGTCTTGGTGAATGTTCTGTGTGTACCTGAAAAAACGTGCCAGTCGGTTAGGTCTGGATGGTTGGTAGTGTCCAGCTCTTCTACACGGCTGCAGATTTTTCTGTGTGCTGCGAGTTCTTCCCATGGTGAGAAAGAAATGAAGTCTCCAACTGCAGTTGTGGATTTGAACTCTCCATTTCTGTTTGTTTGTGCTTCCTCTGTTATGTGGCTCTGTTGTTAGCTGTATGCACATTTAAGATCCCTAGATCTTCTTGAAAAGATTGAACTGACCTGTTTATCCTTATGTAATGTCCTTCTGTATTCCTTTGTCTGACAGTCATGTAGCCTCTCCAGCTTTCTCTTGATTGGTATTTGCATGAGATATCTTTCTTCGCCTTTGTACTTTCAATCGTATATCTCTATGTTCAACATCAGTTTCTTGTGAATAGCAAAGAGATTTTTAAATCTATTCTGAAAAAAATTATCTTTTAATTGATGGTTTTAGGCCCTTTACATTCAGTAAAATTAGTCTTGTTTGAATTTTGGCATTTTGATCACTGTTTCTGTTCCTCTGGGTTCTTGTTTCCTCCTTCCTGTCTTCTTTGTGGTAATTTAAGCATTTTTTAGTGTGACCTTTTAATTTATCTATTGCATTTTTATTGTGTATCTTCTGTGAGTGTAGTTTCTATAGTGGTTTTGGGGATTATACTACACTTTTTACAGTCAACTTAGAGTCAGCACTCCACCATTTCAGGTGGAATGCAGAAACCTTATTACCATCATCTGGTGTATTCCGCTCACAGACGCCAAAGCCCCATCAGATAGTGCTCTGCATTTTACTCCCAGTTATCAAATATATTTTAAGAAACTCGAGAGGAGACAAATAAGGTTCTGTTTACCCAGACAGTCCTTACCGTTTCTCTCTTTTCATTTTTGATGTTCCAGGATTCTTTTGGTATCATTTCCCTTCTGTTTGAAGAAGCTTTTTCTTTTTTTAAATCAAACCTACTGACAACGGATTATCTTAGTTCCCCTCATTCCTTAAGGATATTTTCTCTGAATATAGAATTCTGAGTTGACAGTTCTCTTGGTATTATGTCTAATTGCTGTCAAGATTTTTTCTTTGCGAAATTTCTTTCTCTTCTTAGCAGTTTGATTATGGGCATGGATTTCCTTGAGTTTACCCCGTTTCAAATTTGCTGAACATCCTGAAACTGTAGTTTTATATCTTTCACCAAATTCAAGAACTTTTCAGCCATTATTTTCCCAAATGCTTTCTTTTGCTGTGCTCCAGTGTCAGATTGCTGTGTATGACCCATTGGCTCGCTCTTCAGTTTTCATTGTTGTTCAGATTGGATCATTTCTATTAATCTCCTTCAAACTCTCTGTCATCTCCATTCTGATATTGAGTCTATCCATGGGGTTTTTAGGTTTCAGATACTGTATTTTTCTCTTAAAATTTGCAATTTGCTATCATTTTTATCTTCTTTTGCCGAGACTTTTGTCTATTTACGTTCATGTCAAGAACATTTGCCCTTGCTTGTAGGAACATTTTCATAATAACCCTTTTCAGAGAACCCCAGCATGTGTGTCACTTTGACACTGGCATTTCTTGATTTTCTTCTTCCCTGGGAATTGAAGTTTTCCTGATTCTTTGTATGTAGACTGATTTTAGACTGTATCCATTGTGTGTTCCGTGACTCTGTGTCTTGTTTAGAGTCTAAGGAGAACGGTGATAGTTTTGTTCTAGCAGGCATTGGCCCATTGGGATTTAGGTCACAGATTCCCCGTCTTTCTGTGGGTGAGGTCCCCCCTTGCTGTACTATTTGAATCTGGTCTCTGTACGTGCCCCCTGCTGGCCAGGATGGATCTTGGCAGTGGCCACCCGGCAGTTCAGTTCTTAAAGCTTTGCTGTGCTGTTGAGAGTCAGCTCTACCATGCTCAGGTCAGAGGTAAGGCAGGAGCTCATGAACTTGATGGGGTCACTTTCCTGAGCTCCTCCCTCACCATGGGATCCCTGGTACTTTCCCATGTCTTGGCCTGCCCCCCCGCCCCTTCCAGCTAAATAGCTGGTGCAGTGGCTGGGCAGAAAGGAAGACAAGCAACGGGCTTCTTCTCACTGTCTTGGGATTTCCACTCCTCCAGGGGGAGAGGGAGGTCACTTCCCTCAGCATATAGGTGTCTGTCATCCTGGGACTGCTGGAGGCTAGGGAGCAAGAGAATGGAGGGGGAAAGTCTGGAGTTCTATCCCACCCCCCCACCAGTTCCCGAGTGTCAGAAGACCCCATGCCTGCTTCAGAACCAGAACCAAAGGGCTTCTGGAGCTCTCTCTGTCCACCCCAGTGCCCACTTTGGATGTCAGGCTGTGCTGGGTCCAGGGCAGGAGCTGTTGAGGCAGGGGCCATGGGGAGACAGCAGATCCACTGCTGCCCTGGTGTACCTTGAGTTCTGGCATGCTTCCCTAGCCTGCCTGCTACTATTTACTTTTCGGAGGCCTCCAGCAGCTGCTGCATGCATTCTGCCTGGGCTTCAGAGTTGCTTCGGTGGGAGAGGCAGGTCTGTCTGTGTGTTCCTACTGTGTCTTTCCCAGGCCCCGAGCCCCTCCATTAGTCAGACATGGTGCCAACCTGCCACACCTACAGCAGTGGGCCTTTGCTGACGGGAATTTCTCTCTGGCTTTTCAGGAGACCCCAACCAAAGAGCTGGGGCACTGCGGAGGGGATGCACACAGCCCCGAGCTGAACAGCCCAGCACCATCCTCAGGCTCTCCTTATCTGAGCAGGTGCATAAATTCGGAAAGCTCAACAGATGAAGAAGGTACTTCACCTCATTGATGGGTTTGAAAAGAAACTAAAAACAGTGCATTGTGAATAAGGTGCATTTTTCTGGAGGTTAACATCATGGATTGCTTTAAATGACTGTCTTACGACCCCTGGGAGCAGCTCTGCCATTTTTCAGACCCAAGTTGATTTTGGTTGGTCAGCAGCACATGCCTGTGTGCTTGCCCACCCCCGACCCCCCCACCCCACTTCCTGTTCTTTATAATGAAGTCATAAAAGGAGAACTGGTTTTTATTTTTACTTTCAGGTGGAGGCTTTGAATGGGATGATGACTTTTCCCCGGACCCTTTCATGTCAAAGACAACAAGTAACCTTCTTAGTTCCAAGCCTTCTCTTCAGACATCCAAGTACTTTTCACCACCTCCGCCACCCCGGAGCGTGGAACAGAGCTGGCCTCACACCCCGCCGTATTCCAGATTCTCCATCTCTCCTGCCAACATCGCCAGCTTTTCCCTCACTCATCTTACAGACTCAGACATTGAGCAAGGAGGTGAGAGGAGGGCTGTGTGTTGAATGCTTGTTCACTTGGTACCTTCTTAGTGTTTGCAGAGTAGATTGTACAGAAGTTCTTTAGAATGCTCTCACAGTCTTAAGAGTGTGCTCTCAGGGCCACATCCACGTGTAGGACTCTGTCACTCCACAAGCTGAGTGCTACTTGAGGTGTCCCCGCGTGACCCTGTTGGGTTAGGTGACCTGGTGGCAGCATGGTTCCAGGTCCCTGCACTTGCTCCAGGATGTCTGCCACCTTCTTTTCTCCTTTTTTTCCCTTTTGCCACAACCCTTCCTCCCATCCCCCATTCCCCGCTTCTTTCCCCCAGAGAGAAGCCGTTCTTAAAAACACTTGGCCCGAGATTTTGGGATTTAGCCCAAATGTGCTCTGGCTCTTCCCTGGGAATATTGATTTTGCCATTAAGTCTTGGTCTTGTGTGATAGCAGAGGCCTAGGTGGGAAGTCACAGGCAGGGCACATTTGAAGTGCTATTATCTAAACATATGGATCCTTTTTTCCCCATAACCAGATTGGAAGATAAATGTTAATAGGTACATTTTTTGATTTGAAGTTTGCCGTTCAAATACTAACTATGAAACATAAAGCGCTTTCATTTGTGCTTGTGCTCTGTTGAATTGTGCTGATTAGATAATGCCCATTACTTAGAGATCTGTCAGAGATCAGGACTGACTTTCTCCTGTGCCCTAAGCGCTGACACTGAGCCGCGTGCGAGCTTAGCAGATGTGTGTGCGAAAGCCTGCCAGAGTCTGGCAGGTGCCGCTGTCACAGGAAGCTATGCAGCTGGAGCAGGTGGTGGGCAGCCACACTCTCAGTTCCTTTTTTCTGTAGCGCAGGTCAGATGCTGTCTAAACTATTTTTATCTTTGACAATCACTTCACAAACCTAGCTTTGCTTGTTCTCCCCTAAATAGGAAGCAGCGAAGACGGAGAAAAGGATTAGGTGGATGTGGATGCACTCCCGAGTCCCAGGCTGCTCCCCCAGGGCGGCATTCCTGCACCGCAGCCCAGCAGTGATATCCCCTCCACGTCCGCTGCAGTGGGCACAGCTGCAGTGGGGTGCGGCGCAAGAGAGAGACTCAGGAGGCTGGAAGGGAGTCGGCTGGCTCTGTGCCCATGGTGGGAAGCCCAGCTGGGGAGGCCCTGTGGCCGCTGTCACTCGCCAGAAGTGCTCGTGCCCTGGTCATCCTTGGGGAGCGTCGATCCTGCTCTGGTGTGTGGGGAACTGTAGGCTCTGGGTTGTTTCTGGCTTCCATGTGGGGTGTTCTCCACTTCTGCACCTGTGCATCCTTCTGTGCATGAGGGCCCAGAGGCGCACAATGGGAATGGGCACCAGTGAGCCATATTTATTATTTCTAAAGAAATCACTAATTGCTTTCTGTAATTGCACTGTGGATAAATGTTCTAAGAGTACCTGATATTGTACAGAATCTTAAATTATTCAAGGAAAATAAGGCAGGTCAAGCTGGTGCTATCCACTAGTTTGATTTTTTTTTTTTCTGTTTTATAGTTTGTTTGCTCTGCATGGTACTTGTAAAGTTTAAATATTTTGAGTGTTCTGCTGTCTAGAATTGTTGGAATTGTACATATGGTACTTTTTCGTAAATGATAAATGATTCCGAAGGTTAGTGTTTTTTGTTCTTATAGGAAATATTTTTGATGAGTCCAAAAAGACTGCTTTGTTCTGTTGACTGAATGAACACACGTTTGTCTCTTTCTATGACGCAGGTTCCTTGTAGCAAGCACAGCTTCTCTGAGGAGCTCAAGGGTCTTGCAGCCCCTCCGTGTGATTCTCCCACCCTGCTCCCCAGTTTTTTAAACCCTTCTGAGAAACTTGACAGGTGGTTCACCGCAGAGCTCAGCTTCAGGTTAGAGTGTCCAGGTCTCCTGCCCGCTCCCTGAGGAGCCGAGTGCCCCCATCTGGGCCGAGTTCTGCTGTGGCCCCTGTGCCACTTCCCCTCAAAGTCGGCTCTTCTGCTTGGTTTTTGGAAGCACAGGCTGCTACGTAACTCCTTCCTTCAGATGGTACAGAACTCTGAGGAAGAAGCTGCCCGCACAGGGCTCTGGTTGCCAAGGACAGTTTGAGTTCATTCTGTTTGTACACACTAGGCGTTGAGCTTTTAAATCACCTCCAGAGCTGAATTTTCCCTGAAGAACCACTTCTCATCGTGGCCCACGGCGGCTGGTCTCTGTAACCAAGGAGATACACTACATCCTGCAGCTGGGAGGAGGGACGAGGGACATGACGGAGCCTGCACAGCTAGCACGTCCTCCTGGTTGGGACCTTAGGCAGCCACATGTGGCCATCACACCGAGACATGGCCCTGGGACTCATCTGCACTGACCCTTCCCTTCTGCATTAAGCACCACGTTCTCCCTTTGCCTTGAAAGGGACCGAGTGTGTCCCACACAACCTCCTAATGTTGCCAGGAATTGGGCGTTTGTGATAAAGCTGACCTCATTCTGCAGTCCATGATTCTGCTTTGACATCAGGAAGTTTCCAGGGGCTATAGAGCAGCATGTGCCGGAGGAGGCTTGGCATGTCCTCCATGAAGCCGTGTATACCGGGGTCGGGCATCAGGTCTGTGGTCACCACACACTGGCCTTTCACCCCAAATGTTTTCCGGTGCTGATTTGTTTCCCCGACTCCAGCATAACATGGGCCCACTGGGGCTGCGTGATAGAAGTCCCAGCAAGCAACCCTGGTCCTCATGTGAGATGCAGTTGTGTATACTGGCTAGAGTTTACAAAGTCAGTTATGACCTTTATTATCAATTCTGGTTCACTCCACTCACTTTTTATACTAGCAATAACTATCCAGAGCAAGAACTCAGAATGGAGAAAGAGCTTCCTCTACCTTCCACTTGGTGTGAGCAGGAAGCACAGCCAGGACAGCAGGGCCTTGGGATGTGCAGACTGGACAAGAAAAAGTTAATAGGGCATTAAAAGGTGATTTTGCCAAAATTGTCATAACTCTGAATTTCCTGCTATGAAGATTTCCTGAGTTTCCTGAATTTTTACATCTATCAGTCTTTGTGAGAGATACATGAGAGGTGATAATTATACAAGTTTTTTCAAACTATAACGAGTTCAGATTTAATGACTAAAGTCAAGCAGATCCATAGAATATATAGTCTTCTTGTGTAATCAGCCTGGGATCAATTTACTGATATTTGGGGGCTGTACCTTTTTCACTATGATTAAGGAGATTTTAACAAACTAATTCCCATTTTAATTTATTTTAGGTCTATCTTGCTGTCATGATTAATTGCCAAAAGAAAGCATTTTATACATTGAGTTGGGGGGGTGGGTTGGAGTAGTAAATCTTACTGTGGTGTTGCATGGTGGGGAAGATTTTATATTTATAATAAATATGTGAGTCAATATGTTCTTTTGAAATCTCAAGCAATACACAGGAAACCAATTATGTAGATTAGAATTTTCAGCCCATCTTTGAAGTGTCAGCATGTGCTTTGTTCAAGTCAGGTTTTTTTTCCTCTCTTCTTTTCTTTTCTTTCTTTTTTTTTTTTTAACTACGTTGGTTACCAATAGTGGATTTTCAGACCGAACTTGTTCTAATAAGTTATGCAATGAAATCAGTGGAAATCTCCAGAAAATATGGGTGAGGTTGATAATACCTGATTCACAGTGGTATTTCCTGGCCTTCTTTGGAATCTATCAGGTTTTAATTAGTGCTACTCTGGTGGAGTTTACGTCTTTTAAATCCTATAATAAGAATAACCTTCATTTCCTTCCTACTAGATGTTAAATTTGTGTTATCAAATGATCCTGTCATAAGCAAGAAAAAAGAAATTAAAAAAAAAAAACAGTGCTCCCCAAATCCTTCTGGAAGGACTGTGCGTCTGGGTAAGAAGCCATTCATCTTAAGGGTGAAGAAGCTCCACAAAGCTAAATTGAAAACAGAGCATTCATTCTATTTTTAAATGTACAGGCGATTGTTTCTATAGAAGTGAGTTTTATCTTAGAAAAGTCTTTGTATGTCTTGCTGCCGTAAAACGCCTTTCTAAACCTCTCCCTTGTATTCATATTTTCCATAGGGTACTTGTAGGGTTAGTGACTTACTGCATTTCTGTCCTGAGGGCCCAGGGCGCGACGGAGGCAGCTCTTGGTTTTACCCTACTCAGCCCATCATCTGAAATTCCAGAGGTGAACCTAGTGTTAGGCTCCAAATGTTGGGCTTCGGTGATCAGGGCTTCAGAATAGTAGCCTTATGAGAAGTAGCCTTAAAATAAGAATGGGTGGCACAGTTCCTTCAGATTTCAGTCTCATAAACAATATTCCTAATAGTAACGGGGTTGGCTCCAGTTTTGGCTATTAACGAAACTCCTCTTCAGTACACAGATAAATTCTGAAAGGTGTGTAGACAGTATTGAATTACCAACAACCTGCTACCCTAATGGCTTGAACTAGGTGGTTCAGGCTCACACAAATGCAGACAGACCTTACCAATGGGCTGGTGCGTGCATCCACTGTTGAATCCCGCCTGCAAGAGAAGATCCATGGGGCAGTCACACCCACACGGCTTCCCTGTTGTGCTTTAACACAGTTGTGAGAGGTTCACGGCAATATCACAGCTAATGAACTTTCAGTTTAAATTGTGTACATTTTTAAATTGTAAGATTTTTACTGTATATTGATGCATAGTGTGATTCAATAAATTGCTTGTAATTTAAAAACTATTTAATATTCAAAATAAATATAGTTATATATTTATAAACTCTGTGGCTGCAGTTTCTTTCGTGTGTTCCCACCCCACCCCACCCCACCCCACCCCACCCCTGTTGTGCAAGGCCAGGGGTGGGTGACTTGACACTCACTGCCCTGCCAGGGGCACTCACTCCCCGGGTCTCTCGAGATTGTGTGCCTTTTTACATGAGCTAAAACCCCCACTCTCCTGAGAACATGAAAGTCTGTATAATCACTGGAAAACTGAACTTGGAGACATAGTGCTTGTGCCGCCTCAAAGTGTATCTGTAATTCAAAGCCTATATTGAGTTCGAGGAGCATTTTAATTTCTGAGATACAGTCTGTGATGAGCTGTAAACCAAGAGGCTGGTCTGCTCAGCCCTAGCCCTTCTCTGCCCCAGCGGACCTCCGCTCCCCTGGCCCAGCGCAGGAGCCTCCTCCTGAGTAAGGCTGACCCCGACTTGGATCACACCAGCCCCCCTGAGACCCTCGGGGGCCCGATGGAGCCCACGAACCGCCCTGGGAGCCCGTCTGGAAAGTGCGAGCTCAGCGCTGCCCCTGATCCTGCGGGTCACGAGGGGCGGGAGGCCCAGCGCACGCGGGACCTCCGGGACCTCCGGGACCTCGGGCTGCAGGCGCCCGCCAGCAGCCTGGAAGCACCCCTGAGCCAGAGGCTGCTTTCAACCCTTTGTCACGCTGTGGAAGGTGAGGAAGCTGAGGCAGGCAGGCCGGCGACTGAGTCGAGCATGTGGGTGGAAGCCAGGGTCTGAGCTTCAGCCCCTCTCCGGGTGGAGACCTCGGAAGACCGGTGACCGCCCCGGAGGCCGCGCGTCGCTCCGCGGGGCTCCGCCCACTCGCCCCTGGACCTGCGCCCCGGCCCCGCGCAGCGCGGGGGGAGCCCTCGGAGCCCCCGGGGGCTGCGGCCCTTTTCAGAAACTAGTGTTATCATCGCAAAATGGCTTTTCCGCCAACTCTCCGGGCTACTGCGCGTGTTCCGGGCCTTCACCTCAAGGCCAGGTGCGGCGGCCGGGCGCGGTCCCAGGGCTTCGCTCCGCGCCCGCCGGCCCGCAGGCGCCTCAGTCTCCCGCTCCGCCGAATGGGCTCCAGGCCGGGCTGTGCGCGGCGGGCAGGTGCGGCCTCTGGGGCAGGCGGGGAGCGCCGGGTGCCCCGCCCGCAGGTGCGCCCCCGCCCCGCCCCGCCCCGCCGCCTGGCAGGGACACGCGCGCACCCGCCCACCCCGGCCCCGCCCCCGGGCTCATTTACATACAGCCGCAGCCCCGCCCGAGGCGGCTAAAGCGACGTGTCCTTGTCCCCCGTGGGCAGCCCGGCGCGTGCGGCTGCGGATCGCCAGGTAAGCGGGGGTGGGGGG
This sequence comes from Vulpes lagopus, assembly GCF_018345385.1. Lineage (NCBI taxonomy): Eukaryota > Metazoa > Chordata > Mammalia > Carnivora > Canidae > Vulpes > Vulpes lagopus. Next base: position 99,223,971 of record NC_054826.1, on the reverse strand, counting down.
CAGCGCGGTGGGGCGGAGGGGAGAGTGCCGAGGGCGGGACCTGGTGGGTCGGGGGTGGGGGGCACCCACGTGGTAGGGCGGGGGGCCGAGGCAGGCGCTGGCGCTGCCCACCACGGACCGCGGCAGCCGCCCCGCGTCCACAGCGACTCTGGGTCCAGTGTCCTCCCTGCGTGAGTGACGACCGCGGGCAGCGCCCCCAGGCAGACCCTGCGCCCAGCTAGCGTCCCGCCGAGGCGCTGGCTGGTCTGAGAAGGGTGTCACTGGCCACCTAAGCTCGGGGCAGCGAGGAGCAGGGGGCCCGGGACGTCCAGGGTCAGTGCATGTCAAGTCGAGAGGGGGCAGCAGGTCAGAGAAGTCGGAGGGGCCTGGGTGAGCTCAGGCGGGAATGGCAGGGTCGGGCCCAGGGCTCCATGTGTGAGTGAGTGGGAAGGACCCTGGGGTCGCTGTGCACCGAGTGGTCTGCTGCCATCGGGCAGTGAGAGGGCTGCCGGGCCCGGCTGCTCTGAGTGTCCACCGGGCACCCTAAGCATCCACCAGCCTGCCGTGCGACCACAAGGCCTGTGTTCTGGATTCCAGGTCCCAGGGCCTCCCTCCGAGCCGCCACCTGCCAGAATCACTAGCCTGGAGCCATGAAGACCAAGAACCGGCCCCCCAGGCGCCGGGTGCCACCGCAGGCCACAGAGGCCACCGCGGGGGAACAGAGCCCTGACAGGCCCCAGCAGGGCTCGGGGCTAGAGCTGGCCAAGGGTCTGCGGAGCAGGACAGCGCGGGCGCAGGTGGCACGGGCTGAGGGGGGACGCAGACGGCCGGGGACTTCGGGGCCGGGGGTCCGGCGGGACAGCAGCGTCCAGCGGCGGCTGGAGAGCAACGAGCGGGAGCGGCAGCGCATGCACAAGCTGAACAACGCCTTCCAGGCTCTGCGGGAGGTCATCCCACATGTGCGAGCGGACAAGAAGCTCTCCAAGATCGAGACGCTCACTCTGGCCAAGAACTACATCAAGTCGCTGACCTCCACCATCCTGACCATGTCCAGCGGTCGCCTCCCAGGCCTGGACGGGCCGGGCCCCAAGCTCTACCAGCACTACCAGCAGCAGCAGGCGGCTGGGGGCGCGCTGGGTGCCGCCGAGCCGCAGCCCGAGGGCCACCTGCACAGGTACTCCACGCAGATCCACAGCTTCCGCGAGGGCTCCTAGCGCCCGGCCCATCGCTCCCGGCCCTGCCGCCTCTGTGCCGAGAGCCCCGGCTTGGTGGGGACACCCCACACGGACATGGCCCCAGTGGCCCCCGCTTTCCCTGGACACTCAGCTGCCTCCTGGGAGCCCATCCTGGCCCCCCCAGGGGACAAGACTGGCGAGTGGCCTGGTGGCGGCCACGGCTCCGGGCGGCACGAGGCCCAAACCTCCGCAGAGCTCCCAGGACCTGCTTTCTAATTGACGAGGCCGCAGTCGACAGGCCTTTGTAACTAAGTTCTCTTCATTCCCAGCTCCCTCCTGAGGCAGGGGGAGAATCCAGGGAAAGGTCAGCCTGGGTAAGTTTTCCCCAGCCAACCGCGGAGGCCCAGGCCCAGGAAGGGGCCTCCTCCATCCTCCGTGGGAGCTCCTCCTTCAGGTAAACTGAGACATGCAGCAAAGCCAAGCCACAGAGTGTGGCTAAGCTGAGATGATTGATGTGTGGAATTCAGCATGTGTCCGATAGACACCCCAGAACCCCTAGAGATACGAATCCGTTTATCTAGAATTAATCCTAGAGGGAGCTGGGCAGGAGGAGCGGCTGGGATCTTCGCCTCCCTCCCCCTAGGGGTGGGGGTCCTGACTCTGGAGGGTCTGAGCCAGGCCTGAGGGCCTACGGCCTGGCACGGCGGGGCTGCTGGAGGCAGGTCTGGGAGGGAGGCTTCCAGCCACGGCTCCCCCAGCAGCCTCCCTCCGAGTCCCGCCCAGGGTTGCTGCTTGCTGTCCTGTCGCTGGGGCCATGTAAGTGGCAGAGGGCAGTGTGACAGAGCTTGCGGTGCCTTCGGGTCTGGCTCGGAGTTGAGGGCCCTGCGGTGTCTCTGTGGGAAGGAGCCCGAGGTGGTGAGAGCTCCCTTCCCCCACCGGCTGCTGCTCCGTCAGGGCGGGCCTGGGCAGTTTGGCAGGTCCCCGGCCGCCTCAGGCCAAGCAAGCTTCCTTCTCTGGTGACAGGCTTGGCCACTTTGCTCTTGATGCCCCCTGGCATCTCTCCTCCCTTGTGCCTACACCTGCAGCCAATATGGGGAGGGCACAAGGCAACCTTGGCAGCCTCGGGCAGGAACCCCATTGACAAGGGCCGAGGTGAGGGTGGAGTTGGCCTGGCAGATGAAGCCAGACCTCGAGGAGGCCTTGGGGGGGGGAGGTCAAGCCCCTCCTGGGGGGGCCGAGCCGCATGGGAGCAGGGCTGCCGCAGTGGAGGGCTGGCTCGCCCTCCCAACCCTGGTCGTCCCGGCCCCAGATGCTCAATCCACTGCCAGACTTCGCGTCAGCCTCAAGGATAGCAGGCGGCAGCGGCCCTCGGAACAGCCGTTACCGGTCAGTCCTCTTTCCCAGTGAGACACTGGCTGGACACCCCCCACCCCCAGGCCCCACGCCAGGCCCTCTGGAAGGCGGCCCTGGGAGGCCTGGTCGGGCCTCAGCCCTCCTTCAGCGTGGTCGGGTGGGGACCACAGGTGCTCCTGGCCTGCCCCTCAGAGACGGCCACTCGGGCAGGTCGGTCGTCAGGACATTCCACCTCAGGAGCTGAGGCTGAGGCCATGTCCAGCTTGGCACGGAGGGGGCCCACGCTGCCTGTGGGGGGCCTGCCGGCTGGAACACAACAGAAGGCCCGCAGACCTCGTGGCTCTTATTTGGCTGAGCCGGGGCCAGAGCAGAGCCCGGTGCACCGCTAAAATTGCTGAATGAACTGAGAAACCAAGCTGAAAGCCCAGCAGAGGCTCTGTCCGGGAGACCACGCCAAAGCCCGAGGGTGGTGGGAGGGTCTGTGGGTCACCACCAGCTTTCAGCACCTTCTGTCCCAAGCTAGCACCTGGTTCCCAGAGGGTGACCAGGGCCCAGATGTCTGGTCCTTCTTCCTTTGTGGCCAGAGGGCATCTGCACACCCTGTGGCCATGTCACAAAGTCGAGCTTCGGGTGTTAAATATGGGGAGCAGGGGAGAGGAAAGGTCTGGGGGCAGGCTGGTGAGGCCTGCTGCTGGGTCTGCACCCTCCGCCCCTGTCCTGGGCCCCCCTGCCCTGCAAGGACTCTTAAGACCAGCGAACCGCTATCCCCAGGGCCCTGCCATCCGGCCTCACACCCAGGCCTCGTACCCACCTGCTGACCAGACCCATGTGAGCTCTGGAGGGCCGAGACCCCACAGCCTGGACCTGAGAAACCAGAACTTGGGACTTTTCTGTGTGGGAAAACACACTGGAACTGAATGGCCAGTGCCCTTGCTGTAATTGTGGTGAAAATGTTTCTTAAATGACCCAGATTTGCTTTGATTTCTCCTAATGGTCCCTTCAGCGTACTAATGAAACCAATGCTGTGTCATAAAAATGAAAGATTTTAGCACGACTGCTACTTGCGCCCCAGGCTGGACACTCATGGGGAGCTGTGCATTCTAATCACAATGTAGCAATAAAAAAAATAGCATGTCGTTCACATTCTGGTGTGAGTTTTTATTGAGTAAAGCATCCAAGGAATCGAGATGGTTTGGTGGTGCTGACCAGGTAGACAGTGGGTGCTCAGCAGTGAGGACACAGTAGCCCTGGAGCAAGAGCAACGTGGAACCAGCTACAGACAAGACAGCGAGTCACAGCAGAGTGGCAGGTTGCTGTTGTAGAAGGAACCCATGGTGCAGACACACGGGACGGTGCCCCCAAAGCCCCACTCACGCCTCCCGGTCCCACCTCCATAATTCACAGCAAATGCAGAGACCATCAGCCCCTTCCAGTGCCCTGCAGGAGGGGACCCCAGAGGAGACCTTCGAGTTGAATGCCACACCGCAAAACGGAGTCAAATGCATGGCTGACCCCTCCTGATGAGAATTCCAGGGAAGGCTGGAGCCAGTTCGTTTTGTCCCAAAATGAGCAGAGGCCAACTTGGGCTCTCAGGCAAAGTGTCTGGTTGCAGGAAGCAAATCTGAGGCTTCACCAAATGGAGCCATAATGGAATAAAAAGCAGCAGAGAAGGGGTGCCTGGCCGGCTCAGTCAGTACAGCATGCGACTCTTGATCTCGGAGTGGTGCATTTGAGCCCCATGTTGGCTGTAGAGATTACTTAAAAATAAAATCTTAAAAAAAGAGCAGCAAAGAAGCTGCCTGATGGGAGGTGCTTCCCTACTGGCCTGGCGGCAGGGGGGAGTCTTGCCCCGGTGTGTGGGGCTTGGGGCTGCGGCCTGCACACCCCGTGTCCCTGCAGCCCCTACTGTATCATCAGACACAAAGGAAGCAGCCTCCAATCCCACAGGGGGGCTTGCGCCCATCCAAAAGAAACCCGTCTCCAACCTTGGCTTCCAAGCTGTCAATTCTCACTTAAGTTTTGAAATTAAACTGTGTTCTCGAGTCTGGCTCTGAAAAATGATCAGAGAACAGGGCAAAGTGGCCCTGAGCCCCACAGCCGTTGTCTTGGTGGGGGAGGGGTGCTGTACCCCACCTGTCTGGGGACACTGGGGGCTTCCTGGGTTTGGCTTCCCAAGGCAGCATTCCTGGAAAGCTCCAGGCTCCTGTTCCAGAACGGCAGGAGGCACAGTGGGGAGGGGCAGGTGGGAAAGGCTGGGGTGAAGGAGCCCCCACCCCACTCCACACCTGCAGACAGGGGTACGTGTGCGGGAGCATCCACAAAACTTCACATTTCTGGGCTGGTTCAGCCAGTGCCTCTGAAGTGGCTGTGACCTCACGCCAGGTTCCCTCCACGATCCACATGTAAGAATGGCTCAGACCGGAAGGCGCACATATCAACTTTGATCCTGCAGGACACACCTGCTTCAGATGAGGGGAGGCTGCGGCCTCAGCAGCAGACAGGGCCACGGGCCTCCTGTGAGGCTCCAGCCACCCTCGACGGCGTGCTGGGGAGGCCCGGCTCCCCACTCCAGTCAGTGGCTGTCTCCTGGGACCTGCTCCTGAAGGCTCTGGTGGCATTGGCCCGGACAGTGATGTGATCCCAGCCCCCCTGGAAGGAAAGAACCTTGTCAGCGGTGGCTGCTGGGGGCCAAGGGGAGAGACCATGCTTCCAGACCCCTGAGGGGCTCCATCTGGGGCCTCCCGCGCACCCCAACACCGGATCCCAGAGCACGCAGCATGACCACGCCACCCCTGGCCGGCTCAGCCACTTCTCACAGGCCCCACTCACCCCGATGCCATAGTCCCAGCCCTGGCCCTTGGGCTCTCGAGGCTGCACGCCTGTGCGATGGCACACGGTTCCCCGGCTCAGGCCATGGCTCCCCTGGACCTTGTTGGCGATTACCCAAACCTGGAATGCAGACCCGGTGAAGGCCCAGCCCTCAGCCCTGGTGGGACTGTGGGGATGGCAGTGGGGACCCAGAGTACCCCAAACCCCCAGAGCAAGCATCCGCTTTCGGCCCTCACCCCCCGGGCACCCAGACCTGGTCCAGGGGCCCCACGGACACTCGGCACACGTTGTTGGACACGTGCTCCCAGCTGGAGCCTTGCGGGTAGCTGGGCGTCACCCCCTGACGATACCACAGGTTCCCTGGAGAGAGAGGGGCCCAGAGCATTGGGACCCACGTCAGGGTCTGGCCACAGAGACAGAGGAGGCTGTCCCCACACTTCCTGGGGGGTAGTGTGAGAAGCTGGGGTCCCAGCCCCCTCTGCCCTATCCACACTGGACTCCACCTGAAGCTCAACATTATCCCGCTGTGCAGAGCTGGCATCGTCACATGTTCTCTACGCATGAGAAACTGAGGACAAGGAATTCTTCAAACAAATCCAGAGAACAGGGTCTGGACTCAAAGCCCAATTCCAGGCCCGACTCTGCCCTATTCCTCGCCGTGCTTGTTGTGACCACAGCCACAAAGCAGAAAAGGGACCTGGCCAGAGCCCTGCCTGAGGTGGGATGGCCCCTAGCTGCCCTCCCAAGCAGCCACGCAGCATTACCCGGCCATGGTGCTGCACCCTCCACCGACGCCCTGGGCAGGGCTGGCGCCCCCCCCACCCTGCACGGCTGGGGAGAGGGCTGGGTCTGGAGGCTGACCTCAGGCTGCCGGCCTCTCACGGTGGCTCACACAGGTCTTGTGTCAGGGCCCTGGGGCTGCTGAGGGTCTCATCCCACTGGGGTGCTCAGGGAAGCCCTAGCCTCCTCCGGTGACCACCGAGGATGAGAAACAACTTGCCGTTTTCGTCCAAGGCGTACACTGACGTCTGCCCCACAGATACCTGCTTCAGCCTCTGCTTGGGAGGAGACGGGATGTGGTACCAGCAGTCACCTGCGGAGCAAGGCCAGACTCACTGTAGAGCCACCAAACCTGCCACCCCATGTGCTCGTGGGCCACATGGCCGGCCTCTGTCCTTGGGCCAGCCAGGCCATACACACGTGATAGGGGCCCATGTGAGCCGGAGACCAATCAGAGCAAAGCCCCCAACGTGCCACTTTGCCCAGGGCCATCGGAGGCTGTGGGTGGTTCTAGATGGTGGGATCCAATGGGGCGACCTCAGCACAGGGACGCCAGGGTGCCCAGTCTGGCATGTGGTGGACAGCCCGTCTGGGGGCTGCCATGTATGACCACAGCACAAGTTCCCCGTCCTTGTGTGGAGGGCAGCGATGTGTGCAAGCCACCCTCCATCGTCTGCCCGCCCCTGTGCCAGACTCTGTCTAGATGTCCAACCAAGAACAAGCCAGCATGGCCTGCACTCCCAGAGGGCTGCCAGAGCCACCACTGCGCACCAGGCCCTGTGGGGGCCACCCTGGGAGGGTGGCCTGATGGGCAGGATGCACACAGTGCCCACAACCAGCAATGCCCGGGGCTGGAGGTGAGGTTGGTGAGGGGCAGCTAGGAGGGACTGCCCCATGCCCTGGATGACCACCCCCAGCTGGCCCCCACAGGAAGGGGCATGGCCGCTGGGGGGTCCTGGCTTGGCCCCAGGCCTGGTCCAAGCGCAGCACTCAATACATGTTTGTCCAGCGGAACCGAACATTAGGAGACCTGTCTTCAGTCCCCCGGAAGCAGAGGCACAGGCAGCCTGGCTCTGAGCAGCCCCAGCCACCCTCATCCCTGCTCACAACAGCTGGGGATCCCCCTGGAGGGGCCGCACTCACCAGCTGGCTGGGTGGGGGACACAGAGCCCCGGTAGAAGGCGGAGCCATCCCTGGCCACGGCCCACACCTGGTGACAGGCTCCAATGGAGATGGAAGTGAAGGGCTGGTCAGTGCCCACGTGCAGCCAGGAGGAGCCCTGGGGACAGGAGCCAGGAGGGACACTGAGGGCTGCGGGAGCCCGGCCTTTGCCCCTCCCCTTGCCCCAGGACCAGGACCTGAGAGGCGGCAGCTCCTCACGCCAACCTCACCCTCGGCTCCAGCTGCCCAACCTGGTGACTCCCCTGGGCCACATACAGTGTCCACAGTCCCCGGGGCTGTTCTGGGCAGGCCTTGGGAGGCCTGAGCCCCACGGGACCTCAGTCCAGAGTTCTATTTTGGAAAGACTCTGCCAGAACCCCAGGAGAGCCCGAGGGCTGACAGGTGGGAAGGACTAGGTTGGCCCCTGGGGGCAGGTGCTCACCGCGGGGTTGAGCTCCGACACACCCAGGCGGCAAAGCACATCTCCCTTGTCACTGACGGCCCAGAGGGCGATGCTATGCCCACTTCTGTTGGCATCTGGGCTCTCTGGGATGATGGACACGTCCCCAAGGGTGATAGGGGCCACCTCCAGCCAGGGCCCAGTGGTCACCAGCTTACATTTTCTGCACAGTGGAAGAAAACAGAACCCTGGGGTCTGATGCTATGGCAGGAGCTCTAGATGCGCGTGCATCAGGCCGCCCTCTAGCCCACACAGCCTCTGCGGGCCTGGAGGCAGAGCCAGGATCGCCCCCAGTGCCCAAGTGGACACCCCTTCCTGATGGGCAGGAATAAGGGGCCTGGAGAGGCGGCCCCCGCCTGCCCTGCCCCCAGCCAGGCCTCCCATCCTGACCTGCCTGTCCTGCTTAGAGCAGAGCCTGCCAGTGACATTTCTCTTATTTGTTCTTGAAAACAAACTGCAGAAACCAGAGAGCGTTGGGAGCCCAAGGGCATTTCCTGGACTGACATTTACTTTGATTCTCTTTCCCTCCCCCCTCCCTCTGCTTTTCTTCCACAGGGACTGGCCCAGGAGGGACTGGTAGGAAGGGCAGGCTCACAGCCCCTGGTTACCATGTCACTCCCGTCTTTACCTGGCCCAGCACCTTCTCCTAACAAAATCCTTCATGGTTTTGTATCCGTGGTATGAGCTGCAAGAGAAAGAAGCTGAAGTCAAGGCCACTTTGTGGAAGTTTCTGGAAAGCAACACGGCACATGCACGTGTGCACACACATTCTTTTTCCCCTCGTTAAGGGCAGAGCCTCCGTGTGAACCAATGAGTGAGCTCAACAGGCAGCAGGTATGACAGGACACAAGGCTTATCCTTCAGATGCCCATTGCCAGGCTGGGGTTTCTGGGGCACAGGTCTCCCTGGGGTCAGGGTCTCCATGGGCTAGGATGTAGCAGCTGCCAGACCAAGGGTTCTAGCTAGGGGGTTCCGAGCCCTCCCCACCACCCAGCCCATCTGAGCCCTTCTGGGGAACAGTTGAGCGGAGGCCTAGAGACAAGGGTAGGGTCAGTCCAAGAGGCTTGGCTATGGCTGGAGGGGATGCCTATGGGCTCACCTGTCCCTGACCTGCCTGGTCCCCAGGCCTGGGCCTGCTCAGAGGCCCTGGCTCGGGCTCCCACAGCTCTGTCATCCACTTGGATGTGATCTGTGCACCATGAAGGACCTGCTACCCACCAATGCCATGTGCCCACTTGGCCACCAGGGTCTGCTGGCTTTGTGGATATGTCACTCACTTCTCCCTTCACTTCTCAGGATGCTGCTGGCCTCACTCCACTTTGTTCAGGCTGCCTTTCCACCTGACACCTCCCTCCAGCCACCTCCGCCCATCCCCCAGGGCCTGCCCCGAAGCTCCCCACCACCACCCCTGATAGAGAAGCCCAGTGCACCAGGTCCCTGGCTGCCCCCCACCTCCAGAACCCTTCCCCAGAGTAGCAGGGACACAGCTGGGTGCTGAGGGAGTCGTGGTCATCCTCCCTGAGCCTGTCTACTGAGCTAAGTCTGGCAGGTGTGCTGGCCTGAGCTCATCTGACTGGCCACCCCACTGGCTGCTGAGGTGAGCATACAGGGGTCCGCTCCTTGGACATATCCGGGTGCATGCAGGAGCGGGAGTGGCCCCGGAACAGCAAGGAGGGGACAAGGGTGCCTCCTGGCACAGGGTGAGGGCCCCCCACCCCACAGAGGCATGCTTACGCAGGGAAGTCACTGGCATACTGCCAGCCCTCCTGGTCGGTGCCCCCGGGAACGCTGAAATCCACAGACCAGTCAGAAACCTGGAGGAGAGGTGGGTGAGTGCGGGAAGCCCCCGGCGCCAGCCCCCGTCCCGCAGCCCGGAGCTCACCCAGGTCCACTGCAGGGACGGGGGCTTCGTGCCAGCCTTGGTGCACTCCTGCAGCCCTGAGGCGTCGCTCCACATGTACCGGTCGGTGGGCAGACCCCTGCAGTGGATGACAGGGCCGCTGGGATGACCAGTGACAGACAAGACAGGAGCACCTGGAGCGTCTGCGTCTCCAGAGGGGTGAGGGCAAAGCCAGAACTGCCCCAGGGTGGGGACAGCAACCAGAGGACCCCTTGTCACCCAGGAGCCTGGGTCGCCACCTGCAGCCAGGCCATCCACCCACGAGCTGTGGCCTGCTGTGCGGTCTGAGAGCCTCTCCTCCCCTCGCGTTATGGGTTGCTGTGCTCCCAAAAGATGTTGAAGCCATAGCCCCAGTACCTGCAAGTGTGACCTTATTTGGAAATAAGGTCTTTGCAGGAGATCAGGTTAGAAGAGAGTCATCAAGGTCGGCCCCAAACCAATACGACAGTGTCCTAATGGGCTTCAAATTTTCCAAATAGGGAAAGCAGTGTGAAGACGGAAGGGATGTTGCCACAAACCAAGGGACACACCTGAGGCCTCCAGGAGAGAGGCTGGGAGCGGATCCTCCCTCACCACCCTCAGAGTGAAGTGGCCCTGCGCACACCTTGGTTCTGGACTTCCCAGCCTCCAGAACAGGGAGAGATTAAATGTCCATTGTTCAGACTGCCCAGTGTGTGGTGCTTGCGGACAGCAGCCGAGCTCACCCAGACACTTGCAAGTGACAAGCCCATGCAGTGGTGTTGGGCAGGCAGCTGTGAGGCTCAGGTGGCAGGAGCTGGGAGCTATGGCCCTGGGTACCCACACTCAGCGAGGACCAGGGAGCACAGTGCCCAAGGAATAAGCAGGGATGCTAGCCACACCCCCGCAGAGGTTTCTAGGACAAGTTTTGGTAACGTGTGTCAACTGCCTTCGCAAAGCTCAAGCCCTGATTTACTGGGATGAAGGACAAACTCCCAAATATTTACACACAAGAAAATCCTTCAAGCAGTTCGTACAACTTGGAAAGGTCACAAAAGATCTCCCTGTCCGACACTGAGAGGAGGTTAGATGACCTGGATCGCCCTCGAGTGTCCAATGGTGGGGCTGTCACAAACCATCTTTATGTTCCCATGAAGCCCCTGCCTGGCCCGGCGCCTCAGCCACTCACCTGCTGGAGTAGCCTGTGACGGGGTTCCAGCGCTGGTTCTCGTAGATGTAGACACACTTCACGTCTGACTGTGTGTAGATGTTACTGGTGCTGCTGGCCAGGCCTGGGGAGAGAGGAGGCTGCCGGCTGGGGACTCAGGCTTCTGTCTGAAGCACTGAAAGCTGCAGAGAATGGGTGGAGGAGGGTCCGGGGAGGGCCAGTAGAGAGGGGTTCACAGGCCTGGCTTGGCTTTCTCACTTTGTGATTATTCTGGGGTTGTACATCCTCCACGAGAAGAACCTGCAGCGCATTACATCTCCAATCCGCACCACCTCTAGCTCCTCTGTTCTGGCAGCTGTCTTTCTAGAAACTTCAAGGCCCCGGGCTCAGCTGTGGGTGCCCAGGAAGGTGTGCTAGAGGCAAGGCTGGTCTCCGGGCTCTCACAACTCAAGGGCTAGCCCCGAAGCCATCCTCTGGAGGCTGGCCTTGGTGAGGTAACCGAGAGCCAATGATGGGACAGAGGCTCTAGAGTGGGGGACAGTGGCTCTAGAGTGGGGCAGGGAAGCCAAGTGGGATTGGAGGGGTGGGCCTGGGAAGGCTGTGGGCAGGGCCTGGGAAGCCAGACTGGCTGGCCTCTTGAGTGCAGGTCACTCTCACCTTGGAAGCAGCCTCCGCCGTAGCCACCTGTATAGACCCAGGCTGTGTGGTCGTAGCCGATGCCCCATACCACTCCCCGGCCGCTGGCCTCCACCACTCGCAGGTGGCCTCCCATCTGCCGCCAGAACCTGAAGCGAGGTGAGAGAGGTCAGAAGGAGTGCGTCTCACCACACCTTGCCAGCCTTCTACCCTGCAGCCCTGTTGGCTCAGTGGCCTCCCTCAAACATCCTATTTTTACTGATCTCCCATCTCTAAAGGGTGGACTTTATTTAGGACAATAACATCTGTTCCCATCCAGTAGTAATCGGAGCTAATGTGGCCCAAGAGTGGGCATAGGAGCCTCAGGATCTGCGGGCAGGGGGGGCACACCAGCAGCCACCTTTCTACACCTGCCCCTGGGGATCTAGGACAGGCATGTCATGGCAGAAGGCAGGGCCATCTCATCTGGATGAGCCACGACACGGGCCAGTACACTGAGAGGTGACAGCACAGCCTCTCGGGTGGCCAGTGTGCACGGTGTCACCTGGGTCCCCCTCCTGTGTGCCAAGGTCCTGCCTGCTGTCACCAGAGGTAGTCAGACTTGTTCATCCAGGTGCTAAGCACACAGGGCTTCCAAGAACAGACTAACAAAGGCTGGACACATGCATCCACTCTCCCACCCTGAGCGGAGCCTCCCAGCCTCACCCACCTTCCCCCGGTCCTGACAGGCTCAGAGTGACCTAGGGGAAGCCCTGGGTTGGCATTAGGAGCACTGTGTCCCCTGCTGGGTCCCCATCTGCTTTCCCACCCTAAATGCCAGATACCCCAGAATGCTACTATCCCCGCCACTGTGGGTGACCTTGTTCCATCTCCTGCCCCCAACACACAGTGCCTGCTCAGTGGCACCTAATGTGCCTCAGCCCCACCAGGCTTCTGGCCCCACCTTGGGGTCCTCCCAACAGGCCCAGGAAGACTCGAGGCCTAGGACCCGCATGTAGATGTTACTGGTGCTGCTGGCCAGGCCTGGGGAGAGAGGAGGCTGTCGGCTGGGGACTCAGGCTTCTGTCTGAAGCACTGAAAGCTGCAGAGAATGGGTGGAGGAGGGTCCGGGGAGGGCCAGTAGAGAGGGGTTCACAGGCCTGGCTTGGCTTTCTCGCTTTGTGATTATTCTGGGGTTGTACACCCTCCATGAGAAGAACCTGCAGCGCATTACATCTCCGATCCGCACCACCTCTAGCTCCTCTGCCCTGCACCCTGTTCCTGGCTGCACCTCTTCCTGATGACCAGGTGCCAGGCAGGTGGGGGCCCCCACCAGCTCCCTCGTTATTAACACTCATATAATGCCATTCCCAGGGCTGGCCGGCCATCAGGAAGCAAGACCCTCCCTTTTTGAACCACAACCCCGGCTGCCCTGGGCCAGTGCAGAGCACAGCTGACTCACATCTGGTCACAGGGCAGCATGTGCTCGGAGGCCTCCAGGTCTGGGCTGGGCTCACTCACAAAGATGTCCCCCTTGCAGGTGACGGACCAGATGGCCTGCGGGGAGGGGCGGCCGTGGACCCTCCGGCTCTCGCAGCAGGACAGGTTGAGCAGGGCCAGCTGGAGGGGAGACAGCCAGTCACCACTACGAAGGGGGCAGGTGGTAGGCCCAAGACCCCTGCCCCATTAGCCTGGCCTGTCGTGCATGTCCACTCACCCAATCATTCATGTCCTGCTCAGTGGCAGCAGCCAGATGCACGGGCCACCTCTGCCGTGTCCTCTCGGGGGTATAAAGGGCAAAGGAGTGCTTGGTCTCGTTGAGCACAGGGACTAGGAGTGTCACCTCGTTGAGGAAGACGTGGAGGTACTGTTTACAGAGGAGGGAGCAGGGCTGTCGCCAGGGTGGAGGGGGGCTGCGGGGCTCAGAGGGCCTCTGGGGGAGCCCTGGCCGTGGTGGGGGGAAAGGGATGGCCTGGGTCACCCCCGATTCCAGAGAGCCAGTCGTAGGGGTCCCTGGGGCCTGTGGGGTTAGTGGTGGGCTCCAGGATCAAGCTTGTTCAGTATGGAAGTCCCAGTTCACGAGCAACTGCCTTAGTTATGCTCCTGATGTCAACAGCAGACTCCAGAACCCAGTCAACTGGGTTCAAACCCCAGCGCCAGGAGGGCGGAGGGGCTTTAACTCCCCGAGCTGAAACCCCAGGGACTGTCCGCGGCTCCATGAGGAGATGGCTCTCTGGGGCTGCAGCAGGGGCCCCCGCACTTGTGCTGGCCACTGACTGGGGCTGCTGTCACCGCGGGTAGCCTCTCTGCCACTGCCAGACACGGTCCCTGACTGAGCACCTGGGGGCTGGTGTCCCAGGCATGGCCCTGTGCCCCCCTCCCATGGGAGCCACCCTCCCAGGGGAACCACACACACACCTTCTTCTCCTCGTGGACCACGTAGTAGATGAAGAGGATGCTGTCCCGAGCCCCATCGAGCCCCGTGAACTGCTCCAGGGCCACACGGACGTCCACCCACTTGTGGGGTTTCCAGTCACACCACCACTGCAGAGCCCCCGTCTTCACCCACACCGACTGTAACATAGGCCCCAAGGGCACAGGACAGAGTCATAGGTGGGCCTCTGGGGGCTCAGCTCCCTAACCTCCCCCTCGTGACAAAGGTGGTGCTGCTGCTGCTCACCCAACAGCTGCTGGGTCCACAAGCCATGGTGTCTGTGTGCCCTCTCCTAATTCTGTCACACTGTCACCCCATGCTCGAGATAGGGAAACTGAGGCTCAGAGAGGTTCTGACCTGACCCAAGGTCAGTGAGGGAGTCGGGGGCAAAAAAGGGGCCCACGCCTGGCCTGCTTGTGTCTGGAGGCCCAATGCTTAGCCACCAGTGAGATGCTTCTGCAACTGTGGCCGAGGCCCAAGGACCCCATGCTTCATATAACTTTCAACTGCCAAGCTGACTGAGGGCTTTGGGGGGACCATGCCCCACCTGAGGGGCTCCAGGACAGCCCTTAAGCCCATCCTCACTCATCTCAATGAAGCCACACCATCTTGGCTCTTGGGGTTCCTTCTGGAGGGAAGGGGACCACAGCGCTCCCCTCCCCCACACCCCCCTCTGAGGCTGCTTCGGTATCTGGGTCCCCCGGGCTGAGGCTGCACCTGGAGCACAGTGGGATAAGTTCTTCGGGATGGAGGACAAAAGGAATGACTCTGTCTTCAGCCTTGAATCTACAGGACCTGGGAAGGACGGCTTCACCTCTGAGCGGGACGGACAGAGGGATGGCTACCTCTCTGTTTCCTCTTCGGGTGAGTACACAGTAGGTACTAAGTGAATGCATCCAGGAACTGCCTACCTGCTCTACGGCCTGCTCGTAGTGCCGGAAGTTCTCCAGCTCCCGCTTGGTCCTCTCAGTGAGCTGCTGGAAGATCTGCTTCCGCCAGGCAGCTGTCTGGGCTGGCGTGATGGACAGGGACAGCGTCTGTACCGAGGGGGACAGGCCTGCAGGCCAGCAGAGCCTCAGGGCCAGGAGCCAGCAGGCCAGGGCTCGTCTGTTCTCGTTTTTAACCACCTGTTCTTGCTGGAGAGCTATGATCTCTGCAACATGCCCCATAAGCCCTCCCCACAGGGCTCTCCCTGATGGGACCCCCAATTCTGCCTCGAAAGCAGCCACCAGTGCTAGGCCACGGGGAGGGGAAGGGCCGCTCTGGCTGGTCTCCCAAGGCTGCTGACAGACAGGCTGAGCCGAAGGGGGTGTTTAGGCAAGACACTGGGTCTGCTTCCCACGCCCCCAGAGGGTGCTGGGCCCCTAGAGCCCTGCACTTACCCGACTGGATGGTGAACCACTTGAGCACAGAGTGGGCCTCCACAGCGCAGCCTCCTCCAGACACCCAGGCCCATAGTGAGTGGTCATCAGCCCCGTAGGGCTCCTCCAACCCCAGTGGGAGGAGCCCCAGCGAGGAAAGGCCGGTGGTCTCTGGAAAGCCAGCAGCTGAGTGGCTGGGTGCTCTCTTGGGCTCCTTCAGGTCAATATTGGTCCAGGGCAGTTCAGCCGGGGTGGAGGCCAGGCCAGGCCCAGGAGCCGGAGTGGCCAGGCTGGTGACCTCCACGGCATGCTCTGTGGTCCTGCCAATGTCCGGCCCTGTGGCCAAGCTGTCCCTGGGGTTCCTGGGACCGTCCACAGACTCTGCAGGGACAGGCTGGTCAGGCCTCAGTCTCTCGGCTTCTAAAGAGGCATCCGTGTCACTCGGTGCACAGGACTCACCACTGCCCCTCACCTCGTCGCCAAAGAAGCAGCCAGCACTGGGGATGAGAGGGGCAGACCTGTGACTTCTTCGAGGGAAGGGCACGTGCTGCTGTGGGCAGGCCCGGCTCACCCGCTGTGACCCTGGGGGCAAGCCACAGCCACACCACACACATGGAAGGCTACCTCCCAGAGTGCGGGAACAGCCAGGTTGCAGCCCAAGCCGATCAAACCATTTATCTGGGGTGGAAATCTGGCAGTATCGTTATTTTCTTATTGTGGCAAAATACATGTAAGATAATATTTACCATCTCAAATGATGTGGCATTAAATACCCATGAGGTTGTGCAACCACCACCACTAACTGGTTGCAGGACTTTGTCATCACCCCAACAGAAACGCTGCCTGCGTTCAGGAGCCACCCTCCATCCCCCTACCACCCACCCTGGCTTCCACCAATCCGCTTTCTGCCTCTATGGATTCGCCTATTCTAGACATGTCATACAAAGGGCGTTGTGTGATATGTGGTCTTCCGTGACTGGCTTCTCTTGCTCTGTATGATGATGTCAAAGTTCAGTCAGGTTGTGGCATGGATCAGTACTTCCTTTTGTTGCTGAAAAATATTCTGCTGTATGATACGGCACATTTTATTTATTCATCCGCGGATGGACATCTGAGTTTCCACCTTCTGGCTACTGTGAATGATGCTTCTATAAACACGCATATACAAATTTTTGTTTAACATCTTTTTTCCATTCTCCTGGCTATATACCTAGGTGATGCGAGTGCTGGGTCATGGGGTGGCTCTATCTTTACTTTCTTGAGCAACCACCACACTATTTTCCAAGGTGGCCGTCCCCACCAGCAGTACACGGGGGTCCCAATTTCTCCATATCTTGTCAACACTTGATGTTGCCTTTTTTTTTTTTTTTTTTGACTATAGCTCTCCCAGTGGGTGTGAATTGGTATCCCATTTGTGGTTTTGATTTGCATCTCCCTGATGATACTGAGTGTCTTTTCATGTGTTTGTTGGCCATTTGCATATCTACTTTGGAGAAATGTCTATTCCAGTCCCTTGACTTTTTAAATTGAGTCGTCTTCTTGTTGTTAGTTGTAAAGGTTCCTTACACATTCTAGATACTAGACCTTTGTCAACTATGTGATTTGCAAATATTTCCTCCCATTCTATGGATTATCTTTTCCTTTCCTGATAGTGTCCTTGGATGCACAAAAGTTTTTAATTTTGATGAAATTCTAATTTATCTATTTTTCCTTTCCTTTCTGGTGCTTCTGGTGTCCTATTTAAGAAGCCGTTGCCAAATCTAAGGTTTGGCATCAGCAGTTTTGGAAGCTTCTCAGATGATTCCAATATTTGAGTACTACCAGCTGAGAGCCCAAACCCTCAGGTAAATGAGGAAAGTCCAGCCTGGCCAGCCTCTCAGCCATCTGGGCTTCCAGCTCAGCAGAGTGAAGACCGCCATGCTGGGGGAGCAAAGGGACATGGACCGGAGCCTGGGGAGGGCCTGTGTCACAGACAGGGACGTGGCTGCCGTGGAGCACTGTACCAAGGGCCCCTGTGCCACAGGACCGAGCAGGTAAACACTGCGAGCACTCGCGTTACAGAGCCGAGGTGATCCCCTGCTAAGACACTAAGTCATCTGCCTGCATTTAACACAGGTGGCAGAGCTGGGACTCACCCACACTCTCTACACCCACGGATCTCAGAACTATAGGAACTGCGCACCTGGGACCTTGCAAATAATGTAAAATCTGCTGACTGCAAAATTCTATTGAAACAGAAGCTCGGGGGCTGGGGCCTGGACATCTGTGTGGGATCAAGCCCTCTTGGCGTTTCTAGTGCGTGGCCAAGTCTGAGGTCCCTGTTCTAGACTAGAGAGACCCTCTGTCTTCTCTGCTTTCTTTTGCCAGAGGGGCCTTAGCATGTAGAAGCCTTTTCTCTCCCAGACCTTGAGACTTCAAAACCAAAGGGCCAGCTCTGTTCAGGGACGACTCCCTGGCTCTGACATTGGATGGACACCCCAATCCACTGGCCCCCTCCCACCCTGCCCACAGCCTATCCCCACAGACCACCCTCAGGCCTAGCCCTGGCACCAGGCATGGGGAGAGACCTCGCGGGCCATGGCCTGGTTTTTCCCTGCCTGGGCAAGGCCCAGAGCCCCACTGAGAGGCCAAGTGGCAGCCTCTTCCTGACACTTCCTGACCCGAGTCTTCCGTACCCTGCTGCCCCTGGGATCACCTGAGGAGACTTGATGAGCTACCAGAGTGCGATCGGTCACTCTCTCGGCTGGCGACGATGGCCTTCCAGGTTTTCCCACTGAGTTCACTCTGGGTGACACCCTGACGGAAGTACATGGCCCGGTCCTCACAGCCAATGCCCCAAACCTGGCACACAGAGAGGTGCTGCTGGGTGGGAGGCCAGCATGGACCTGAAGGATCCCTTCCCTTTAGGGGTGTGGGGGAGGACGAGGGGTGGGAGAGAGTACCCCAAGGCTGGAGGACGTGTCTGCAAATGCAGACAGGATCCCCTCCTAATATGTGCAATGTGTGTGTGTGCATATGAGTGTTATGGCTGGGAGGGTTGACGGGGGCGGGAGGCGGATGTGGGGTTGGTGCACAGTTCAAATGCAGGGAGCAGAGCCCAGAAAGGGCCAGGGGGAGGGCACAGCACCAAGCTCAGGAGAAGTGGGGCTCAGGGAGACCCTGGGCTTTAGGCTGGCAAGGTCCAGAGAAGGTGGTGGTGCTACTGGACATCGTGCTGTGACACAAGCCCACTCATGTTCCGATCTTCCATGTAGCCTCTGGGAGGAGGAATGCTGCTCCCCGAGTGAACCCAGAGAATGGTCTGGGTCTTTTTAGAGAATGTGGGTAAGTCCCAGTTCTGCCCACTGGTGTTAAATGCAGGCAGATGCAGGATAGCATCCTTGATCCTGACCTCATTTTCTATGAAAAAGGCAGCTGGGCAGGGATCCTCCTGTCTGCCTTTGGGTGCTGAGGCCTATGGGGGTGCCTCCGGGCCTCAGCCTGCCCATGGCGGTCCCAAGCGGCCTTGCTGGGAGGGAGGCGGTGTCTCCATCACTTGGCCATGGCAGGCTAGCCTCTGCCCTCTGTCCCTGTGGGTACCCACCAGTGCCTGGTCTTGCCCGACTGCTGTGTGCCCAGCTGACTGGGGTGGGTGAGAGGACAGCATGGGGGCACTGGAAGGCCAGCACCCCCCAGGAAGAGTTTCTAGGGCAGGGCATTGGGGAAGGAGTCACCTTCACACTGTCAGTCTTAAAAGCAGCCAAACCTCATCCACCACATTGTACAAACTATACAGGTGATGTTCAAGAGATGTTGCATTCATGAAGTTGGGAAAATCGGTTTTATTCTTCACTTACTGAGCTGACTGTGCCCCAAAAATTCTTGACAAAATATCCCTGCCAGTCCCTGGGATGTGCACCCCTGGTCTGTGCTCACCACCACCACTCTGAGGATCCCAGGGGGAGGGGCCTGGGACAATCAACAAGCAGGGGCCCTCGCACCCGGGTGCAGCCAGGCCCCTGGGTACCCTTGCAGGCTGGGTGTCTGAGGAGGTGCCAGGGACCTCCCATGCTGGCATCATGTCTGGTGGGAAAGGGCAGCAGGAAGCATCAGGAGCCCCCACTCTGAGACCTCTATTGTGTACGAGCTGCTGGCCCCTACCCGTCGGGATCCAGGGCTCAGAGTCACACGCATACCTGGTCATTGAGCCCCACGTTCACCATCATCATATCTCCGACCATCTCAATCCAGCTGGTGCCACAGGGATTGTGCGAGTTGACGCCTCTTCGGAACCACACCTGAGGAAAGTCAGAAATAAAATGCCTCCTTGGAGGGCCACTGGAATTGGATATTGTTTTCAAAGGCTTTGGAAGAACGAATGAATAATTTGGTTCTTTGGTTCATGCCACAAATGACCATAGCACATCAGTGAGAAAGAAGACATCATTTGGGTCCCTCTTCCCTGCACCCCTGCCGCATTCCCTCTGGGCTTGGTGCTGTTCCACACGGCAAGGGTCACCTGCCCCCAGCTGTACCTATTCTGGTGGCTTCCTATCTCTTCTTTGGCAGAGGGCATTGCCCCTCCAGGAGACAAGGCTGTCTGAATCTTTCTAGAACATTCTTTCTACCAGTTCACATCTTGGCACCAGGCAGGAGCAGCAGGTGTCACCTATATCAGCTGTCTTACTGTAGAGTCAGGAGGTGGGACTTCTCCTGGGCAATGTTTGGGGACAGGGAGGGACGGACACGTACTGCATCTCGAATGTAGAGCTTGACTAGCAACATCTCACCCCCATAGACCTGTACGTAGTCCCATCTTAGCCTGACACTTGGAAAATGTGTTTGTCCAATCAAGCTTGCCTCTATGTCAGATGACGGCCTTAATGATGCTGTTTAGAAAAACCGTTTTTTCTAAACTTATCAGGAGATAACACACTTTGGATCCATTCTTAGTGCTTTAGGAAATAGTCTCTTTAAGCCTAACTTTTGTCGGGGCATCTAGCTGGCTCAGTCAGAAGAGCATGCGGCTCTTGATCTTGGGGTCATGAGTTTGAACCCCACATCGAGTGCAGACGTGACTAAAAAAGTAGATAAACTTGTGAAAAATCAGGCCTTTCGTTGTTGTTGTTAGTTTACAAAAATAAACACAATCCAACCAAATTTCCCTCAACCCACGTGAGCCCGTAGTTGACCCCACCCACCCTGGCCCCTGCTGGGCTCCACCACAACTGTCCTTACACACTCTAGCTGCCACATGAGCAAGACCCCAGCAGTTCTGAGACCCACTGAGAGGAGCACCCACGTGTTTAATCAGGAAGTTCCCGAGGCAGGATGGGGGGAGGTGACTAGTGAGAAACTCTCAAATCTCTTTTATAACAATTGCTAGAATGCCTAAACTGTCTCCTCGACCCAAAGAAAGTTTGCACAAATATGTCTGAAGACCGAGCACATTGCTCCTATAAATAAAATGCTCTGCTCATTTAATGCACTGTTCTGAGAGGGACTGAGGAATTATGGGAGGCAGATGCTTCAGGTGACCTGAATTTTGGGCTCAGAGACTTATGCATGGACACAGACTCAGATGTGTGGGGGATTCATCATCCCTGGGTTGCTACAGGATGCTCCTGAGGTGCGGTTAGAAAGAGCATGGAAGCAACCCCAAATCTGCTTATTTTATTGGACTTACCTCTCATGATGTAAAAATGGAAAGCACTGGATAGGAGTCAAGGGACACATTCAGTTAGCTGAGGGTTTCAGAAAATTGGCAACTATTTAAAATGTTATGGCCTTCTGAGTGATAAGGACGGTTGTCCTGCACTTGGTACAGAGAACGGGCATATCATGGAGATCACCAAGCCCTTCAAGCCCCAGAAAGTGCATGTGCCTGGTTGGATTTATTTCAAAGGGTTTAGACCACACTTGCAAGAACAAAAAAACCACACAGCCCTCAACATTGAGCCCTCAGTCTGATTCCCATATGGGCCAGTGATTCCTTCAAAGAAAAAGAAATAAACAAAAGCCTTTGGCCCCAGCCCCCAGTGACCCCATCTTACTTTCCGATCCTTGGTGATGGCCCAGACCACGCCAACTCCCACAGAGACGTGCATGATCCCATTTTCAGAGGCGGGAGGCTCCACTATGGACCAGGAACTTCCTACCCGGCCCCAGAATAAAGAGCAGGTGGCCCTCATCAGTGAGAGCACCAGGGAGAAGCTGGGCATCCCCCGCCTCTCCCTGCATGGGGCATAGGGCTGCCCACCTTTGGGATTGTTCCTGTTGATTCCTTCCCGGACCAAGGCCTGCCCCTCCCAGAGCGTGACCCACAGGAGGTCGTGGGGCCCACAGCTGATCTGCACCGCCTCCCCTGGGGTGTCCATGAGAGACCACGATGAGCCTTCGGGGTTGGGGTGGCTGACGTCCTCTCTGTACCACACCTGGGTGGCGGAGAAACCCATGGCAGGGTCAGACGGGGTCTGGTCAGGGCTCCGGGTCAGGCTGCCTGAGGCTGGCTACGTTTGCGTTAGCGTACACATGAGCCAGCCGTAGAGTCTCCGGGGCCAGGGGGGCCCTGAGTGTTCAGACTTGTTCTCCCTACCCTCACTGCCATCGGGATCCTCATGCCTCAGTTTAGAGGCCCCCCAATCCTGCTAAAAAATGCGACCCTGGATTTCAGCCATCCTGGGAGATGGACCTCTGGATCATCTGCCTGGAAGGAACCCCTTCCCCACTCACCTAGGGCCCCAGGGAGACCTCTGGCCCCAGCCTGGGTGTCCTGTGCCCCCTAGTGGCTACGTACTCTCAGTACACCATCTCTACGGAAAGTGGGGTTCTTTGTGGTTAAGCGGGAAAGCCCCCAAACCTCTTTCAAAGTGTCTAAAACATCCACTTCTTTTTCCCCTTAACCTGAAAACAAGGAACATAACAAAATATTTAAGACCGAGCCACCTGCCCACATGGTCCAAACTGGCTCTTGTCATCTGGAGGGGGTTACACTTCACTGCGTGGTGCAGGAGGGCTGGGGACCCCCTCTCAGCCTATCTTCACAGTGGGGACCCTTAGCTTCTTAACCTTTCACCTCACCTTTACACTCCACACTACAGAACCAGGACTAGGCAGCCTCCCTTCTGCCACCTGGTGCTTTGGGTAGTCCTCTCTCTAGCTCCTCCTGGAGCCAGGGTCCTAGTCATACCTTTAATGGCCCACAAGAGTGGCTGGCGTGGGGCAGCCCTGGCTAACAACCGGTGCATGGTAACCACAGACACTGCTTTCACACCCTGTTCTCTCCTCTCTTTGTATCCAGGTGGGCACAGGCCCCACAGTGGAGGCTCTGCCCCAGGCCAGCTCCCCACCATCCTTCAGCATGGCTCAGAGAAAACCGACAACTATGGGTTGACCTAGGCCCAGAGAACCCCAGAACCCCAGAGGTAAGCCTGATCAAAGCCTACTGTGTCTATTCCGAAGCCAATCAGAGAATTTTGGTGAATTGGTGATAAAGAATACTCACTAGATCAAGTCTGCTCTAAAACCACAGTTAAAGTGTTGACTTGCCTGCCAGCTGGACCACCCATGTTGCTCCTGCCAACAGGGGCTGGCTTTACACCTTTGTTCATAAACTCCCTGAGAGAAGAATCTCTTCTCCTCTCTAAATATCCATCCGCCTACACACACACACCCATCCGCCTACCTATCACCCACCCACTCACCCATCACCCATCTCTCACACATCGATACATGTATCCACCCACCCACCCACCTACCTATCCATCACCCATCTCTCCACCTATCCATTCACCTATCCATATATACATCCATCCCCCATCCACAAAACTATTGCAGACTGCTGTGTGGGAACCAGCAGAAAGGAATAGGCAGGGAGCTCAGAATCTGAGGAAACAATATTGATGGCATCTGAGCTCAGGAAGGGCACTGATCAATGCTCTGGGGATTCAGAGAAGGGACAGGCCAGGACCAGGCATGGGGTGGGATGTCAGAGGCTTCTGGGGGACCCCAGTAACATGCTGCCTTGCCTGCTCAGGGTAGTCTCCCTTGTAAGGACAGGAGGAGAGGAGAAGGTAGCCCACCACCCCTCTTCCACCTCTGGGAGGACATGGGAAGGCCAGTTTCTCTCTTGCCCTGCTCCTGCCTGTAGCCAGCCTCCCTCAGCCACCTCCCATCCTAGGCACAGGGGGACGCAGACCTTACCTTGCCCTGCAGAGACACAGCCCACACGGACAGGCGGCCCACGGGCTCGTCTGTGATTTCCCACCCCCCCACAGAGAGGTCATTGAAGGGGTCGGGCAGTTGCTTGGGGTCATCCTTCGAAGGGATCTGAAACAAGGAGGTATGTCGCAGGGGCAGTCAGTGCCTGTGGACACCTGGCCGGTAGGTGGCACTGTTCCCCTCCCGGTGGACACCTGAGTGGTACACACCCTCCTCCCCAAAGCTCCCTCCCTCCCACCCCCATCCCACCCCCAGGGGGAGGCACACTCCTATCCTCCAGTTCAGCCCACAACTACCAAACTTCAGAGAGAAGGCAGCATTAGGACAGAGAGCTCCTAGCCCTGGGTCCCCTCTGTCCTGTCCTCCCTCCATCGGCCACCAGGCCAGGGTTGTAATCCGAGGGGTCCGGCTGCTCCAGCACAGAAGACAGATGCACACGCAAGGCCTTGGCTCTGTGCCTTTTAGCAGCCTGATCACTGTGGCTCCATCCCCTCACCTAGATGGGGGCTGATCCCAGGACCTGGTCCAGTGGGGTAAGCCCTTCATGATGCTGGCTGTTACCCTGCTCTGTGGGCTGCTTCCAGTGCAAAGGCCTGGCAGGCTGGACTAGCGGCCCCACCAGACTTGAACCCTCCAGAGGAAGGTCCAAGGCCTTCCTCTCCTGCAAGGCCACACAGGATCCTAGTCCAGGCCTCACGGCCCTAAGTTTGCAAGGTTTTGGGGGGATCATGGGAATAATATGAGAGTCATTGTGGGGGTTGAGGGAGGAAGTGCACAGATGGGGCCTCAGGCTGGGACAGAACACCCTGGAGACCAGGGTCAGGTCAAGTTCTATGCTGTCCTGGGCCACAGTCTAGTCTGGCTTCCTGTATAGCCAGCTCCCATGCAAAGGAACACACAGGACCATAGTGTTCTTGGGACAGGAAACAGGTCAAAGGCTAGGTACCAAGGTGGGCCTGGTATCCTCCAGTGCAGAGGTAGGCTGGGCGGGCAGGAAGGTCCCTGCGATTATCTCAACAGCAGGACTGCTGTTCCACCCCCAGGCCACACTCAGGTGCAGACCTTGGCCCAGGTGTCCCGAGACTTGTATCTCCTGTACCGGATCCACCTCCGACGCCGCACGCAAGAATTCCACTTCTTGTCTCTGGTGTAGGTGGCAGGGAAGTCGATAGCATACGTCCACCCCTGAAATACCAAGCAGGGGGGGCTCTGTCAGGCTCCTAGGGAAGGACCGACTAGAGACAGGCAGAGAGCAGGGAGGAAGAGGGGGAGGGAGGCAGTGGTGGTACCCAAAGCCCCAAAGGCCACCCATCCCGAGCAAAGGTCGGGAGCATGCAGGGCAATGGCTGAGGCTGGACAGGGGGCATGGGAGATGGCAGCGAGGGTACGGATCCAGCCCAAAGCACTCCTTGCCCACACAGGAGCCACAGTGGGAGCTGAATTTACCTACCCCTTTCTCGGTGGGTTCCCCTCCAAAGTTCTCATCCACATACCAGTCCGACTCCCACTCCCAGTGCGGTGAGGGCAGTGCCACCCCATCCAGCGGCCGTTGCTGGAGCCCACTCACATCGCTCCACTGCCAGCGGTCACTTGGCAGGAGCTTCTCACAGAAGCCACCCACGGGGTTCCAGCGCTGAGGGCCGGGAGGCAGAGACAGGCCTTAGGTCCACAGTTGGCCTAGGGCGGTAGGGGCCTCTCGGGGGTGAGTGGAACCCCACCACTAGGGCCTTCCTGCTTATCTCGGGGATGGAAAGTGAGCAGAGGGCCTGCCTGGAACTCAGGGACCAGAGCCACCCATGGCTGGTCACCCAGAGTCAGTATGCCAGCATGGCCCCAAAGGACAGAGAACTGGCCACAGGACACAGAGCCCTGAGGGGTGACAGGAGAGGTCACCGCTCGGTCCTAGGCTCTTGGACACCCATGGAGCTGGAGCCCACCCTCACACAGACCTGGCCAGCTTGCCTTTATAAAGACACAATGGGGACTCTGACCCCCAAGACCCTGACCACGTGGTGACTCGAACCAGAAGCAGAATGGAGGAAACTGACATGGGACTCGGCCATGATCTGGCGGGGTGGGGATGGGGGGGGACCTGACTTCCCAGGACACCAGCCCCCACTCGGTGGCCCCACCTGGTTCTCGTAGGCTTCCTCCCGGCGGCGGATGGGGACGTCGCTGGCACACACGTAAACGTAGACCTGGTTGTCACAGGCGATGCCCCAGCAGCACTGCATGGCTGCACTGACCCTTTTGAACTCCAGCCGGTTGTCCTTGCACAGCTCCCAGTACTGCCCCGCCGTGGACAACGTGTACACCTTCCCGAAGAGGTCCACCGCCCACAGCACGGAGTTGGGCATGGTGGCGGTGGTGGTGGTGATGGTAGTGGTGGTGGCTGCGGGAGGAGGGCTGGCGGCAGGAGGCCAGGTCAATGTCCGCCGCCAGCGTCTAGGGCAGTGCTTCCAAATGCAAAAATGTATGGAGGGGACATTGCAACATCCAAGTGTCTACCTCCCCCAATTTAATGAATATTATTATCTTGGTCACAGCCTCGCTCTTTCTCATGAAGAGAATAAATGAGGGGCACCTGGGTGGCTCAGTAGTTGAGCGTTTGCCTCTGGCTCAGGTCGTGATCCCAGGGTCCTGGGATTGAGTCCCACATCAGGCTCCCCGCAGGGCACCTGCTTTCCCTCTTCCTATGTCTCTGCCTCTCTTTCTGTGTCTCTCATGAATAAATAAATTTATAATTTTAAACAAAACAAAAAGAAAGAATTCATGAAAAGTCCCAAAGTTTGTTAAAGCCTATGCCCATCGCTGCCTCTCTGGGAGGCCTCTGCCCCAACGGTGGGCAGGTCTTCTCATCCATGCGGGTTCTGGTGAAGGCGTCCTCAGGGATCTGGCACCCTGGCCAGAGCTGTGTCTGGTCCTGTGGGAGCCCTGCAGCTATGTGGCGGAGACGTGAGGGTCCTGTCCTTGGCGTCCTGGTGTGTTACTACCACCCTCTCCTCCCGGACCCCTCCCCATCTGCCATCCCCCACTCCAACTCCTTTTGCGGTCCTCTCCCTCTCCACTCTGCAGCAGGTGGGCAGCGGCCGGTAA
Source organism: Vulpes lagopus (assembly GCF_018345385.1). NCBI lineage: Eukaryota > Metazoa > Chordata > Mammalia > Carnivora > Canidae > Vulpes > Vulpes lagopus. Next base: position 99,197,503 of record NC_054826.1, on the reverse strand, counting down.
ATTCTAGGACTGGCCACCCCCACACCTCCAGGGCTGACTGTGCTGGTGCTCCCTGGGGCCTAATTCCTGGAGACTGGCTTAGAGAAGGGTCAAGCCTCCTACCACCTCAGGGCCAGAAGGCCAGAACCTCCCCAGCTGGAGGACAGCAGCCTGGGGGTGGGGGCAGCGAGAAGCTCAGCCTGACCCTGCCCCAGAGCCAGTAGGGGGGCAGAGCCACTAGGAGACAGCCGGCAGGCCAGGCGCCTCGAGGCTGCTGCTGGGCCAGGCTGTTCCACACCCGCAGTACACCCGATGCTGTGGGCGCTTGGGAGGGGATGACGGGTGCTAAGTATCTGAGAATGGGAGCGTCTGCTACAGGCACAGAAGCTCTTCTGGTACAAAGCATGTCTCACAAATACCAAACAGAGTGCAGGCTAGGAAGGAAGTAACCAAGGGATGAGAAGGAAGACAAACAGAAGGAACAGGAGCCCTGCTTTGGGAGACCTCCCAGAACCCTGACCTCTCCACGCTGGCACCAAGGCTGGGTCAAACACATGGGAAGTCACAACACCAGCTTTCTGGAGCGTATCTGCATCCAGGTGGAAGATGCCTGGCCAAGCCTGTGGGCCCACTATTCCCCCTCTGGCATCTACACTGTGGCTAAGAGTGCCCAGAGCCACCCTGGACCCAGACTGTTGGAATCTGGGTCTTGGCTCCATCCCTTTCTGGCACCATCCAGAGCCAGCTAACCTCTCTGTGCCTTGATTTCTTAAATTGTGAAAGACAGAAAGGAACACCGACCTACTTACAAAGTCCTACAAAGTCCTTGTAAGAATGAAGTGAGATAATACAGGTACAGAGCCTCTGTACTTGAGGTACGCAGCAAAAACTCAGCAAGCATTACTGGTGTCGTTTTATTATTTGGCACCTACGTTAAAACTACTGGTTATTAGGCAGCCCAGGTGGCGCAGCGGTTTAGCGCTGCCTTCAGCCCAGGGTGTGATCCTGGAGACCCGGGATCGAGTCCCATATTGGGCTCCCTGCATGGAGCCTGCTTCTCCCTCTGCCTGTGTCTCTGCCTCTCTCTCTCTGTGTGACTATCATAAAAAAAAAAAAAAAAAAAAGACACCCTCAGAGGATACAGTCTATACAATTCTTGTTCTAGAGAAAGAAGATCTTGAAAAAATTGCTGGTGTTTTTCCTAGCATCAGGTTGAACGACTGAAGAAAGAAAAGGTCTTTTGAGAATCCTAATTAAAAATATATAACAGGGACGCCTGGGTGGCTCAGCCGTTAAGCGCCTGCCTTCAGCCCAGGGCATGATCATGGAGATGGAGGATCAAGTCCCACATCGGGCTCCCTGCATGGAGCGTGCTTCTCCCTCTGCCTGTGTCTTTGCCTCTGTGTGTGTGTGTGTGTGTGTGTGTGTGTGTGTGTGTCTCAGGAATAAATAAATAAAATCTTAAAAAAACAAAAACAAAAAAAACCTACTGGTTATCTCCTAACTTAGAAACAGGAAATATCAAATCCCTTCCTCTTCAGCCTGAGTCTTCAGCTTCTTCGCTTCCTTGGCACCTAACAGTGCTCTGCACATAGTGGGTGTTCACCCAAAGTTTATGGAGAATCACGGCCACCTACATCCACTGCATGGCCAACTCCCTGGGCTAAGATGGAAATCCTGTTCCACGGAAGCCAAATGTCAGCAATGACTTAAGGTTTAAAGGAAGATCAAGGGGCACTTGGGTGGCTCAGTGGTTGAGCGTCTGCCTTGGGCTCAGGTCATAATCCTGGGGTTCTGGGATTGAGTCTCACATTGAGCTCCCTGCATGGAGCCTGCTTCTCCCTCTGCCTGTGTCTCTGCCTCTCTCTGTGTTTCTCATGAATAAATAAATAAAATCTTAAAAAAAAAAAAAGGTCAAGACAGGTGGATACATATGTGATAAAACAAGAAGAGTAAAAGATCAACAGTAGAATTTAGGTGGTAGGTGTAGGTGTTAATTCTTTAAACTTGGCTGTGTGTTTGAATATCTTCATCATAAATTGTTGGGGGGAAAGTAAGAATTTTGGGGGTGAAGAGAATTTTGGCTCCTATAATGTTATATGACTATAAATCTACTCTTTAAAGCTATCTCTCGGGTCACGGTTCACAGTACAAGAAACCAGCAAAGTCAGGCTATCTGTAGGTTTAGCTCAATGAATAGTGACTTTCACTTGTATTTAATACACTTCCTTTCAGAAAGATGACTAAGCACTAATTTCCATATAGACATAATTTAACCTTCCAGGCAGCTAACAAAAGACTCTACTGCAGAGAAAGGACAGGATGGGGGGTTATGTTTGCAAACTCCCTCCAGAGTGGACACGGAGGCACCATAGCTTCCTAGCTAAAGATGACAGGGGTGAACATCCTTGGCCAGCCTCACCCTCTTTCTGCTCTTACCAGGATGCCACCCCAGCTCATCATATGCCACTTCCTGGCTGTGAGGTGACCAGATAGCCAATCCAGGGACACTGGGTCACTGGGTCAGGGGACTCTTGAAACTCTTGAAAGGGAGGTTTGAGCATTGAGTCCCATGGTTCTGTGATTCTGGGATTTCTTTGTTTTGTAAGGCTAGAGAGGACAGTTTCCAAGAAAGAAACCTCGGATTCACCAAGAACTTTTGTACAATGAATTCCAGTTGGACCTTTGGTCAATCTACAAAGAAGACCTGCTCACCGCCCTCAGAGCCATCTGCCCTTCTGCAGGGGTTTACTAATAGATCCCTCCAGAGACCAAAAGGTCCTCAAAGGAAGGTGAAGTGATGGGAGGGGCGGGGGTAGGGCCAGGGCATGGTGGAGGGAGGGACACAAGGTACCGAGGGAGCTCCTGAAGCATCTATTTCCCTGCGTCTGCCTTAGGGCTCCTTCCTGAAAGGTCTCCAGCTGGTTTGTTTTTCTAGTAGACCTCGTCACTCCCACTCCCTGTGCAAACAGGAAGAGCCCTGATTTCTGATGGCTGCTTACTGCCTGCCACTTTCGGGGGCTGTCGGAAAGCAGGGTCCTGAGACGCGGGAGAAAATAGCAGGACACGTCCGGTAGCTGAGTCCTTCCTGAAGCAGGATCCGCTGGCCGCACTGGGCAGGAGGTGCCCTGAGCCGGCAGTTTGGGGTGAACCCTACCGCACCCCACCCCGCATCACAGCGGGCAGGTCGGCCTGGTCTCATTCCGGCCTCGCGCGCTCGGGCGACAGGTGGGCCCCCCGCCCGGCCACCAGAGGCACAGCCGGAGCGCCCCGCCCTCACCATCTGCCCGGGCTAATCCCACGACTGGCAGATCCGCTCCTACCGCTGCCTAGGGGAGGGACAAACGGGCTCCGCGCAGCTCGCTCCTCTAAACCCGCAGGCGCCAGCAACCCGCTTCCCGGGTCCCTCCCGCGCGAAGGCTGGGGCGGGGGCGTCACCGGGCGCTCAGGGGAACCGCGCCGGCGCCCGCACAGCCTCTCCCACCCGCGCAGCGGCGGGAAGAGGGGGCGCCCCTGCCCTCCGCCGCCCCCACCCGCCCGGAGGGACTGCGGCGCCCCTCCCACTGCCCGGGCCCGCCGCCGCACTCACCTGGGCTGGCGCCCGGCGGGCGGGGTCGCGGCGATCGTGCCTCGGCGGCGGGGCGAGCGGCCGGCCCTCCCCCAGCGGCCGGGGCTAGCGGGCCGGCAGGAAGCCGCGGCCAGGCCCGCGCCCATTGGCCGGCCTCGTCGTGACGCAAGGCCGGGCGCGCGCGATTGGCTGCGGCGCCCCGCATCACCGGCCCGCCTGGGGGTCGCGCGCCCACCCACTTCCGGGGTCGCGGGGGCAAGTGCCGCGGCCGTCTGGCGCGGCGAGGGTTCCGCGCGCTCCCGGGAGCCGGCCGGGCCTGCAGACCACCGACGCCCCCGTCGTCCCCGAGAGCCCCCTGCCGGCACCCCCCTCGCCCGGCCCGTTGTCCCCTCAGGCCCCAGCCCTCCGACCCCTCAGGACCCTCCTCCCAGGACCCGGCCCGCCAAGACCCGGCCCGCCGACCCCAGGACCCGCCTGCCAGGACCCGTCCCCCCGGACCCTCCTACCAGGACCTGTCCCCCCGGGACCCGCCCCCCAGGACCCGTCCCCCCGGACCCGGCCCGCCGTCCCCCCTGGACCTGCCCGGAGCCGGGTGTTCTCAGCACGTAAGGCGAGGAGGGGGCGGCCGGGAGGCCCTGGAGGGCAGCACCGTGGCGACCCGAGGCGGGAGGAGGAGAGCTGGAGGCCGCAGATGCCTGGGTGGTTCCCCCTCTAACTGAATGGTCGCCTTTGAGCACGCAAACTCAAGGCTTTATCCTTCTCAGGAGAAATCCTCCAAACTTGTGATTCTGCGGGGACAGCATGGGGCTGTGGCAATAACAGGCCACTGTTTTGTTCAGACTCGTGTTGCCACGGACAGAAAACGTAATGGGAGGCGGCCAACCTAGCGCCTAGTGCTAGCTCAGATGAGAGTGCTCTCTGGCTGCCAGGCCCAGATGCAGGTGAGGCTCCTGCACCTCATTCCACCCAGTCGACAACGCCGGGAGCTACCCCCACAGTGAGCATGGAGATTAAAAAACAAACAAACAAACAAAAAACAGATGTGACTGTTGGCAGGCCAGATACAGCCTGACATGGGGAAACTCTGTGGCTGGGACCCAGTTTGCCTCTCTGCTCTGGTTCTCGCCCCTGCTCCTTTCTGAGGCTGCAGACCAGCTGTGTTGTGGGAAGCCCCATATAGGCTAATGCTAGCAGTGGGAGGAGAGGCAGAAAAGCCTCTGCTTCATCCTGGACAGTTTTGTGGTCTTGTGTGTAACCTTCAGCATAGCTTTTGTGAACTGACTTCGTCTGGAGATGTGGGTTATTGTACACTGTATGTTTGTGTCCCCCTAGTATTCATACATTGAAACTTAATCCCCAGTGGGGTGGTGTTTGGTGATGAGGCCCTGGTGGCGGGTTTTTGGGTCACAGAGGTGGAGCCCTCCTAAGAAGCTAGAACCCTTGGGGCAGCCCAGGTGGCTCAGCGGTTTAGCGCCGCCTTCAGCCCAGGGCGTGATCCTGGAGACCCAGAATCCAGTCCCACGATGGGCTGCCTGCATGGAGCCTGCTTCTCCCTCTGCCTGTGTCTCTGCCTCTCTCTCTCTGTGTCTCTCATGAATAAATACAATCTTTAAAAAAAAAAAAAAAAAAGAAGGCAGCGCCCTTATAAGAAACGCAGAAGAGCCCACGCCCCCTCCCCTTGTCAGGATACAGTTGGGGGGGGGCAGGGGGGGGTTGTCTTCCAGCCAGGAAGCAGGCTGTCACTGGACACGGGACCTGCCGGTGCCTGGATCTTGGACTTCCAGCTTCAGAGCTGCAAGAGCTCAGTGTTTGTGGTTTGAGCACCCCCAGTCTGTGATATTTGTGTTATAGCGGCCCCAGCTCACAAAGACCCATGGCAGGAGGGCTCAGTGAGACAAGGGGGTGGTTCCTCTGAGGAAAAGGAGGCTCTATTGGCAGGAGGACAAGTAGCTGCCAGACAGCAGAGCAGTAGTCATCTAGTGATCAGGGGGCCTCTATTCTGTTCCATCGGTGACACTTTGTAGCCTTTTCTTCTACTTGGCCTCAGTTTCCATTTTAAAAGAAGCCTTGAGTTAGGAGTGCCCCGGGGCCCCTGCAGAGCACCTGTGCTGTGACACAATTCATTCCAGTTTCCCTGAACTGACTCTCACCCAGTGGAACTTCTGGGGACCCAAGATTCCTCCCCCTGCCACCAACACTGCACCCCTTCTCCCCCCAGTCCTTTCAGCCAATGCAGAGGTGACTCTCTTCACTTATTGCCAGGAGGCCTGCATTTTAAATCTGCCCTCACCACAGCTGAGAGTCCTCCTTCCTATTTCTGCTCTTTCATTTTATTTTTTTTAAGACTTTTATTTATTCTGTTCATGAGAGGTACAGGCAGAGGGAGAAGCAGGGTCCCTGTAAGGAGCCTGATACAGGACTCCATCCCAGGACCCCGGGATCAGCCCTGAGCCAAAGGCAGACACTCAACCACTGAGCCACCCAGGCGCCCCTGGCTCTTTCATTTTAACCTGTTTCTTGTGTCCTGTCTATCGTCCTTCCCACTTCTCTCCTGGGCCAGACACTAGTAGGTTCATATCCCACCCAGCTCCATCACTTAATATGAATTACTACAACTCTGAGCCTGTGTCCTCCTCTGTAAAATGGGAATAACACCATCCGTGTCTTTGGGCTGGAGGGAGGATGAAATGAGAAGGTACATGTAAAGCACTCACAAGCGCTCACATATTACTAGTGTTGTTATTATAGTCTCTGCATATT